>NC_060951.1:6596788-6628901 GCF_022045245.1 Lucilia cuprina
CAGCTGTATAAATTGACTTTATAAATGACTTTGAAATAAAAATACAAATATTTAGTTAAAATACAAGCTAATTTTACAAATAAATATTTAATGCAGGTTTTACTTTAATTGAATTTTTTAATAAACTATTAAAAGAAATCTACTACGTCATTTAAATAAAAATAATAACATAACTTTATATTTATTTTTTTATATGTTTACCTTAAAAATATTGTTCGCTTATTGTTTATATAATTTTTTTAAATATTATTATTATTTTCTTGTTTAATCCAGTGTTTGTTTTAAAGAATAGTTGTTTTTAGTAAAAAAAAAGTGATAAATAGGAAGTTAATAGTATTCTTATCTACAACTTACCTTATTCCTCTGTTTGTCCTCCAATTTTCGTCGTTTTTCAAGTAATTTGAGTTTTCTGGCTTCATCTTTGGCAAATTCTCCTAAATCTTTGGTATAACGGCCATACATCTATATAAAAAATTATTGAAAACAATTTATTAATAAATTTGTAATTAGAAATTATTAGAAAAACTAAATAGTTTTCTTTAGAAACTATTGTCTATTATTAGAAAAATTATTAAAATTTCTGTTGAAAAGAAATTACTTTAGAATTTTTATTTTATAAATCGAAAGTAATAAATTTCTTGTTTTATGAGTTTCCAATATGAACAATAATAAAAAGAAAATCTTTTAATAATTTATTGATAATATAGAAAACGTAAAACCCAGAAAAATGTTTAAATAAGAATTTAAATAAATATTTAAAACTACAAAGGAAAAGCACAGCTTTCTAAAAAAGTGTGGCATCCTAAAACTGTGATGCCAAACTTGCTGTTCTTTGCGCTATGCTGCAATGTTGTTCTTTAAATGCTTTTAGTTTTTACATATTAAACTTCTTTAAATCGGGCAAATCAATCTTAAGTTATATTAAAATAAGTGCAACCATCGCTTTATAATAAATAGATATTAAATTGATTTAATAAATCTATCTCAATATTTTGCTCATCAATATATCGGGTTAATGAACATTTAAATCACATACATTTTTGTTTTTTGCAAACAAAACTTACTCATTCTCTAAACTCGAACATAAAATATCCCAATTGCTTTTTTCCAATTTACTTCTGTTGCCATCAGCATCAAATAGGAACTGAGCAATATTTGTGTTTATGAATTTCTTATAAATATTCTATATATGTATATGTATAAAGACAGCAGACGTCATTAAATGACATTGAAAAAGATTTTAATTTAAAAATAATTTTGCACATAAACAAACGGAAAATCCACCAAATCTTAATTAGTGTCGTTGAATTCTTTTCGAAAACTAGAACATTTGCTGGGTTATGTCCAGACGTTTAGTTTTATTCTTGACTAATTTTGAATGGCTATAAATTACTAGTAATTTATTTCTATTTAATAATGCTAATACAATAGTTTGATTAGTTTAAAATTACAAGTATAAATCATTTTATAGTTTTGTTCTCATTTTTAAAAATTTAGTTAAAAAGATGATATAATAAAGTTTTTTTGTTAATTCGTAAAAAAAATCATTAAATATTTAGTTTTATCGCTCTAATTTGTGAAAATTGTCCACTGTCATATGAGGGGAAGTCATAAACCGATAGATAGATAGATAGATAGATAGATAGATAGATAGATAGATAGATAGATAGATAGATAGATAGATAGATAGACAGATAGATAGATAGATAAATAGATAAATAGATAAATAGATAAAAATAGGTAGTATATAGTCTGCTCTATCATCCAGTTTATAGTCTAGTCTATAGTCTAGTCTATAGTCTAGTCTATAGTCTAGTCTATAGTCTAGTCTATAGTCTAGTCTATAGTCTAGTCTATAGTCTAGTCTATAGTCTAGTCTATAGTCTAGTCTATAGTCTAGTCTATAGTCTAGTCTATAGTCTAGTCTATAGTCTAGTCTATAGTCTAGTCTATAGTCTAGTCTATAGTCTAGTCTATAGTCTAGTCTATAGTCTAGTCTATAGTCTAGTCTATAGTCTAGTCTATAGTCTAGTCTATAGTCTAGTCTTTAGTTGAGTCTATAATCTAGGCTATAGTTTAGTCTATAGTCTAGTCTAAAATCTAGGCTTAAGTCTAATCTCTCTCTTGCTAAAGTTTACAAACACCTATTAAGATTAAAAAACTCATATAAGACAAAAAAATATTTTATTAAAATTTTAAAAATTTTTTAAAAATCTATAATTCAGCATATTTTAAACAAAAAACTGAAAATTAACAACAAATGGTTTCAAGTTTCTGCATAAAAATATTAAACAAATTCTAAATAAAACTAAAAACAAACAATTGTTTTGTCTATTGCACGTCTTAGACTAAAAGCTAGACGAAAATTGAAACCATTTTGAAGAAAATAAAATAAAAAGACATAAAAAACGAAAACATGTTTTTATTAACACATTTAAGCCTTTAAGTATTTTACAGTTAAAACTCACAAAACGGCCTTAAATTTTCAAATGCCAGAATAAAAATCCCAACTTTTTTAAGAATTGTTTTAAAAATTGTTTAAATTCTCTAAAAGTTTTGTAAAACTAAGAACTTTTTATTACAAAAAGTGTTTTTGCCTAAAAAGTTGAACTAGTACTAAGTGTCGCCGCCGTCAGCTTAATGTTTTAAAAACTTTATTGTTTTTCTCGCCTAATCAGCAAGAAAAAAATACTGGTTTTTAGGGGGGGAAACTTGCTAACCAAGCAATTGTTGTAGGCTTAAGAAAAAAACTAGGTTAAAACAACAACAACAATAAAAACAAGCAAATATAACAACAACTATAAACAAAACTTAATATTTGTAAAACAAAAATTAAAGAAAATTTAAAGAAATATTTAACAAAAGAAGAAGAATTTAAACCTTCTTTAGGTAATATTTTCCCGGTTTATGGGAAAAAATTTAAAGGGAAATTTTTGAAAAAATCTTTTTTAATATTGTTGTGTTAAATTTACAAAAAATATTATGATTTTGAGTAAAAATTTACATTTGGGGATTTTGGGTATTTTGAGTTTATTTTTGGGAATTTGTTAGTTTTTAAAAAATGTTTAAGAAATTAACATTATTTTTTTTAATTTATTGCAATTTTTTAAGAAAAATTTTAATTTTGAGTTAAAATTTGCTTTTGGGGATTTTGGGTATTTTGAAAAATCTTTTGGGAATTCATTTTTTAAAGATTTTTCATTAAAACTGTTTTAACATAATGGTTTTCTTTATAAAATCTTTAATTTTAATGTTTTAAGGCAAAAATTTAGCAATTGGGGATTTTGGGTATTTTGAAAATTTTTAAGGGGAAGTTATAATTTTTTAGTTTTTTTTTTTTTAAGAAAAATGCAATTTTCCATTATTATTCTTTGTTAATAAAACTTTAAACAATTTTTTAAGCTAAAATTAGTTTTTGGGTATTTTGGATATTTTTGATAAGTTTTTGGGAATTTAAATTTTTCATAAGGGGATTACATTTTTGCATTAAATAATAACATTTTTAACGTTTTTGTGTTATAATTTGAAAAATAACTCGTTTTGAAGGGAACAATTTTAAGTGGGGATTTTTGAAAAGTTTTTGGGAATTTAAAATTTTTGCATTTTTATATAAAATTTGTAATTAGCTGAATATTAACAAAAAATTACTGTTTTATTTTTAAAATTTCCCGGGAAAAAGTGTTATGTGTGGATTTTTTTTCTTAAAATTTTTATGGGGATTGTTAAAAACTTTTTGGGAATTCAAAAATTTTTGCTTAATTTTATTATAATTTTTGTTTTAAGAGTTAAATTGTTGAAATTTTCAAGTTTAAAACCATTTTTAAGCAAAATTTCCAAAGTGGGGATTTTTGAAAAGTTTTTGGGAATTTAAAATTTTTGCATTTTTATATAAAATTTGTAATTAGCTAGTTATTAACAACAAAAATTACTATTTTATTTTTAAAATTTCCCGGGAAAAGTATAATTTGCGGATTTTTCTTTAATTTTAAGGGGGATTTTTAAAAACTTTTTGGGACTTCAAAAATTTTTTGCTTAATTTTATTAAAACGTTTGTTTTAAATGTAAATTTGTTGAAATTTTCAAGTTTAAAGTCATTTTAAGGCAAAATTTCCAAAGTGGGGATTTTTGAAAAGTTTTTGGGAATTTAAAATTTTTGTGGATTTTAATAAAATTTTAAGTTTTCTTTACATTTCATGAAAAAATACATGATTTTTAGTAAAATTTGTGTTTGAAAATGGGAATTTTTAGGAAAATTTAAAGATTTTTTTAAAAAAGTTTAAAAAAAACTTTAAAAATTTTGCAAAAATCTTTAAAAATTTTAAATTTTTTCTTTTAAATTTTGTTTGTGTTTTTATTTTATTTTGTTTATTATTGTCTTTATTTCTTACTTTCAATTATGAAATCACTATTTTGCTGATTAATGAAAAAAATAACAATATTTTTGTATTTTCCCAGAAATTGTTGATAAAAATAACATACACACTCATACACACACAAACACTAAACAAAATTTAATGTTTTCGACAATTAAGGAAATATTTTTCTAATTGTTTTGAAAAAAAAGTCAAGAATTTATGGCAAAAATTATAATAAATATTATAAAAAAAAGAGCGAGACCCAGAGAGAGAAAATTTTAAGAGTGTAAGAGATGAAATTGTTGAAATTTACATAAAAAACTCACCGTTGTTGATAACGTGCCATTTTGTTGTTTGTTGTTTAATAATTAATTACAATTTTTTTTTACAAAAATGTTACAACAAAAGAGTGTTTTTTTAACTCTTTAAAAAAATGTTTATTTTTTAGTTTTCTTTTTACACTTTTTTACTAAATTATTATAAAATTTAACAATATTTACACTTTTTGCTTTTGTTAAAACGAAAGAAATTTGGCACTTTTCTCTTAAGTTTGTCTATAAAACTGTTAGTTCTCTTAAAACTGTTTTAAACAGCATAAACACAATTTATTTTGTATTTGTTTTTTACTCTTTTAGATCTTATTTTTGATTTTGTTTGCTCTTTTAATGTTGTTTACAATATCGAGAGTGAGAGAATGCTCTTTTCTAGGCTGTTTTATGAGAAAGAGTAATTTGTATAAATTTCATTGAATTGTTGTAATTTATCAATATTTTATTGGTTATATTAAGGGGATTCACAGTAAATCTTAAGAAATTTAAAGAAATTTTCCTAATTTTTGCAAATTTTTTAAATTTTAACGAAACTTTATTTTCCTAACGAAAGCTTTTTTAGTAAAACTGTGTTTCATATTCCTTTAATACTATTCGTGTGAAACTAAAATTAAGAAAATGTTTAAAATTTTGTGTATTTTTAAAATTTAACGAAACCTTATTTTCTTAAAGGAAAGATTTAGAAAAATTGTTTTATGATAAACGTTTTCCAATCACAAAATAAAACCGAAATCTTGAAATAATTTTCATTTTTAGTCAATTCGAAAACTTAACGAAGCTTCTTTTTGCTTAACGAAAGGTTTTATGAAAATTTTGTTAACATATTTATAAATCTTACAGTTAATGCTATACAAATCGGGAAAAAAAATTTCATTTTTAGCCCATTAAAAAACTTAACGAAACTTTATTTTGCTTAACGAAAAATTTTACAAAGAAAATTTTTGTACAATCTTGTTTATTATTTTCCATAGTTCACAATTTCAGATAAGTGTTCCATTTTTAGCCATTTAAAAAACTTAACGAAACTTTATTTTGCTTAACGAAAAGTTTTAGAAAAAAAATTTTTCTACAATCTTGATTATTATTTGCCATAGTTCACAATTCAAGAAAAAATTTCCATTTTAAGCCATTTAAAAAACTTAACGAAACTTTATTCTGCTTAAAGAAAAGTTTTAGCAAAAAATTTTGTCTATATTCTTCTTTATTATATGCCATAGTTCACAGTTCCAGAAAAGTTTTCCATTTTTAGCCAATTAAAAAACTTAACGAAACTTGATTTTCTTAACGAAAAGCTTTAGAAAGAAAATTTATGCAAATTCTTTACGACCACATCTTAATATATAAGAATCAGAAAAAGATTTGTAATTTAAAGCTTTTAAAAGACTTAACGAAACTTTATGTACTTAACAAAAACTTTTAGAAAGAAATTTTTCGTATATTCCTTATGAACACAACCTAATCTCTAAGAATCAAGAAAAATTTCCCTTATTGTTGCATTTAAAAAACTTAACGAAACTTTATTTTCCTAACGAAAAGTTTTAGAAAGAAACTTTAGGCATATTCTTTACGACCACATCTTAAACTCTAAGAATGAAGGGAATTTTCCCTTTTTGTTGCATTTAAAAAACTTAACGAAAGTTTATTTTCTTAACAAAAAGTTTTAGAAAGAAAATTTAGGCATATTCTTCTTGACCAAATCTTAATCTATAAGAATCAAGAAAGAGTTTTTTTCGAAAATGTGTTTTAAGGATTTTGTTCATATTTTTTTTAAGATATTAAAAATCAACATTTTTGTTGTAAAAAACACTTAATAGTTATTTCCATAACTTTTTTCAAATTCAAGTTGTAGTTTTGTCGAATAAGTAGAAAATACTTAAAAATTTCGTTTAATAATTGAATTTCTTTTCATATTTTTTTCTCTTTTTATAAAGTTTAATAGAGTTTAACGGTTTTTTAAAGCAAATAGAGAGATTTTAAACTAGATCCTGTTAGTTTTTAAATTAACTCTTAATTTGCACTTTCTTTTCTTAGTTGCAGGTTGTAGTTACTTTTTCATTTTTTTTAAACTGAAAATTACATTAATTTTATTTTACTTTTTTAAATGATTTTCAAATTTACTTAATTTTGGTAATAAAAGTATTTTTTGTTAAAATTTAAGAGATTTTTGTTATTGTTCTCTTTTTTCAGTTAAACTTTTGCTTTATAATTTTGCCATTTTCATTTATTACAAGAGCATGAAAAAACTAATTTCTAAATAATTTTATTAAAATAATTAACACATTGACTAATAAAAAAAAATTGTAATAGAAAGTGTTGAGTTGTAAAAAAGGGTATTTAATTATGTTTATCTATTTAAAAGAGCATAGCAATTATTGTAACAAGTAATAGAGAAGAAAATGAAGAAAAAAACGCTAAATTGATTAACACGATAGTAAAAAATGTAAAGAAAAAAAATAGCAATAACAACAACGACCAGCACTTAATAATATTAAAATGTGAAAATAATACAAAAAAATAACAAAACTAGGTCATTTAAAACAAACTTAGACAGGGGTAAACAACTTAGGGAAACAGTTTGTTTTTTTGCAAAGCACAAACATACATACATACCTACGTATGAACATTTGTAGCTACTACTAAAAAACACAACAGTGCAAACTAAATACTAAAGTAAAAGCAGAGAAAATAAATACAATAATGACAATTAAAGACAAAAAAAAGAAACACACACACACAATATGCCTATTGCAAAAAAAGTACAGGTTTGTGTGTTTATATAGTTGTTTTCAACTTAGCGAAAAGAAAGTAAATAACACAGCAAAGGGTGTGAGTGCGAGTCACGGAGTAAGAGATAGAGAGAGAGTCACATTATAAAGAGAGAGTGTAAAAGAAAAAAAACCTTAATAAAAGACAAACATTTTATATTTTAAAGAAAAATTTGAAACTTTTTGTTATTTTTTTAATAAAAATGGTATAAATTAATAATTTATTTAACAATAATAACAACAAAAAAAGTATTTAATAAAAAATTTAATAAATACTATTAAAATAACAACAAAATCTTTAACTAAAATGGCGTTTTTAGTAAACAAACAAAATAAAGTGTTTTAAAAGCAAATTTTTTAAGAAAATTAAACAAAATTTGGGGAAAATTTAACAAAATTTGTGAAAATTTTTAGGAAATGTTAGAAATTTTCTATTTTCCGATATATTTTCTAAAAAAATATTAAATTTTATTTAAAAAAAATCCTTTAAAAATACTATAAACATCAAAGGGAGGGCAGTCAAGAGCAGCTGTTTATAGAAATTTCTGTCAATAGCCAACGTATGGAAAGGAAAACATCACATACTATTTGCATTGGAAAAGCAAGTTTACACTAGATGTTTTACACAAGGTTTCCAACAAGTTTTTGAAATAAATATAAAAAAAAAATGTTTAATTTTGGTTAAAAAGTGTGATTTTTGTGAAAAGAACAAAGTAAAGTGATTTATTTGCATAAAATTCAAAGAAAATTAAACAAAATGCGGAAAATTTACAAGAAAACCTTTATTTTTCTGTTCTCCAACATCCTGCCCAAAAAAATCTTTAACTTTATGTAAAGAAAAGTAACAAAAATCTATAAAATCCTAAGGAGCAACCAGCGTCAGCCTTACAGGCAAAATTTTGTTTATAAAATCTATCCGGAAAGGAAAATTTGAGTTCCATTTACACCGTGAAAGTCTGCAGAAGATTATTTATGCTTTTACTACGATTTCCAACAAGTTTATGAGAGAAATTCCTTTAAATTTCAATTTACTTTAAAGAGGACAGTCAGCAGCAGCTGTTTCATTAACAATTTGTCTGGAAAAACCTTCATTAAAGAAAAAATCATCTTTAATTTAGTTCGGGAAGGTTTGCAAAAGATTCCTGTTGCTTTCACAATGATTCACTACCACATTCGAGTAAACAAGTAAGTACATAAACAAACTAAACTTAAATTTTTTTTCCAAATTTTAAAGAAATTTGTGCAAAATTTATAAAATTTATAAAAATTTATGGAATAAAATCTTATTTTAATAGAAATTCCTAAAGTTTACAACAAATTCTGTAAAAGTCAACATCCGTTGATTATACAAAGTTATGTGAATAGAAATCAAGGAGAAAGTAAAGATCATATACGATTTAGATAAGGAAAGTTCTAGGTTTCCGTTTCGGGTAAAAATAAACATTGAGTATGTCCGGCTAATGGTTTTCAAGTTGTCAAAGTCAATCAAAAGCATTTCAATAAATCCTAACATGTTTGGTTTGCAAATTGGGATAATCACAGATCTACAGATTCTCTTTATAAGAGATATACTTCTAACTTCTTCTCTAGAAAGTGTAGAGAGACAATGTCAACTTCCTGCTGTCTACATGTAAATGCTCAATACGGGACAGTTTGCACAAACATGCATAATCTAGATGCTGCAAGAGAACTAGCTCAGAATGGCAACGTTATTAAGATTTTGAGAGTCCTGCTTAGGAATCTAACTTTAGTAATAACTCCTCACCGAACCCTTATGAGTTTCATGTTAGATGATTGCATCTTTCCAGTAAAGACTTCTGCAGAAACTGTCAAGAGTAACATATTCCTCTCTATTCCAGTCATTGCTTTGCGATAACGGAATATAGGCTATATTTGAGGGATTTATCCCGGTTAAACATTTCCTTTATAACAATGATCATTTTGCCAAAACTACGAACACAACAAGTCTTTTTAAGTATTCCAATAGCACAGCTAATGAACTTAGTTGTAGTATGAAGTGGTCACTGGCATTTTTTTGGACTTAATGCTAGAGAAAAGATTGAATCTTTCTAGTAAAGACTTTGCAAAAGCTGTCAAGAGTAACATATTCCTCTCTCTTCCAGTCATTGCTTAGCGATAATGGAAAATAGGCTTTATTTAAGGGATTTATCCCGGTTAAACATTTCCTTAATGACAATGATCATTTTGCCCAAACTACGAACACAACAAGTCTTTTTAAGTCTTCCAAGAGCTTGTTCGAAGTATGAACTGTTTTCAGGCCTTTTTTGGACTTCATGCTAGAGAATATGTCACTTTCTCTATTAACTTAAGGCAGTAGGTTAGTGGTTAGTGTTCTAGTCTGGTAGACCGGAGGTGGTGTGTTCGGAGCGCACAACAGGCCCGTTAGAAGCCTAGGTGTATTTCTTCGGATTTGATGTGTATACATCCTCCTTTCAAACTAACTAACTAAGGCATTTATCCAAGGTGATCAACCCACAAGTTTAAATCATCATAATAAACCTTATTAAAACTTCCGGGAGCACAGCTACGCAATGTCATTATTGTCTTTTTGGAATGCTACAACTAGAGAAGATTAATGAAGTTGTCCTGATGAAAAGGATAAAAGTCACTTTCCGTATAAACCTTACTTCTTTATTCGTGCAACAAATTTTGTTTAATATGACAGCAAACTTTCCTCTTTACACATAACACAAAGTCAGCAAGATGATGATGGAGCCAAGTTTGTCTCCTCAAAGTTGTAAACACTAGGACAAGCTGCTCCATTAACTAAAGTTTATTTTAGATTATTTTCTTTAAAAATTTGATTATTTTCTGGAATTTCTTCCAATTTTCTTAAAAACTCCTGACATTCTAAGAATTTCCTACAAAATTTTGACAGTTTTACTTAAAACAACAACAACAAAACCACTTGTTGTGTTCTGTTCTTTCTTTTGCAGCAAAAGAAAATGAAATTTGCGTAGTTTTATTTATCTTCTTCTCCTAAACCCTAAACACTCTTCTCTTTTAACTTTCTTTGACTTTAAAATATTTTGTTTTAAAGATTAACTTTGATTTTGATAGATTTCTGTGTTCATGGATTCCCCCGAGATATAACCAATTTATATTATTATTAAATATTATTACAAAACAGCAACAACACCAACAACAATATATAGTAATAAAAAACAACAAATCAAATAAAATAAACGAAGACTAAAGACGCCACCACTCCACCGAAAAAAAAAACACAACACACAACAACACTTTTCCTCTTCTACTTATAATTTGTATAAATGTATGTAGTAAATTGAACAAACAACAACAACAAAACCTAAACACTAAGATGAGTGTGTGTGTTGGTTGGTGTTGTAGTTGAGCGCCAAATGAAAGAGCAAGCAAGACGAACCGAACAAAAAGTAACAACAACAAAACAAACACTACAATGGAAAAATAACGATTGCAAGTTAGAGTTGTTGTTATTTGGTTTGTTTTATTGATGGTGTTGTTGTTGTTGTTGCTGTTAGCAAATTTAGCAAAGAAATTGTTGTTATTACTATTGTTGTTGCTGTTGTTGTAGTTTTAGCTTTAGTTTTGTGTTTTGTTAATTACTTTAAATGCGCACAATGTTTAATAGTTATTGTTGTTGTAAATGTTGTTGTTTTTGTTGTTTTTATATTAATAATTTAATTTTTTATATTCAATATTGGCCGCCCGTAGGTTTCTTTTACTCATTAACGGTAAAATTGTTTTATATTTCAATTTTTTTCTTTTCACTCTCTTTTTCTTTTCAAATTTTTATTAAATTCTTCTGCCCGCAGTTTGCTTTTTTTATAATAAAATACTTTTTTTATAAAAAATTTAACAAAAAATAACTTTTTTCTTATTTTCTTTCACTTTCTTTTACTTCTTTTTTTTAAGAAAACTGTAGTTAATATTGTAGTTGTGGGAGTGTGGTTTTGTTGAAAAAAAAACAAAACTACTTTTTTTTATTAATATTTATTTAATTTTTCTTATATATTTTTTTTTTGCTAAAATTTTATGTTAATTTTTTGTCTGTTTTTATATTTCTTTTTGCTTTAAAACGGTTTTACGCTCAGAAAAAAAAAACAACCGCAAAACGTGACGTACTAATCTAAACTAAATTGTAGATTTTTACTCTTTAACTAAGTTACCCATACTTGCTCTTTCTCTCTTCTTGTGATTACACACTGAGCTGCAGTAGCAGAGAGTTTAAAAAATGTTACTGCTGCGGCAGAGCTCAATAACAGAATAACAAAAACAACAACCATATACACCGGTTTGTGTCATTATACCGGATAGTAGGCAGAGCTAATTGAGCGTTTTTTTTTTTGTTAAAAGCTCTTAAATGGTAAAAATGTGGTAAAATCGTAATAAATGTAATATTTTAACTAAAAAAAGTGACATTACACCATCAGGAGCATGATTAGGTTGTGATTCAAAACAACAAAAGTTTAAATACAAAGACAATAAGTCGTCTCCTTTGGGACCATAATTGGTTACGTAACTGATCATATACATCATTAGGAAAACATGTATCTCTATGGATAAACGAATAGAACGGGCAAATGTTAATACCAAAGAGATCATTAAACTAGTGTGTATGTCCTATTGTGATCAATCTGGACAAATGTTAATACCAAAGATATCATTAAACTAGTAAATGAATGTACTTCCCATAGTGATCAATCCAAAATCGGTCAAAGCAGGACTCATCGAAAAGAATGCCCAAGGTATGTCTTTTCTTTCTGATTAATGCAATTAATCTCCTATCATGCTCATCTACTAATAATAACTGACCTGTCTGAACAGCTGTCAGAGGCTTAAACATTTCACGTTAATAGTCCAGTAATAAATGGTTTTTGGTATAAACCACAGGACTTCCTTGAAGAAGCTAACTGAAACTTTACTGACAAACAGTTTAGATATCAGAAAACTTCTATTAATAAGAGATTTCCTTCATTAACTATGTATTCTATAGATTGATTCAAAGAATAGTCAACCAACCAGTCCATAGTATAATCTATAAAATACTTGTTTAACTAGCCTATAAACGTGTTAATAGATACATCCATAGAATGCCTCATAAACTAGTGCTTAAAGTCATCAATGGGCTAAGTGAAAATCACATTCTAGTCCAAAGATTGTACTACAGACTGTAGTGTGGAAACTCATCAAAGATATAGATTTAGGCAATACTAGGTGCCAATACCGCTATGTTGCAAGATACCGCTCAAATGTTGTTCTTGGGGGGTCGCCAACCGTTCATTAGCAGACAGTTTCCTGCCGCAGAAAACAAGTAGAAGTTGTGGCACAATTAAGATCGGAACGGACCAAATACTGTTCTGCATATAGCAAGGGTCCTCATGACACCTCCAACATATTCAGTAGTCCAATTCTTAGACCTGGACATTGATGTAGAACCCCTTATCAACAACATCAATTAGTTGCCAGTTTTTATTGTATGGATTTCAGATACATTTTCTCAGAGATTAAGGGATTAATTAGGTAGGTAAATATTGAAGCAAAAAGCTGATTATCTACTTATAGCAAGCAAATACTGAGTAGCAATGTCTGTGGTTCGGGATGACAGGTTTATTACTTCTGTTCTAGTTATGTTCTAGTTTTGTTCTACTTCTGTACTACTTCTGTTCTAGTTCTGCTCAAGTTCTGTTCTAGTTCTGTAATAGTTCTGTTCTAGTTCGGTTCTAGTTTTGTTCTAGTTCTGTTCTAGTTCTAAATTTGTTCTAGTTCTGTTCTAGTTCTGTTCTTGTTCTGTTCTAGTTCTGTTCTTGTTCTGTTCTGTTCTAGTTCTGTTCTAGTTCTGTTCTAGTTCTGTTCTAGTTCTGTTCTAGTTCTGTTCTAGTTCTGTTCTAGTTCTGTTCTAGTTCTGTTCTAGTTCTCTTCTGGTTCTGTTCTAGTTCTGTTCTAGTTCTGTTCTAGTTCTGTTCTAGTTCTGTTCTAGTTCTGTTCTAGTTCTGTTCTAGTTCTGTTCTAATTCTGTCCTAGTTTTGTTCTAGTTCTGTTCTAGTCCTGTTCTAGTCCTGTTCTAGTTCTGTTCTAGTTCTGTTCTAGTTTTGCTCTAGTTCTGTTCTAGTTCTGTTCTAGTTCTGTTTTTGTTCTATTTTAGTTCTGTTTTAGTTCAGTTCTAGTTCTGTTCTAGTTCTGTTCTACTTTTGTTCTACTTCTGTTCTAGTTCTGTTCTAGTTCTGTTCTAGTTCTGTTCTAGTTCTGTTCTAGTTCTGTTCTAGTACTGTTCTAGTTGTGTTTTAGTTGTGTTCTAGTTGTGTTCTAGTAGTCTTCTAGTTCTGTTCTAGTTCTGTTCTAGTTCTGTTCTAGTTCTGTTCTAGTTCTGTTCTAGTTCTGTTCTAGTTCTGTTCTAGTTCTGTTCTAGTTCTGTTCTAGTTCTGTTCTAGTTCTGTTCTAGTTCTGTTCTGTTCTAGTTCTGTTCTAGTTCTGTTCTAGTTCTGTTCTAGTTCTGTTCTAGTTCTGTTCTAGTTCTGCTCTAGTTCTGTTCTAGTTCTGTTCTAGTTCTGTTCTAGTTCTGTTCTAGTTCTGTTCTAGTTCTGTTCTAGTTCTGTTCTAGTTCTGTTGTAGTTCTGTTCTAGTTCTGTTCTAGTTCTGTTCTAGTTCTGTTCTAGTTCTGTTCTAGTTCTGTTCTAGTTCTGTTCTAGTTCTGTTCTAGTTCTGTTCTAGTTCTGTTCTAGTTCTGTTCTAGTTCTGTTCTAGTTCTGTTCTAGTTCTGTTCTAGTTCTGTTCTAGTTCTGTTGTAGTTCTGTTCTAGTTCTGTTCTAGTTCTGTTCTAGTTCTGTTCTAGTTCTGTTCTAGTTCTGTTCTAGTTCTGTTCTAGTTCTGTTCTAGTTCTGTTCTAGTTCTGTTCTAGTTCTGTTCTAGTTCTGTTCTAGTTCTGTTTTAGTTCTGTTCTAGTTCTATTCTAGTTTTGCTCTTCGCTTTCATTAAGCGTTTTTCTCTAAGTTGTTGAACTTGTCAACACTTTTCCAACACTTTGATACCGAAGTATTGTTGTTATTTGTATAATATTAGTCGTTGGTGTATATTTGTTATTGTTGTTTTTAGTATGTGTGTTTTGTTTTTGCACAATTTTCATATAAAAACCTCTTTAAGAGTTTAAGAGTAGTTTTCTACTCATACTCTCGCTATTGTTGTTTTGTAACAATATTTTAATATGAGAAAAAATGGCAACAACAACCAGAGTTAAACGTAAGTAAGTAAGTAAATACTTAATAATAAAGATGCCAGATGGAAGAAAATTAAAAAAAAATATGAAAAATTTATTGAAATTGAAATATTATTGTTATTGTTGGTAGAATATTGTTAATGTGAAAAATTATCAGTCTTATGCAAAAAAAAACCTTATTATGACCTTAAAGTGTACATTAGTTAACAACGACTTTTAGCTTAATAATCCATTATTAAAAAAGTATATGCAAAAACAGTATTTTAACTAAAATACATTTTAATGTTTTTTTATATTTGATGCTGGCAACACCATTATTTTATTCTGTCAATATTTTCATAATGTTGTATATGAACGATTATTAGTTCATTTGGTATTCGTGTCTAATATTATTTTTTTATGCTTTTATATAAAATAATTGTATTTAATAACATAAAAATGGGGTTGTATTTGTTTATTTAATAAAAACAACGTATAAATCAAATAAAACAACTAATGTAATAGCAAAATTATATTTTGATTAAAGAAAGTAATCGAGTAACGTTTTCTTTAAATTTGCATTGATATTTTACACATCACTAAACTATTTTATAAACAAAATTTATGTTTTTGGCAAAAAGAAAAGAAAAAATATGGAGACAATTAAATTGAGTGTATCCATATTGTTTTTTATTTATTTATTTTTTTTATAATTTATTTAAAAAATTAACACAACAATATTTTTCACAAAACGTCAACAGTTATAAATTGTAATACAATAATGACATTTTACTTTAATATAGGTTTAAAGTACGGTTGAACCATTATTAACTTTCGTATATTTAACAATGGTTTACTACAGGTATTTTAAGCTAATTATCGTTTTTGGATATACTTTTATCGAATTTAGCTTAACAACGGTTAGTAAGCATGTTGTAAGTTTTTTTGCATAAGACTGTATGTGTTTGGCAAAAAGAAAATCGCCTAATTACTTTCGACTTAAGCTGGCAACTCTTTATTTGTGGGTCGGTTATTGCGACAGAGTATTGTGAATGTTTGAAAAGAGTGTTTATTTAAACACCCTCTTTTAAATGAAAAATATTAGCAGAGTATGTAATTGTTGTTGTTGTTTTTGTTGCTAATAAAAACACACATTTTTCATGTTTATATTCAAAATGATTTCTTATTGGTTAGATAATGTTGTGTTTTCTGTCTATATTATATTAATTTTAATCAGTTTTTTGTTTTTCTATTCTGTTGTCTACATCGGGTAATAAAATCGTATTGTTTTAAAAATAGCAAAAATTGTGATGTTGGCGTTTTTTTTTGTATGTTTTTTGTACGAAAGTGAAAGAAGGGTTGAGCAAAAGAGTGTGAAAGAGAGTGCTGGAGGAGGGGGAGGGTGAGAGATTAAATAGAAACTATCACTGCTTCAAATCAAAGAGTTTTTGTAGCTATTTTATGAATGATTATGTTAGTGATCTTAATTTTTTTTTTTTGGTTTTCACTACATAGTAGAGGTACGAGTCATTTTAATATTAAAGTTCTTTGAACTTTATGAATAAAAAAAGTCATGTGATAGATAGATTATGAATCAGAGAAAATACCAAAATAAAAATAGGCCTAAAATAGAAAAAGTGTTGTTGAAGTAAAATGTCAAAGAAAATTTTACTTTTCAAAATTTTCGGTGATAAAATAACTTGTGATATTTTATAGAATTTTTTTTTAAACAAACTTTAATGATAAAAATTTGCAAAATTTAGGAATTTTTCTTAATGTTCGAAAATTCGAACTTATTTTCGAAATTTTCAAATTGGTGTCAAATTGTAGCTTTAGGTCCATAGAATACATAACCAATAAAATTTTTAAAAAATTTTCTTAATTTCTCAAGTTTTTCTACTTTCGAACATAGAATTTTTAGAATTTCGAAAAAATTTTCACTTTTTCTATTTCAATTTTGTCTAAAAATAACATAAAACAACTTTTGTTATAAAAATTTGCAAAATTTTAGAATTTTTCTTAGTGTTCGAAAATTCGAACTTAATTTCGAAATTCCAAAATTGGTGTTAAATTGTAGCTAAAGGTCTATAGAATACAAAACCACTAAAATTTTTCTAAAATTTCCTTAATTTCCCCAGTTTTTTGATTTTCGAACATAGAAGTTTTGAAATTTCGAAAAAAATTCCATCATTTTCATCATCACTTTTGCTTTGAATTAACATAAAATTACTTTTATTATGAACTGTGATGAAAAATAAGCATTTTTCTTAATGTTCGAAAATTCGAACTTAATTTCGAAATTCTCAAATTGTTGTCAAATTGTAGCTAGAGGGCTATAGAATGCATAACCAATAAAATTTTTCTAAAATTTCCTTAATTTCCCCAGTTTTTTGATTTTCGAACATAGAATTTTTGGAATATCGGAAAAAATTTTATCATTTTCATCATCACTTTTGCTTTGAATTAACATAAAATCACTTTTATTATGAAATATGATGAAAATTAAGCATTTTTCTTAATGTTCGAAAATTCGAACTTAATTTCGAAAATCTAAATTTGTTCGCAAAATGTTGTTGTAGGCCTCTATAATACAAATATTATAAACGTATTTTGTTATAACAAGAATTTCTCTTGATTTTGCTTTATTCGAACTTAGAATTTTTGTTCGAAAACCAGAAATGTTTGAAAATGTTGTTTAACGGTATGTTGTAATAATTTCATTTTGTTCTTATTGATACTAATCTTAATGTTTATTTGGTATTTCCTGTATTTTTTGTCTTTTTTGTAATTTTTGACATGGTCGCTGTTTACCGACAATGTGTGTGGCTGTTGTTGCAGCAGCAGCATGTATTATTGTGGTATTATTTACTAAGGTTCCATAAAACATCAGCTTAAGCGCGAAATTACAACATTTTGCATATTTTGTTTGTTGTTGTTCTTGTTGCTGGTTGTTAGTGTGGCACAAATATAATTTTTTGCAAATTTTTTTTCAGTTTTTAGTTTTTGTTCTTTAGTTTTTCATATAACTGGCTTTTTACACACAAACACTTGAACATTGCATTGAAAGAAAAAAAAAGGTACAATAAAAAAACAAACAAGTATAAAGTGTGTCATGGTGCGTCATGTGGCAATTGCACATTTAAACAACAAGTTGTAAGAAATATGAATGCAACAAAATAACAAAAATTATGTTTGCAATAGTAAAGAAAAAGCGTTAAGAATTTGAAGGTTTTTCAATGGAAAACAAAAGTAGAAGAGTTCTACGTGTTTGAAAATCAAGAAAAGTTTGAGAACAAATTTGGATTTTCGTAATTAAGTTCGAATTTTCGAACATTAAGATAAATTTTTAATTTTAAAATTTTTCATAATAAAAGTAGTTTTATGTAAATTTTAAGCAAAAATGATGATAAATACAAGAAATTTTTTTCGAAATTCTCAAAATTCTATGTTCGAAAGACGTAAAACTGTTGAATTAAAGAAAATTTTAGAAAAATTTTATTGTTTTATTAATCTACAGTTAAAAAGCTAAAATTTGAGACCAAATTTGCAATTTCGAAATTAAGTTCGAATTTTCGAAATTAACTACGAATTTTCGAACATTAAGAAAAATGTTTAATTTTTACAATTTTTCATAATAAAAGTAGTATTATGTTAATTTCAAGCAAAAATTATGATAAAAATAAGAATTTTTTTTCGAAATTCCCCAAATTCTATGTTCGAAAATGGAAAAACCGGAGAATTTAAAGAAATTTTAGAAAAATTTTATTGTTTTAATAATCTATAGTTAAAAAGCTAAAATTTGAGACCAAATTTGCAATTTCGAAATTAAGTTCGAATTTTCGAAATTTAAGTTCGAATTTTCGAACATTAAGAAAAATGCTTAATTTTCATAATTTTTCATAATAAAAGTTAATTTATGTTATTTTCAAACAAAAATGAAATCAAAAACACGAAATTTTTTCGAAATTCTCAAAATTCTATGTTCGAAAATGGAATAACCGGAGAATTTAAAGAAATTTTAGAAAAATTTTATTGTTTTAATAATCTACAGTTAAAAAGCTAAAATTTGAGACCAAATTTACGATTTCGAAATTAAGTTCGAATTTTCGAAATTCCAAAAACTTGAGAAATTAAGAAAATTTTTATAAAACTTTTATTGTTTATGTATGCTATAGCTCTCAAGCTTTAATTTGAGCTCTATATTGGATGTTCGAAATTATGTTCGAATTTTCGAACATTAAGAAAAATTGTAGAATTTTACTTTTTTTTCATAAGAAAAGTGATTTTTAGTTAAAAATTAAGAAAATTTCTATTAAAATCACTTTAAAAAAATTTATTTTTAATAAAATTTTTTTTTTCAAATTTTTTAAAATATTTTTAAATTTTATTTTAATTTTATTTTCAAAATTTTTATAATTTTTTTTTTTTAATTTTCTTGTCTATTAGTTGTTTTTGTAATTTTGTTCTTTAAAAATTTTCCCACACTTTTTGTTGAAAAACCAAAAATATCTTTATCATTCTTAAGCTGTGATTTCAAAGCTTTAACATAAAGCCTAAGTGAGAGTGTTTTGTTTTTTAACTTTAAGCTCTTCAAGTTTACTACCTGTTTTGGTTTTTTTTCTTCAATCAATTGTTGTTGTTGTTGGCGTTTGTCTTGTTTTCGTTTATGGCATCCTTTATCAATTTCTATACAAAGAAATAAAAAACGCGGGCGTTAAAACAGCAGCTTTTATTATAAATGTTGTTTTTTTTTCCACTACTTCCCTTTTTATCATAATCTTTTTTGCTTGTTTGTAAATAACAACACAACAACAACAAAATTGTGCCAAAAAAAAACAAATATGGAACAAATTCTTTTTTTCTACTGTCCCTCTATCCCCATTCTTTCTAACACAAACTTCTAAGTTTTTGGATAAAATTCCTCTTAAAGAAATCTCTTGTATGTTGTTGCTATGTTAATAACATTTAGCTGCTGCTGGTAGTAGTAAATACAAGAGTTGCCAGATTGTCTAGAATGGGGAAATAATGACCAAACATCTGTTTTAGTAACAGAAAATCTTCTCTGTAACTTCTATTCACTCAATTTGTCTCTATTCTACTCTCATTTCTAATCTCTAATCCCTAATCCTTTAAATCCCACTTTTCCCCTTAATCTGGCAATACCCTTAATAAAAACAGCTTACAATTGTTGTTGTTGTTGTTTTATACACATATGTAGGTAAATGAAGCTCTCCTACACAACACACAAATAATCTTTTCTTAAATGTTTCTTATATCTCCAGCCTTCGTCTTCTTTTTTAGTTTTTATACTTGAATTTCTAAATTCATTCTCGAAAATATAAAAACAATAAACGAACCAACACATACGAAACACACACGAAAACAACAACAACAACAACAATTAAAATTTCATTCAAATTTTTCTTCAGTTGTGATTTTGGTTTGAAACAAGTTTTGTTAAGAGTTGAACCAAAAAAAACATACAACAACAAAATTTTGCTCAATTGTAAAACTGCAACAACAATAACAACAACAATTAAGCTGGAATTATTAGAGTTAGATATTTAGCGGAATTGGGTTTTTGTAGGTTTTTGAAAATTCTTGTCAATATTTTGTGAGAGTTTTTCTTTTTGGTTGAAAGAAAACCCGTAAAAGAAACGATTAATCGATTAAACAAGTAAAACATGATGACAAAAATAAAACATTGAATGAGTTATCCAAAAATTTTTAAACGAATAACCGATTAATCGAATAATCTAAAAACCGAATAATCGATTAATCGACTAACCGATTAATTAGGAAACCGGTTGCTTATTTCTTCACAGATTTCATTGTAATTCATTAGATATGGCAATTTTTAATATAAAATCTTGAAAAAATTAGATTTTAACATATTTCGAAACGATTATTCGAATAACCGATTAATCGTAAAACCGGTTACTTAAACAAATTTTTACAGATTTCATTGTTTTTTCATTTAACATTATAGCTTGCAACATTAAATCTTAAGAGCATTTGAGTTTTACATAATTTGAACCGATTATTCGGGTAAACGATTAATCGTAAAACCGGTTATCTAAACAAATTTTCACAGATTTTATTGTTAAGCATTAAATATTATAATTAAATCTTCAAAAAAAAAATTATTTTTACGTAATTTAAACCGATTATTCGAATAACCGATTCTTCGTAAAACCGGTTACTTAACTAAGTTCCTCAAATTTCATTGTTTTTTTATTAAATATGATAATTTTCAATATTAAATCTTAATTAATTTGATTTTTACATAATTTTGAACCGATTATTCGGTTAACCGATTATATGTAAAACCGGTTACTTAACCAATTTTTTCACAAATTTCATTGTTATTCCTTAAATATGACAATTTACAAAAGAAATCTTTAAGAAATTTTGATTTTTAACAATTTGTAAGCGATTATTCGATTAACCGATTAATCGTAAAACCGGTTACTTTACTATTTTTTCTAGATTTCATTGCTATTCTTTAAAAATGATAATTTCCAAAAGTAATTCTTAAGGAATTTGAACCGATTATTCGATTAACCGATTAATCGTAAAACCGGTTACTTATACAAAATTTCACAGATTTCATTGTTTTTCATTTAATATTACAATTTGCAACATGAAATCTTAAGAACTTTTAATTTTTACGTAATTTGAACCGATTATTCGATTAACCGATTAATAGTAAAACCGGTTCTTCAAGAAAAATTTTTAGATTTCATTGTTATTCCTTAAATATGATAATTTTCAAAAGAAATCTTTAAGAAATTTTGATTTTTAACAATTTGGAAACGATTATTCGGATAACCGATTAATCGTAAAACCGGTTACTTAACTAATTTCCACACATTTCATTGTTTTTCATTAAATTTTATAATTTTCAACATTAAATCTTTATAAAAAATGATTTTTACATATTTTGTAACGATTATTCGATTAACCGATTAATCGTAAAACCGGTTTTTAACCATTTTTTCTTGATCTCATTGTTATTCTTTAAATATGACCATTTTCCAAAGAAATCTTTATGAAATTTTTGATTTTTAATAATTTGGAACCGATTATTCGGATAACCGGTTAAATGAAAACCGGTTACTTTACTAATTTTTACAGATTTCATCGTTTTTCATTTAATGTTATAATTTTCAACATTACATCTTAATAAATTTTGATTTTTACATCATTTTGAACCGATTATTGGAATAACCGATTAATCGTAAAACCGGTTACTTAACCAATTTTTTCTAGATTTCATTGTTATTCCTTAATTATGATAATTTTCAAAAGAAATTTTTAAGAAATTTTCATTTTTACCTAATTTGAACCGATTATTCGTATAACCGGTTAAACAAAAAACCGGTTACCTAACTAATTTTCAGAGATTTCATTGTTTTTCATTTAATTTTATAATTTTCAACATTAAATCTTTAGAAAAAAAATATTTTTTACATATTATGAACCGATTATTCGATTAACCGATTAATCGTTAAACCGGTTTTGAACCATTTTTTTCTTAATTTCATTGTTATTCTTTAAATATGATAATTTTCAAAAGAAATCTTTAAGAAATTTTGATTTTTAACATTTTGGCACCGATTATTCGGATAACCGGTTAAACAAAAAACCGGTTACTTGAATATTTTTTCACAGATTTCATATTTTATAACAAATATGTTGTTTTTTCCTTAAAAATTTGATTTGAGTAAACGGTTTTCAAACGGTTTCTGGTTTAATGTTGTCTTAAAGTGTAATTTGTCAAAAAATTCCACAAATTTTTTTTTGCTGAAAACTATTTTTGCCAAAAAAAAAATTCAAGATAAAAAATGAAATAATTTATTGTCACGAAGTTGCGGTTAAAGGTTTTTGATTTTTTTCTTCATCTTCATTTCATTTCACGATTATTTATTAATAATTTATGTTAATTATTTTAAGTGTTATTTGTTTACCATTGATGATGATCATCATGATCATTAATAGTAGTAGTAGTTTTTTTTTTTTTTGCAACAAATAGTCAACGACAAATCCGGTTCCAGTTTCAAATAGTGGTTTTCAAGAGCATTTTTGACGTTTATATTTTGCTGTCAAGTATGTGACTTGTTTTCAAAAGAATTGTGAAAAATAAAAATAAATAAATTAAAAAGTGATTTTATGTTTCAATACGATTTCGGTAAAAGATAAAGAAACCCATAAAAATTGCATGAATTAACCATAAAAAATTTGTTATGATTTCAAAAGAAATATGTCTGTTTGTTTGCGTATGGTATGTATGTTTGTATAACAGTTTTTTTTTAAAGATCAAGACTAACTGTTATACGCTGCTTTTATAATAGTTTCTAAGTAGATATTTGATCAGAAAAGAAAAAACTTTGAACTTTTCTTAAAACGACTTAAGGTTTCATTACAGATCGATTAGGATCTTGTATTGATCATGCAAGATCTTGATCTTTTAAAACTGATCTGTTTACGCTGCTTTTATAATAGTTTCTAAGTAGATATTTGATCAAAAAAGAAAAAAACTTTGAACTTTTCTTAAAACAACTTAAGGTTTTATTTCAGATCGATCAAGATCTTGTACTGATCATGCAAGATCTTGATCTTTTAAAACTGATCTTTAATATGATCATCATGCAAGATCTTTAACTTTTTAATTGATCTTTAACAAGTTCCTGTCATTCTTTATCTAGATCAGAATCTTGTACTGAACATGTAAGATCTTGATCTTTTTTTAAACTGATCTTTAACAAGATCTTGTGATCCTTTAACTAGACCCATAGAGTGATCACTATCATTCCCTCTGTCTCCCAATCTTTCTCTCCCTCTCTTCACTTATATGTACTTTCAAGGTTATTGTACTCATTTTTATTGAACTTTTATTGATCGCTTCTTCCACTTAAACTAAGATCGTTAAAGAAATCTTCTATATTCCAACAAAAAAAAAAAAAGCGCAAAAATTTTGTTTTCAATGCCAAGCTGTAGTGATATCAAATTTTTCTTAAAATTCTTGGAAATTTCTAATGATTTAAACAAGGTTTTCTGTTGCAGTTGGTTTCTGTGTTTAATTCAATGATCAGGGTTTTTTTCTCCCTCCCTCTCGCTCTCTCTCTCTCTTCAAAGCCTCAACTTGCTACACTATACAAGAAGGATTTCAAGGGTATAAAGCAAAAAGTACAAAAGCTTTACAGCAAAAAAAAAAAAAGAAAAGAGCTTTTATTGTTTGTTTGTTTTTAAGCTCCCGCTTAAACGGAAGGTGTTCAAGGCTATTAAAGGAATGTTTTTGTTTAATAAAGAGTAAACAAATTTGAAGCCAGTGAAGGGGTTAAAGAAGTGAAAAGAGTAAAGTACCAAAGGGGTAAAAAAGGTACTTTTTGTTAGAGCAAAACGAAATTCTAAATAAACAAAATTCATAAAATATTCAAGAAAAAGTGTTCTAAAAGACTTAAAAATATAATTTTATAAAAAATTTTCAAAAAATACATAACGGTTACTTATAAGTTTAACGAGTAACCATGTAAAAATGTACTTTTAATCTAAAATTATCTAGTGGTATATAATCTCCAACAAATATAAACTAAAAACTAACTTAAAAATAACCGGTTACTTAAAATTTGAAACGAGTAACCGTTTTAAAAATCAAGTTTAACTATAAAAACTTTCAAGATAATTACATACAACATCATGTTTAACTGATTAAACTTAATTTCCATAAAAAACATCAAAATTTAAACGGTTACTTAAAATTTTTAACGAGTAACCGTTCTAAAAATCGTGTTTTACTAAAGAAACTTGCAAGATAATTACGTACAACATAATTTTTAAGTGATTAAACTTCATTTCCCCAAAAAAACCTTCCAAATTTAAACGGTTACTTAAAATTTTAAACGAGTAACCGTTTTATAAATCAAGTTCAACTAAAGAAACTTTCAAGATAATTACGTACAACATAATTTTTAAACGATTAAACCTCATTTTCTTTAAAAAACCTTCCAAATTTAAACGGTTACTTAAATTTACCAACGAGTAACCGTTTCAAAAACCATTTTCTTTAAAGAAAATTTATAAAATAATGTCTTTAAATACAATTTTAAACAAAAATAATGTCAATTTTCTCCAAAATTCATAAAAATTTAAACGGTTACTTAAAATTTTCTAACGAGTAACCGTATTAAAATCAGTGTTTTATAATAAAGTTTTACTTAATAATCTTGTAAAACCTAATTTTTAACAATTCTTAACTTATTTCTTAAAAAAAATCATGATGTAAATATGGTTACTCGAAATTTTTCTAACGAGTAACCACAATTAAAACTTATGAAAACAGTAGAAAAAGTTATAAAATTGTTGTTTAAAAGAATTTAAATCAATTTTAAGCTATTTTAGCCAAAAATTGCTTAAAAGTTTTAGGGTTACTTGTTAAAAAATAACCGAGTAACCGTTTACTGAATCATGTATTCAGTTTGAAAAATGCCTAGAATCTCAATCATTGTATTTGAAATCAGTTTTTTAGAAGAATTTAATATGATTTGGGTTTGTTTTGAACGATTTGAAATCGGTTTCTTAACGAGTACCCGATTATTTTTAAAGAGTAACCTATATTACCTAGAAATCGACTAAAAAGCCTTTTACTTTTCTTTAATATTAAAGGTTTTTGTAGTTTTAAGTAATTTTTATTTAGAAAAGCGTTTTTTTAAATGAATAAAAACCGGTTTTGCTAACGAATAAAACCCGGTTTTTAAACAAATAACCGAGTTTTTTATTGTTTAAAGCTTAAATTTTTATATTGTTTCACATTCTTCTTTAGAAATTTTACATTTTTAACAGATTTTGCAACGGTTACTTAACGAGTAACCGATTATTTTGTAACGAATAACCGTGAAAATTTTATAATTTTCTTTAAAATTTAACAATGCACATCTTTTGAAATGATTTTTACTTAAATAAACGAAATTTTAAACGAATAAAAACCGGTTTTGTTAACGAATAAAACCCGGGTTTTCAACGAATAACCTAGTTTTTTATTGTTTTCAGCTTAAATTTTTATATTGTTTAACATTCTTCTTTAGAAATTTTACTTTTTTAACAGATTTTGCAACGGTTACTTAACGAGTAACCGATTATTTTGTAACGAATAATCGAGAAAATTTTATAAATTTCAATAAAACTTAACATTGCACATCTTTTAAAATGATTTTTACTTAAATAAACGAAATTTTAAACGAATAAAAACCGGTTTTGTTAACGAATAAAACCCGGGTTTTCAACGAATAACCTAGTTTTTTATTGTTTTCAGCTAAAATTTGTATGTTGTTTAATAATCTTCTTTAGAAACTTTACATTTTTAACAGATTTTGCAACGGTTACTTAACGAGTAACCGACTAATTTTAACGAATAATCGAGAAAATTTTATAATTTTCTTTAAAATTTATCATTGCACATCTTTTAAAATGATTTTTATTTAAATAAACGAAATTTTAAACGAATAAAACCCGGTTTTGTTAACGAATAAAAACCGGTTTTTTAACAAATAACCGGTTTTTTATTTTTTTGTTTGCTTTGAATTTTTGAAACCTTCATTTCCTTAAAATAATGTTGGCAAAATTTGGTAATTTTTAATCCTTTTTTGCTTCTCAAATCCAAACGTTTTTAAAAATGTGATAAAAATTAGCAAATGATCATTTAATTTACTCTCTTTTGTATTTGTTTTATTTTCTTTAAAACAAAAACTGATGGTAGAGGATTGTTTTTATGTTTTTTGTTGTTGTTGTTTTTGGTGTTTGAATACAAAATGTTTGTCCAGGCGTCTTCGTTTATTGTCTGTCCCAAAATAGTATGTTTATCATCATCCTCATCCGGCTTACAAATGAATTAATATGTATGTATATCTCTATATGTGTGTGCGTGTGTGTATGTGTTGAAATGAGGATCATTTTAATGTTTGTAGGGTTGTTATTGTATTAAGTAAATTTTTGGCAGCGACAGCAGCAGCAGATGTTGTATATTTAACCGAATTCGTAATCCGGATACCAGGGTTATACATACATATGCAACAACATACATTCATACTTATATTATACAAGGTACAACAACAACAATACGAAACACATTGTAAACTATATGCATGTGTTAACAACAACAACAACAACTAGGACTATAAAAACTCCCCGCACATAAAACCAGGGATGAATGGCAGACTTGTATGTTTTGCATTTAATTCAAAATTTCGTTTATTTTTTTTTTACTTCTGTTCTATTCATTCTTTCAGAGATTTTTCATTGTCAAAGCGTTAATTTTTCTAAACTAAATTAGATGATTTTTTACCTGTATTTGTTGAAAGTTAAAAACAACAACAAAAATTATGTTAGGAGTGTATTTGAGTTTCTATAGATGTGTCCTGTTTACGGTACAGTTTAATATTTTGTTTAAGTTTTATAAGAACGTAATAAAGAGAAATTTGTTGCCAAGGTAATGGTTGATTGTTTGTTGTAGGGGGGGAAGTATAAAAAGAGCAGGAGAGTCTTAGGAAGAGCTAGAGAGTTTTTAAGGAAGTTGAGGCGGACCAAAAGCCTTGGAGTCCTTAAACATAAATTTCTTCAATAGAATCCAAAAGCTTTTAATTTTTCTGCAAAATGTCCGGTTCGCCAACAATTCCAAACTTATCTTAGACCAAACCTTTAAAACATGAAGTTTTTTGTTTGATTCCTTTTCCTTCAAACTGCTTTTAAGTTTGATCCAACATAAGTCTTATCACAAACTTCTCAAGAGGACTAAATACTTTAAGGTTTTCCCTAGAACATCAAAGATTAAGATGTAGTTTGTTTCCCTTACCTTCAAACAACCTTTACGTTTTGATGCAACATCCCTTAAGTATGAAGTTGTTTGAGATCACTAGGTTTAGTTCTCTCGGATTTCGGATTAAGTCTAAATCGTTTGCGCAAACTCCTTGAGAGGACAAATACTTTAAGGTTTTCCCCAAAACATCAAAGATTAAGATGTAGTTTGTTGCCTTTACCTTCCAACAGCCTTTAAGGTTTGTTACAACATCACTTAAGTATGAAGTTGCTTGAGAGAACTATGCCTTTCCTTACACTGATACTGATTAAGTCTAAATCGTTAACATGTCTAATGTATCATTGTCTCCTTTCCTTCCTCTACCTTTAAACTACGTTTAAGTTTGATACAACATGCCTACAACAATTTAGTTTGATTCGTTTTTCCATTCAATTCAAGTTTGATACACTAAAAGAAAGCTATGTGCAAGTAGTAGTGATATCTCTCTAGCATCAAACTATGCTAGACCAAATCATAAAAACATTAAGTCTTTTGTTTGCTTCCCTTTCCTTCAAACTGCTTTTAAGTTTGATCCAACATAAGTTTTATCACAAACTTCTTGAGAGGACTTAATACTTTAAGTTTGTCCCTGGGAAATAAAAGCTAAAGATGTAGTTGGTTTCTTTTACCTTCTAACAACATTTACAGTTTGTTGCAACATCACTTAAGTTTGAAGTTGTTTCAGAGGTTTAGTTTTCTCGGATTTCGGATAAAGTCCGGATTAAGTCTTAATCTTTAACGCTCAAGCTGCGTTTAAGTTTCAAACTACATGTCTAATGTATCACTGTGACCTTTCCTTTCTTTACCTTTGAACTACGTTTAAGTGTGATACAACATGCAGTATGACAATTTAGTTTGACATCATACTGTGTTAAAGATTTAGTTTGATTTTATTAACTATCAAACTCTATGGCTTTTAAGTTTCAAATGGCTTCCTTTCCTTCAAACTGCTCCTTAGTTTGATGTATAAGGGTTTTATTAATGAAACTGTTCGAGACTGTGAGTTTATTTCGATTCCTAAACCATCAAACTGCTTTTAGGTTTGTAGAGTTTTTAAACTGCTTCAGTTTGATGTAACATTTCTCAAGCTAGAAGTAATGCAACATTCTTTAAGTTCGAAACTGTAAACGAAGAATTATGTTGAATTTCCTAAGCTTCCAAAGAGTTCATCAGTTTGATGAAATTCTCTTCTATTAATAATCGGTTAAGAACAAAAGTTGTGGGCTCAAGTTGGTTGCAACATTTTGGCAAACAAACTACTTTAAAGGGAATTTCTTTAGATACCAAGTTTAACGTTATTTGAAACGGTGTAAGGTAAAAGTTGTAGACTATAGACTCAAACTTTAATGAAGTTTGAGAAGAACCTTTGAGAGTAATCTGTAACCTTGTAGAGCCGTTTGGAGATTAAACTGTGTTACAGTAAGAGGCAACATATCAAGTTCAATGAATTTGAAGTTGCTTCTCAAGAATGATGGAAGTTGTAGACTCTTTTAGAGATCAAACTATGGTAAACATTCTAGACCACTTTTGAGAAGGCATTCAGCAAACTGTTAAGTTGTTTTGAGTCAACATTTCGAAGTTGCCTGGAGGATAAACTGTGATCAGTTTGTGTATGTGTGTGTTCGAAGTATCTATTTGATTGTTCTATTAGAAGACCACCTTTTTTCAGAAATATAGTTCTGAGAGCGATTTAATTGGAGTTCAAACTGGTTATAGGTTTGATGCGATTTCTAATCGATGATCTCTAATTCACTAGAGATCAAATTGATCAAAAGTTTTTATCCAACTTTAGTTTGATATTAGCAATCTTTAAAGTTTGAAGATCAAGAACTTCTTATAAATTTAATCTTCAAACCTCTCTCAAGTTTGAAGTGTCATGTAATCGATCGATTGATTGATTTTCTTAGTGTTTGAACTTTAGTTCAATGTTCGTTTCCCTTAGAGATCAAACTGATCGAAAGGTTTGATACAACTTTAGTTTGATATTAGAAAACATAGTTTAATGATCGGGAACTTCCTTATCAGAAAGCTTTTAGTTTGTTTTAAGTTTGATCTTCAAAACTCTCTCAAGTTTTAAGTCTCTAGATAACACAAGATCAATTGCATTATGTAATCGATCGATGATTGATTTCTTCAGTGATTAAACTTTAGCTCAATGTTCGTTTCCCTTAGAGATCAAACTGATCAAAAGTTTGATCTAACTTTAGTATGATATTAGAGAACTTTATAGTTTGATGATCGCGAACTTCCTTAGAACTTAATTAGAATGCTTTTAGTTCGTTTTAAGTCTGATCTTCAAAACTCTATCAAGTTTGAAATCTCTAGATAACACAAGATCAAGTGCGTCATGTAATCGATCGATTGTTTGATTTTCTTAGTGTTTGAACTTTAGTTCAATGTTCGTTTCCTTTAGAGATCAAACTGATCAAAAGGTTTGATACAACTTTAGTTTGATCTTATAGTTTGATACATATGAACTTCCTGAGAGCTTACTATAAGCTCTTAGTTTGTTTTATGTTTGATCTTCAAACCTCTGCTAATACAAGTCTCTAGCTAACACAAGATCAACTGCATCATCATCATCATTATCTTTGTCATGATCATCTTTAAACTTATCTTTACTTAAAGATCAACTAGATTGATGTATAAGATCACATTTGATTAATGTTGCATGTAGTTCATGATCTGTTTTCGGAAAAAGCTTTTATGGGTCATTGACAAGTCAAGTACAGTATACATGTATTAACGAGAGAAACTCGTCGTAAGTGCAGCACGTAGTAATACCGTTGCAATCTACAATAATGTTAAAAATTCATTCATTCAACAAACATTCGTTCGTTCGTTCATTCATACCAAGGAAACAATTCAATAATGTGAATCATCATTATCATCATTGCTGTTGCCATTGCTTACGTCAGCAGCAGCAGCTACATATAAGCATAAAGTGATTATCAATGAGGACGATGACTGGGTTTTGGACTGTCTTAGTGGCAACTGCAAAACAAGGTGTAGTTTTGTTGGTTGTTGGTTGTTGTTGTTTTTTGTTATTTACTCTCCTTTTTAAGCCTAAAAACTGAATACGACAGATGCTCTTGTTGCAGTTTGTGTTTTTGTTTTTTTTGGTTTTTTGTTGCAAATTTTTATGTTGGCCCAAAAAAAGCCATCAATAAAACTCTTTTTTTATGGCCTTTTTATTTTTTGGGAAACAAGCTAGCAACCCTTCTGTGTTTTTTCTTTCTTTAATCAAAAAAGAAAGTAATTTTTACTTAAAACAACTTTACAGCAGGATCAATTGCTAAAGGAAATGACATTAAGGACAAACAAAAAAAAAAAAGAACAGTTTATAGGATAACAGAAAGAAAGCATTTCGCCTGGTCTTTCTAGGGCCCAACAAATGTTCTTTTAATCAACAATAAATTACATTTATCCAGGTCTTTCTTTTTTCCCTTCGATACAAACGATTGAACCCCTTTTCTTAGGTTCTCTGCTAGTAGGCCTATCGTTGTTTGGTAACAACTGTTTTACAGTGTTATATAAATTAGAACACTTGTACTTGTATCTACAGTTCAAGATCATGCCGAAAAAATAAAACACAAAATTGGGCAAAATTTACCTGAGAGAATATGAAATTAAATTAAACAGCAGCAAAAGTTCTTAGTTTTGTAGGAGAAAGAAAAAAACAAAACACTTAAAGAAAAAATTTCAAATAAAACTAAAATTTCAACAACTTTTCTTAAAAAGTTTCCATTTCACAGAAATTACTATCTCCGGTTTTCTCTAAACAAACCAATTAAAAACATTTTACTATTTTTACAATTAAAAACATTTTACTAAAAAAAATTTTCTAAGTGTAGTTTACCTTTTTTTAAACCATATAGTTCAATAACCTAGGCTTAAAACGTTTTAAAACTTTTTTCTTTTTTTTTTTTAACCAACAGACAGTTAAACATTTCTATACATATTTAATGTTTTTTTTCTTTAAATAACCTGGTTATGAAACAATTGCAAATTGTTGCTTATGTCTGCGGTTCTTGAGCAAAAACAACAACACTTAAACATAGTCTTACAGTCAGTTAAGCCAGCTTAGCAAACTGTAAGTAAGTAAACCCCATTGACCGCTAAGTATCAGTAAGAAATGTTTGTATATTGTTGTTGCTGTTGTTTGTTATTTTAACTGCTAAACAATTTTTACAGTTTTGTTAACATAATTTTCAGTTATTTTAGGAAATTTTTGCGTAAATTTAGTGTTAAAATTTTAAATAAATACATTTAATTAAGAAAATATATGTAAAAAATTTTGAAAAAACTTCGACTAATTTGCCACAAAACACATGAAACTTAGGGGCAAGACAAAGATTTTCAGAACTAGAACAGAACTAGAACACAACTAGAACACAACTAGAACACAACTAGAGCACAACTAGAACAGAACAGAACTAGAACAGAACCAGAACAGAACTAGAACAGAACCAGAACAGAACTAGAACAGAACTAGAACAGAATTAGAACAGTACTAGAACAGAACTAGAACAGAACTAGAACAGAACTTGAACAGAACTAGAACAGAACTAGAACAGAACTAGAACAGAACTAGAACAGAACTAGAACAGAACTAGAAC
>NC_060951.1:6629001-6663637 GCF_022045245.1 Lucilia cuprina
ACCAGACATATAAGCAAATTTGTCATAAATGTAAGAAATAGTTTGAAATACAAGCAAAAACTCTAGGGATTAGTAAAATTTCAGGCGGGCCATGTTCTAGTTAAGAAAATATAAACAAATTTGTTATAAATCGCTTAAATTTTAGGCGGGCCATGTCGTAGTTTAGAAAATGTGAACAAAATTCCCATAAATTGCTTAAGTTTCAGGCGAGCCATGTTCTAGTTCAGAAAATTTGAAGAAATTTGTTATAAATTAATTAAATTTGAGGCGGGCCATGTTTTTATACCAGAAATACAAGCAAATTTGTCTTAAATACTAAGAATATTTTGAAACTAAAGTAAAAGCTATAGGAATCCTTAAAATTTCAGGCGGGCCATGTTCTAGTTTAGAAAATATGAACAAATTTGTTAAAAGTCGCTTAAATATTAAGCGGCCCGTGGATTTTTAATGCAAATCGTTGATTATTCAGGCGGGTCAAACCTTTTTTTATGGAATATTCAAAAAAATTATAGATTTTGAACAGGAATCCCAAACATTTCAGGCGGGCCATATATTTTCTTAACAAATCTTAAGAATTTTGATGAAAAAACCTAGAATATTCAAAACCTGAGTGCATTTGTAGAGGAAATCAAGAATTTCTCAGGCGGGCCATGGTTTTTCTCGGGAAATATGAAGTATTGAAACTTAAATCTTAGAAAATAGGAAAAACCCATAGATTTTTAATAAAAATCCAAAATTTTTCAGGCGGGCCATCTTTTTTCTCAAGAAATATATAAAACATCTAGAAAATGTAAAAGTTCAATACTTTTGCAAGGGAAATCAAGAATTTTTCAGGCGGGCCAAGGTTTTTCTCGTAAAATATGAAGCATTTTAACTAAAGACCCAAAAAATTCGTTAATTCATTACATTTTGAAGGGAAATACTAAAATTTTCAGGCGGGCCAACCTTTTTTGCCCCTTATATTGAGAATTTTTACTTGAAAATTAGAAAATTCGTAAAACAAATAGTTTTTTTTAACAGAAATCATAAACTTTGCAGTCGGCCCACGTACAATTTTTATGAAAATCCAACAAAATCTTAAACTTGCATATATTTTCAAAGAAATTTACAAATTTTTCAGGCGGACCAAGCTTTTTTTCCCGGTTTTAGAAACCCTTTTAACTCAAAACCCAAAATATCTGAAAAATCCTTAGTTTTTACATACAAATCCCGAAGTTTTCAGGCGGGCCACTCTATTTCTCCGAAAATATGAAGAATTTTTTCCTAAAACCTAGAGAATTCAGAAAATCTTTAGATTTTGAATGGAAATCCTTAATTTTTCTGGCGGGCCAACCTTGTTTAGACTTTGGCTCGCCTGAAATTTCCTGCGGCCCGCCTCAAAATGTCAAGATTTTGAAGGTTTTTGCTCAATTTAATAATTTTTTGAAAAGTTTTAACATGGCCCGCCTCAAATTTTTAAGATTTCGAAAGTTTTAAAAAATTGTTTGTCGAAAAAGTAAAGAAAACTTTTAAATCTTTATATTTCTTAACAAATTTTGACAATTTTGTTCAAATTTCAAACTGGCCCGCCAGAAATTTTGTAAAATTCATTGCATTTTGCTCTCTTCTTTTAGAAATTTTGTTAAAATTTTAGAAATCATCAGTTTTTGCTGCAGTTTTTATAAAATTTCTTGAGGACCGCCTCAAAATTTCAAGTTTTTGGAAGTTTTTGCTCAATTTTTGAGATTTTCATTGTTTGAAAAAGTGGCCCGCCTGAAATTTGTTGAATTTGTAAGAATTGTTTACTTTTTTGATTAAAATTTTATTAAAAACTACAAATTTTAACATTTTAAGTTAGTTTTTATTACAGTTCAATATGGCCCGCCTGAAATTTTTTACAGTTTTATAAATTTTTCAGATTTTTTACTGAAAACGTATAGATTTTAGGACAAACTAACATTTTTAGTATTTTAAAGGGTTTTTAATCAATTTTTAAAATGGCCCGCCTCAGATTTGCTGCTTTTTTAACATTTTAAGTATTTTAAAGGGTTTTTAATCAATTTTCAATATGGCCCGCCTCAGATTTGCTACAGTTTGCCAGTTTTCAAAAGTTTTAATGGTAAAATAGTCAAAATATTAAGTGGCCCGCCTGAAATTTTTGCCATATTTTCAATTTCTTTTGATTTCTTGCGGAAACCTTCTAAAGTTTTAGACAAACTAACGTTTTAGGGCATTTTTTCTGCAAATTTCCTCATGGCCCGCCTCAGATTTGCTAAAATTTTAAATTTTAAAAGATTTTTCTTAATTTTTAATATGGCCCGCCTCAGATTTTCTATAATTGTAGAGCTTTGAGTCTTCTTTGCATAATTTTCACTGTGGCCCGCCTCACAGTAGCTTCATTTCAGAAGTTTTTTTATATTTTTAAAGATTTTTTCATATGGCCCGCCTCAGATTTTCTATAACTAGAAAGATTTAATAAAATCTAAAGAATTACATTATGGCCCGCCTAAAAGTTGCTTTAATTTAAAGCTTTTAGTTGTTTTTGTTAATGTTTATTAAATTTTAATCTGGCCCGCCTCAGATTTTCTATAATTTTAAAGTTTTTCAAGATTTTTACAACTTTTCTATTGAATTACATGACGGCCCGCCTCAAAGTTGCTAAGATTTAAAACTTTTAGTTGTTTTTTGTAAATTTTTATTAAGATTTAATCTGGCCCGCCTCAGATTTTCTTTAAATTGTAAGTTTTCCGGAATTTTTATAAAAATTTTAATGAATTACATTAAGGCCCGCCTAACATTTACTTTAATTCAAAACTTTTAGATATTTAATCTGGCCCGCCTCAGATGTTCTATAATTTTAAAGTTTTTTTTTTAAATTTTTACAACTTTTCTGTTGAATTACATGACGGCCCGCCTCAAAGTTGCTAAAATTTAAAACTTTTAGTTGTTTTTTTTTTTGTTAATTTTTATTAAATTTTAATCTGGCCCGCCTCAGATTTTCTATAAATTGTAAGTTTTTCGGAATTTTTATAAAATTTTTAATGAATTACATTAAGGCCCGCCTCATAGTTGCTTTCTTTTAAGATTATAACACATTTTTATTGTTTCTTATGTTGTTTCAATATGGCCCGCCTCAGATTTTTTCTAATTTAATACTTTTCAGGAATTTTTATTAAATTTTTAATGAATTACATTAAGGCCCGCCTCAAAGTTGCTTTAGTTTAAAACTTTTAGTTGTTTTTGTGAATTTTTATTAAAATTTATTGTGGCCCGCCTCAGATTTTCTAAAGTTTGCTAGTTTTTTATAATTTTTATAAAATTTTCAATGAATTACATTGAGGCCCGCCTCATAAGAAGATTTTTACAAATTTTTATTATTTTTTTAAGAATTTTCCATATGGCCCGCCTGAAATATTTTATTATTTAAAAGTTTTAATAGAATTTTATTGTTTAACAAAGAAAAATTTCTTAAAAAAGGTTTTATTTTGGAAAAATTTTGAAAGTTTTTTTTTTTTTTTTAGAAAAAAAATTTGCAATTAAAAAGTTTATTTTTCATGTTAGATTAATATTTTGTATAGAAATTTGTATTGCTCACAGCAGGATATTTTTACGCTACATAAACAAGACATATTTTGGTGACACAAAAAAGGGGGTCAGTGAGGAAAAACACCCTATTTTTTAGGGGTGCATGTTTAATGAGCAAAAAATAAAAAAAGGAAAATAATTTTTAGGTAAAAATTAAGAAAAAATATAAAGAAAAAAATGTTTACAACACTTCAAATAGCAATAAAATATAAAAGGAAGAAAAAATCAAAGGAAAAAAAAACAAAGATTAGAACGTGCGAAAGCTGTAGTGAGGCCAGCAAAAAAAGAAACAAACCCAAAGATTCCCAAAGAAAAGAAACTAGGGTTTAGAGGGTTTTCTGTATGATTGTTTTTTTAAGGCGTGTTAAATACCAGCAATTGTGGGTTTAATTGGACCTCATTAAAAATACAAAATTAAAGAAAAAAATTTACTACTTATTTGTTACAAACTACTTTAAGGTGAAAAAGAAACAAATAAAAAACTAAAAGAAAATTAGAATAAAAAGAAAATTGAAAAAAAAAAATGAAATTAAAGTAAAACATAAACGGTAAATACCTTGAGGTGCCAGCACCTTCCATTTGCTGTCGATCTAAAGGTGGATCGAAAATTTGTTCACGATCCTCTTTTGACAATTCCAATTCGGCAAATTGATCCAATTCTGAAGCCATTTTTTTTTGCTTTTTTGTTTTTGTTAAATAAGTTTACTGGTTTCTTTAGAAATTTAGTTTAATTAAAGGGATTTGTTCTTTTGGGAAATTTTGGAATGTTTGACGTTTTTTATTTTTTGAAAAATTTTTGTTTTTTTTTTAAGAAATTTTCGAAAATTATTTTTCCAGATTTTTTGTTTTGAATTTACAGTCAATTTGCCAAAAACCTATAATGAAATAAAAAAAGAATAGAAAAATAAATTAAACATAAAATTGCTAAATTTAAAGCAAAAATAAAAAAATTAGAAAAAAATATTTATTATTTTTTTTATAAATTTAAACGTAATGAAAGAGGGGGGGAGGTTGGAGGGGAAAAAGTTTCAAAGTTCAATAACCATTTAGTTAATAAATCCATATAAAACTTAAATTCATTTCTTTTTATTTGCCACAATTCAACTGTCATTCTTAAACTGTCATTGAGCTGTTTTTCCATCTCTCTCTGTCTGTCTGTCTTTGTCTTTTTCTTAACATCCTTGTCCACTTTACTTTGTCTATTATTTTTTTCACTTTTAATAGTTTTTCCTTTTCCTTTTTGTTTGATTTTGTTTTTATTTTTTTCTCTTTAGTAAAGTTTTTTTGTATTTTTCTCTTTCCAGTTTGACATGTAACATGTGACATTTGTTAATGTTTTAGGTCATACAAATTAAAATCAATAAATTGATTTTTATTCAGTCATACAACAACAAGAAAAGAACTTAAATTATGTCAAAATTATGTGGTTGAAGTGTCATGTCATTTGTTCATTTCATTACTCTTCTGAGCCCCCTCTCTCTCTCTCTCTGTCACGAGGCTCAATAAGTGCCAACTATTGTAAACGGTTAATAAGCTAATAATAGTTATTATGACATTTAAACTTGTCACAGTGGAACCTTATTAAAAGGAACTTTTGCTAAACACAAATATTTTAATTTAAAAGACAATTATCACAGGAAAAGTACAATTATCACAGATTTATTTAATCACTTTCGATCTTAAAAGTTACTCTCAATACTCTCCACATAAAAAGCTTAAGATCTGTTCAAATATCGTTCCAGTTTTTAAAATTTTCTTCTCATAAATATGAGTTAGTTTAAAGGATAAACAGACAACATCAATTATCACAAGATGAGATCGTACAACTTTGACAGAATCTTGTAAAACTTTCAAATATCAAAGATCACCCCCTGAACCTCAAAAGAAAGAGAACATTTCATACAATATCATAACTTAAGGAAAAAGAACGTCTATCACAACTTAGTTTTAGTTAAATTGACGGAATCTAGTGATCTTTCACTTACAGATATTTATCGATTATATCAATTTTCTATTTATAAAACAATCTTCTGTTTAAAGGATCTTTTTAAATGTGTGTTTAAGATATTTTAAAGAGATTTGTTTAAAAAAGCCTTCATAACGATCGCCTAGATCATTGCTATTAGCTAAATGTAAAGAGAAGATCCTTAACACTGATCTGTGATCAGCAGAGTCTTTCATTTAACCATAAATTCTCTTGAAACAGTCGTAGATCATTCGTAAAGTTAAGATCAGTTGTAATGCTCTGTGATCTGTCGTAAACTTGTGATCTTTCTCTCACTGATTATTTAAATTTTCTATTTATTAAACAAATTTTTGTTTAAAGGATCTGTAAACACTTGTTTTTAAGACATTCTAATGAGCTTTGTTTAAAAAAGCCTTAGATCATTGATATTAGCTAAAGGTGAAGACAAGATCATTAACGCTCTTTTGTGATCATTAGAGTCTTGTGATGTGAGTGATCTTTAGCAATTTTGTTTAAAGGATATTTTAAAATGTGTGTTTAAGATATTTTAAAGAGATTTGCTTAAAAAGCCTTCATAACGATCGCTCAAGAGAGAGATCTTTGATATTAGCTAATTTTAAAGACAAGATCATTAACACTCTTTTGTGATCATCAGAGTCTTTCATTTAATCAAAGAATTTGCTCGATGGATCATTCGTAAAGGTGAGATCACTTGTTATGCTCTGCGATCTGTCGAAAACTAGTGATATTTTACTCACTGATCATTATCGATTATTTCAATATTTATAAAACAAATTTTTGTTTAAAAGTTCTTTCAAAACTTGTGTTTATAATATTTTAAAGAGATTTGCTTAAAAAAAGCATTCATAACCATCGTTAAGATCATTGATATTGGCTAAATGTAAAGAGAAGATCATTAACATTGATCTGTGATAATCAAGTCTTTCATTTTACCAAAAAATTTGTTAAAGCACTGAGATACATAACAGTCTTAGATCCTTCCTAAAGATGAGATCAGTTGTTATGCTCTGCGATCTTGCATTTCAGACATGTTGAACAGATTTGTTAAGACAACATAAGAATGATCAGCAGAAATTTTGTCTTAAAAAGATCTTCAAATTACACAGATCTTTGAAAAGGTGATTTTCTTATTTCAGTGATCATGTAAAATCAATATTATGAAAAGATTTCTACAAAAACGTTTGATGGTTTTTGAGTCTTTCTATTGATCGACTAACAAGAATTACTAGAAGTACGATCAGTTGCAATATTCAGTGATCATTTGCTGTTCAAACACAAGAATTCTTTGTAGATCTTTAGTAAAAGTAAGATCAGTTTTTATGTTGATGAAAGTTGTTTAAAAACCTTACACAAGTTTTGTTTTCAAACAAATATCTTCAGAATGTAGAAAAACAAAAGTAACTGATCTTATTGAACTCACCACGATCGTTTCAGTGATGATCTTGTGAGTTCACAAAGATCAGTTGCTTATGTCTTTTATATTCTGAAGATGTTTGTTTAAAAAACGATCTTAATACTATTGTTAATATCTGATCAGTAAAAATTGATTAGTTATGATCAGTTTGTACTATTCCATGATCATTACAGTTTAAGATATTTGTTTTAAGAAGTTAAATCTTTTGAAAACCTGGAGATAAGATCAATTTGCATTATTCTGTGATAATTTCCTTTACTATATCATGTGAACATCATGGATATTGTTGAGATTTGCAACCGTGATCTTATTTTGATGATCGTTTCTCTGGTCATTAGGGTTTTGGATGTTTTATAGGAAAGATCGTTTAATTTATTGTGCAATCTTGTATTTTAAACATTCTAAAGAAATTTTCAGGCATTCAGGGTGGAATTTTACAAAATTTTAGAACACAATTCTAATGAAAAGTTTTGAATATATTATATAATGTTAGAATGTTGATGAAATTTGAAGGATTTCAAAGCTCATGGTACTGCGAACCAAGAAATTCTTTCAAAAAGTTTGGAAACAGTCAGGGTTTGGGAATGGGATAAAATTTAATATTTATGTGAAGTAGAGTTGTTGTGAAATTTACACATTTTCAAGGCTGTTGGTCCTACGAACCTGGAAATTCCAGCGAAATGGTTGAAGGTTTTAAACTGTTGATGGTCCTACGAGCCGAGAAATTCATGATCTAAATGCTTCAAGCCAGAGAGATTTTAAAGAGAAGTTTATTTAGGAGTGATTTGGGGAGATATTAAAATACAAAATCTTAAGAGTTAAAGGAGGGTTGCTGAATTTCAAATTAATGGTATTACGAGCCGAGAAGTTCTTTAGCAAAAGATTCAAAACAGAGAGATTTTAATAAGATGGTTAATTATGAGTGTTTTGGGGAGGGATTAAGCTGCAAAATCTTAAGAGTTAAAGGGGGTTGCTGAATTTCAGGTTTTTTAACTGTTGATGGTCCTACGAGCCAAGAAATTCTTTGACAAAAGCTTTAAAACAGAGAGATTTTAAAGAGAAGCTTAAATAAAAATGATTTGGAATGGGTTAAACTTTCACATCTTATGAAAGGAAGAAGTGCTGTGGAATATGAAGATTTTTAACTGTTGATGGTCCTACGAGCCGAGAAATTCATTAGCAAAAGCTTAAAAACAGAGAATTTTTTAAGAGAAGTTTAATTAGAAAAGATTTGGGAATGGATTAAGCTTTAAAATCTTATGAGTGGAAGGGGTACTGTTGAATTTGAGGTTTTTTAACTATTGATGGTCCTACGAGCTGAGAAATTCTTAAGCTGATGGTCCTACGAGCCTAGCAAAAGCATCAAAACAGAAATATTTTAAAGAGAAGTTTAATTAGAAGAAAGGAAAGAGATTTGGGGTGAAACAAACTTTGAAATCTTATGAAAGGTTTTTAACTGTGGAAGGTCCTACGAGCCGGGCAATTTCTTACAAAATGCTCAAAACACCGACATTTAAAGGAGTAACTTTAAAATCTTATGAGTGAAATGAGTGTTACTGAATTTGAAGATTTACAACTGTTGATGGTCCTACGAGCTGAGAAATTCTTTAGCTGATGGTCCTACGAGCCCGGCAATTTCTTCCAAAACGCTCAAAACACAGTGATTTAAAGGAGTAACTTTAAAATCTTATGAGTGAAAGGATTGTTACTGAATTTGAAGATTTTTAACTGTTGATGGTCCTACGAGCCGAGCAATTGCTTCAAAACAGAGAAATTTTAATGAGAAGTTTAATTAGGAGGAAAGAAAGAGATTTGGGGTGAAAAAAAACTTTAAAATCTTATGAGTGGAAGGAGTACTGCTGATTTGTAATGTTTCTTACTGTGGAAGGTCCTACGAGCCGGGCAATTTCTTCCAAAAGGCTCATAACACAGAGATTTAAAGGAGTAGTTTAATTGGAAAAGATTTGTTAATAGATTATTTTGCAAAATCTTATGAGTAGATGGGGGTGGCTGAATTTGAAAGTTTTTTAACTGTTAATGGTCCTACGAGCCTACAAATTCGTTTGAGTAATGAGTAGTGATGGTACTACGAGCCGAGAATTTCTTGGGAAAAGAAGAGGTTTTAAAGAAAAGTTTAATGGCGAACAACTTGGGTTTGAAATTCACTACAACATGGTTTGAGTAGTGAGAGTTTTACAAACTTTTCAAGGTTTTTGATGATAGTGGTCCTACAAGCCCGTTAATTAGAGTAGGAGGGAGAAATTTAGATATTTTTGGACATTTTTTTTAGATTTGATTAAATTAAATTTGTATTAAATCTCCGCTAGGTGTAGGGTATCAGGAAATAAACCTTTTTCTTTGGTTAGAATAAACCTTGATATTTTAATTTTTTTTTTTGGTTTCTTCACAAAGTAGAGAAGAGTTCTCTACTTCTAATAAAATAAAAAAAAACTAAAACATTTACTCACACTTAAACAAATTAAAAAAAAAAAACAACAATGAAAATGGAAACAAAAGAAATACGTAAAAAACTATAACAAGAAGAATATAATAAAAAAAATAATAAAACTAATTTAGAAAAAAAAAACTGAAGAAACAGATTTGTTGGCAAGTGAGAAAAAAAATTAGGTTTTTTTCGGGTTTGTTCCAACACACACACTCATGCATACTCTCAAACACCAACAAAAGTACAAACAATAAAAAATGGAAGCAAAAGGGAATGTGGGAAAAAAAAGAATAGAATCCATAAGCATAAAAAAATGAGAGGAAAAGAAAGAAAAAAACACTGTGTATTAGAAAATACAAACATAAAACATAAATTGTATAATAAATGACAAACCAAGAAGACGAACGAACGAAGTAAAGAATGAATGAAAAAAAAAAAACTAATTTTAAGAGCAAATATTTGTATTAATTTAATAAATGGAGAGGAAACATAACGAGGGAGAGTGCCTATTAAAAAACCAATAGGGAGAGTTTAACAAAAAAAAAAATTATGATTTTTGTTATTTAGGAAACCAACATTATTAAATTTTACAACAACAACAACTATTTAAAAGTATACTAAAAGTCAATAATCTCATAAAAAAATATGTTAAAAAAAACACAAAAAAAGATGAAATTGTTTTTAGGCCGGTAAACTAGAGTAGAATTAGGCCCCCTTCTCCTTGTTATGGGGTAAATGACACAAAGCTTATATACACATAGAGATAATTCTTAAATTTGCTTGTTTAATTACTATAGGAGATAAAGTTTAAAGCATTTTTTTTTAATTTAAAAAAATGGCGGATTTTTTATAAAAATTTTGTTAAAATTTTACTAAATTTTAGTTTTAAATTATAAAATCTGATGAAATTTTTCTATTTTTTTTAGTAAATTTAATAAAAATAATAAATTTTTGCATTAAAAGTACTTTTTTGAAAAAGTAGTAGAAAAGTACTTTTTGTAAAAAAAGTAGTAGAAAAGTACTTTTTGTAAAAAAAGTAGTAAAAAAGTTACTTTTTGTAAAAAAAGTAGCAAAAAAGTATTAAGAGTAACAAACTTAAGCAGCAAAAGTACTTTTTTCAAAAAGTAGTAAAAAAGTACTTTTCATAAAAAAGTAGTAAAAAAGTTATTTTTCGTAAAAAAAAGTAGCAAAAAATTATTTAGAGCAATAAATTTAAGCAGCAAAAGTACTTTCAGTAAAAAGTAGCAAAAAAGTACTTTTCGTAAAAATAAAAATCAAAGCAACAAAAGTAGTTTTTTTTTGTTCAAAAAATAGTAAAAAAGTCATTATTGTAAAATAGTAGCAAAAAAGTACTTTTTGTAAAAAGGTAGCAGAAAGGCAATTTTTAAAGAAAAACACTTTTTAGTGAAAATTTTAACATAAACGTATAAATACGCCTTAATAGTAAAGTTTTTTAAAAAGTACTTTTTGTAAAAAAAGTAGCAAAAAGGTACTTTTTGACAAAAAATACTTTTTTTAATACCAGTTTAACAAATTAGTAACCATAAAAGTATATTTTAGCTTTAAAAGTAATTTTTTTCAAAAAGTACTAAAAAAGTACTTTTTTTCAAATAGTATCAAAAAAGGTACTTTTTGCATAAAAAACACTTTTCTCACACAAATTAAGCAAAAATGTTTCCAAAAATGTATATTTATGCTTTAAAAGTACATTTTTTTTCAAAAAGTACCATAAAAGTACTATTTTCAAAAAGTACCCAAAAAGGTACTTTTTGTATATAAAACTCGTTTTCGACACAAATTTAGCAAAACAGTTATATGTGAATGCTTTTTATATAATAATTTATGGAAAATTTCAATAAAAGTACTTTTTTGATAAAGTACTTTTTTTGAGAAAAAGGAGTAGTAGAAAAAGTATTTTTTACTAAAATACATTTTTGTAAATAATTTTCAAGTAATATTGTTATTTTTTCTTTGAAACTTAAAAAATAAATACAAATTTAAGTCAAAAAGTACTTTTTTTGAAAAATAGTACTTTTTACACAAAATCTATTGTTTAAGAATGTCATTGTTTAATATAATTTATTAAAATTATTAAAGATTGAAGATAAAAAATTATACAAAATTTAAGTTAATTCGTAAAAGTACTTTTTTTAAAAAATAGTAGTAGAAAAAGTACTTTTTACAAAAATCATTTTTTTAAACATAATTTGTATGAAATTCTTGTATGTGAGAGAAAGTGTGAAAAAAAAACACAAATTTTTGGTTAAAAAGTACTTTTTTTAAAAATAGCAAAAAGTACTTTTTTGAAAAAAATGAATTTTAAGGGATTTGAAAGAAAATTTAGGCAAAAGTTGGTTTAGATTTGTTTAGAAATGTTAACGTTTGAAATTTTTAAAAAGTATTTTTAACAAAAAATCTCTTAATTTCATCTTAAAACAAAAAAAGTACCTTTTTGAAAAAAAGTACTTTTAAATAAAAACATATATTTTTGTAATCAATCTTATAAATTTAACTAATTTTACATTTAAAAGTATTTTGGGAAAAATATTTTAACATAAAAGTACTTTTTTTCAAAAAGAAAGCAAAAAAGTACTTTTATGGAAAAAAACGTATTTTTTTAAGAATTTGTAGTGAAATTTCGTCGAAAGTTGTTTTAGGATTCTTAGGAAAAGTTAAAATTCGAAATTTTTAAAATCCCTTAATTTGGTATAGAAAAAGTACTTTTTTGAAAATGTACCTTTTTTTTAAAAAAAGTACTTTTTACTTAAAACCCAATTTTTAATGGTTTAACATTTAAATTTAACTTATTCTACACTTTAAATTACTTGTTGAAAAACTTTTTAAGGCAAAAAGTACTTTTTTTGGAAAAAGCTACTTTTTTGAAAAAAGGGAATTTTTGAAAAAAGTTACTTTTCTTGAAAAAAGTTTAATTTTTGTAGTATATTTTATAAATCTTTTACATTTTTAGCTAAAAACTACTTTTTTGAAAAAGTACTTTTTAGGAAAAAAGGTACTTTTTTTGAAAAATTCCTTTTTTTTAAGAAAAAATCCATTTTTTATGTATATTTTATAAATTTATTTCATTTTGAGCTAAAAAGTACTTTTTGGAATAAGGTACTTTTTTTAAAAAAAGCTACTTTTGTTGAAAAAGTACTTTTTTGACAAAAAATTTTATTATTTCTAGTATAACTTATAAATTTATAACATTTTTAGCTGAAAAAGGTACATTTTGGAAAAAGTACTAAAAAAGTACTTTTTGGAAAGAGTACTAAAAAAGTACTTTTTTGAAAAAAGTAGTTTTTCTTGAAATTTTAGCTTAATATCAAGAGAATTTTATGTTTTAATAAGTATATCCCACAAATTTAATACATTTTCATTTAAAAAAGTACTTTTTAGAAAAAGTACTTTTTTTAAATTGAAATTTAAGCTTAATGTCAAGAGAATGATATGATTGTTTAAGTATATCTTATAAATTTAATACAATTTCAGCTAAAAAAGTACTTTTAGAAAAAGTTCTATAAAGGTACTTTTTTGTAAAAAGTACTAAAAAGGTACTTTTTTGTAAAAAGTACTAAAAAGGTACTTTTTTGTAAAAAGTAGTTTTTCTTGAAATTAAAACTAAAAAATAAGAGAACGATATGATTTTTTAAGTATGTTTTACAAATTTAATAAATTTTCAGTAAAAAAGTACTTTTTGGAAAAAGTTCCAAAAAAGTACTTTTTTGGAAAATTTTTTTTTTTTTGGAAAAAAATAGTTTTTCTTGAAATTTAAGCTTAATATTAAAAGAATGATATGATTTTTTAAGTATATCTCACAAATTTAATACATTTTCAGCTAAAAAAAAGTACTTTTTTAAAAAAGTTCCAAAAAAGTACTTTTTTGAAAAAAAGTAGTTTTTCTTGAAATTTAAACTTGAAATTAAGAGAATAATATGATTGTTTAAGTATATCTTACAAATTGAATTTGGAAAGTGCTCAAAAAGTACTTTTTGTAAAAAAGTACTAAAAAAGTACTTTTTTGAAAAAAACCTATTTTTCTTGAAATTTAAGCGAGAGAAAGAGAAAATATGTTTAAAAAAGGCAAAAATTTGATATTTTGAAAAAAGTACTTTTTTTAAACAAGTACTTTTTTTTGGAAAAAAGGACATTTTTTGAAAAATCTTATTTTTCTTGAAATTTAAGCAAGAGCAAGAGAAAATATGTTAGAAAAGGTAAAAAATTTGATATTTTGAAAAAGTATTATTTTTTAGAAAAGTACTCTTTTGAAAAAAAGTACTTTTTTGAAAAATCTTATTTTTCTTGAAATTTAAGCAAGAACAAGAGAAAATATGTTAAAAAAGGTAAAAAATTTGATATTTTGAAAAAGTACTTTTTTTAGAAAAGTACTTTTTTTGAAAAATCTTATTTTTCTTGAAATTTAAAAGAGAGCAAGAGAAACTACGTTTAAAAAATTCCAAAAATTTAGTATTTGGAAAAAAGTACTATTTTTTTTAGAAACAAACCCTTTTTTTGGAAATTTGAAAGTTGGAAAAAGCTTTTTGCTTAAGTAAAGCTTTTTTTTTGAAAGATGTTAGTGTGATTTGTAGTGAAGAAAATATTAAAACTATTAATGGTTTTTCATTAGTTTTTTTTTAGTATGTTTTGTGGTTGTTTGTTGTTGTTGTTTGTTTTTAAATTATCTAAATATTAGTAGACATAACTTATACATTAGTTATACATTTAGAAAAGAAATTGTACCTACATTTGCTCTATAGAAAGAGTTTTGTTTAATAATTTAAATTTGTTGTTGGTGTTGTTGGCGGTAATGTTGCTGATGTTGTTGTTGTTGTGTTATTTAGTTGTTTTAAGTTTTTTTTTCTTATTTGAAGTTTTAGTTTTGAAAAAATTTTTTATTTTTTAAAAAAAATGTTTAAAATGTTGTTTTGGAAAAAAATAGATTTTTTTTAAATTTCTTTTTTTAATAAAAAATATTTAGCTTTTTTTAATTTTTTTGTTTTTGTTATAGTGTGTTTGTGTTTTTTTGCGTTTTTAAACAGATGATGTCAGCTTTTTTTTTTGGTAATTTTTTTTAGGTTTTTAGCATTTTTTTTGTAAAAAAAAAATTATGGAAATTTTTGTTTTGTAAATTTAAATAAATTTTCTTTTAATAATAAAACACTTTTAAGTTTTAAACAAATTTAAATTATTTTTTTTATAAAAAAACTTTTTTTTTGTAAATTAATTAAAATTATTTGTTTTATAATAAATTTTTTAAATAGATTTTTTTACTAATAATTCCCAGTTAGTTGACTCGTTAAAACTTAAAAGGAGTGAACACACACGCGCTTGTTTGTTTAAACGTAAAATAAACCGTACGAACAGGAACAAAACTTTAACAAAATTTAATAGAAAATTAAAAAACAAACGATATGAAACGTAAAAAAAAAAACTTTAACAAAAAATTATTTTTTTTGTTTTAAACTAAACAACAAATAGATTTTGTTGTTTTCTTTTTTTGGAATTTAAAAAAAAAAACAGAAACAGAATTATTTTTTGTTGTTTTGTAGCTAGCGGCGCATACGTTTCCACAGAAGGTGTAAAACAAAATTTTTTCTTTGGTTGCTCACGGTTAGGAACGTATTTGAACACTGAACACAACAAGAGAGTTACCAAAAGTTTCAAAGTCGTGCAATCGTTAAACAAACACACACTTACACACAAACACCGCAACACTGAACCAACACTCCACACATAGATATGCTCAATATATATATAAAGTAGCAGAAGAAGATGAAAGAAAAAAAAAAACAAACTATGTTTAACAAAATGATAAATGTCAAAAAATCTACTCAAAAAACTCAACACATAGATACACAGATACACTTTAACAAACAGCCACATACCCCGAAATTTCACATACCCCCAAAAAAACAAAATGTTTAAATACTCTCAGTTAAACACACACACACACTCGCTCAAACACCAACTAATATGAACTCCTCAAAACTTCGATTGAGTAAGAAACTCATTGTCAAAAAAAAAAATTAAACACAAAACTTTTTTATTGGGATCCTTTAAAAGAAAAAATTTTGAGCTTTTAGTAAGAAAAGAAAAACTCAATTTCAAAACCCCAAGATCCGACAAAAATATATTAAAATTACAAGGACTTAACATAGGGCAGATATTGATCATATATATCCCAAGAGAGAGAGAGAAACCTATAATAACTAAGATTCATTATTGACTTTAGAAGGATCTACTAAAGACCTCTATTAAAGTCCTCATAGACCCCAGAAAGGTCTAAGGTTATTCGCCGACATGCTTAGAATTGATTTCTTGATCCTCAAGAACCAAGAGTGATGACAACAGGTTTGCCAGGATCTCCATAATTATAGACAAATGTTGTTGAGGACTTAGTATTGCGATCCACAAGATCTACAATAGACACACTCAATTTCAAAACCCCGAAATTCTACAAAAATATATCAAAGTTACAAGTACTTAACATAAGAGATAGGCCTGAGATTGATCATATATATCCCAAGAGAGAGAGAGAGAAACCTATAATAACTAAGATTCATTATTGACTTTAGAAGGATATACAAAAGGCCTCTAGGATAGTCCGCATATTCTCCAGAAAGGTCTAAGATTCTTCGCCGACATGCAAAGGATTGATGTCTTGATCCTTAAGAATCATACAAGAGAGAAGACAACATGTCTATATAGAGAACTCAATAATTATAGACTAATGTTGTTGAGAACTTAGTTCTTTAATCCACAAGATCTATAATAGACACATTTAATATATGAAAATCACGAGGACTTAAGATAAGACATAGGCCTGAGATTGATCATATATATCCCAAGAGAGGGAGAGAAACCTATAATAACTAAGATTCATTATTGACTTTAGAAAGATCTACAAAAGTCCTCTAGGATAGTCCGCATTGTCTCCAGAAAAGTCTAAGATTATTCACCGACATGCTTAGGATTGTTCTGCAACCTGAAAGATCTACAATAGAAAGTTAGTTCTTATAAAGAAATGGTTTATAAAGATGTCTACGATCTAATAGAACAATTTTTGATTTCAGAAGGACTCTCAATTAATAGGAATGATCCAATGAAATATATCATTGAGATGTCTACGATCCCATAGGAACATTATTAACTTTGGAAGGGTTTATGATTGGTGATATAAAACCCACAGTAGTAATGATCCGATAGATCCATGAAAACGGTCCCAGTGATCCATTATTGACTTTAAAAGATTATAACAATTGATAATATATCATATCAATATCACTCATCCTATAGATCCGATATTATCTACAGCCCAGGATAGTCTTCAGAGGCCCAAGAAGAAAAGGGTTGGCAGCAGATTTCAAACTAAAGTCTGTCAAACATTGGTTGTATTTCCAAATCGCCTGAAAAGGTCACTTTTCAGTTATATTATTATAGAAAACTTTGTTAAAACGAAACTTCTTAATAGAAAACAGAATGAAAAAACACTTTTCTAGAGAAACCCGAATAAAAAAATTCAAGTTTCTAAAGAAAACTTTTCTATAGAAAATTTTTTAAAGATGCCATTTTTCTATAGAAAATTGTTTAAAGAAGATACTTTTCTATAGAAGTATTAAGAAGATAATTTTTCTATAGAAACTGTTTAAAAAAGATACTATTTTATAGAAAAGTGTTTAAAAAGGAACGCTTTCTATAGAAAATTGTTCAAAAAAGAAAATTTTCTATAGAAAGCTGTTTAAGGAATGCACTTTTCTATTAAAAACAGTTTTAAAAAGACACCTTTCTATAGAGGTGTTTAAGGCACTTCTCTGTAGAAAAATGTTTATGTTTAAGACACGTTTCTATTGAAAACAGTTTTAAAAAGACACTTTTCTATAGAAGTGTTTAAAGAAGCCACTTCACTATAGAAAACTGTTTATGAAAGACACTTTTCTGTAGAAAACTGTTTAAGGAAGATACTTCTCAATAGAAAATTCTTTAATGAACTGCTAAAAAAGACACTTTTCTGTAGAAAAGTGTTTAACAAGATACTTTTCTGTAGCAAACTGTTTACAGAAGACAAATTTCTATAGAAAAGACTCTTTTCTAAAGAAAATGTTTATAGAAGACTGTGTTGAGAAGACTCCGTCTTTGAAAGACTCGTTTCTAAAGAAAATGTCTCCAGTAGTAGTCTTTTTAAGACTCTTTTCTTTAGAATAGTGTATAGAAAAGATAGTTTTCTATAGAAAATTGCTTAAACTGTCTGTAATAAGAAACTTGTATATAATGTACAGTCTGAAGATGGATCGTAAATTTTTTTCATTTGAATAGAGTATAGAATATATAGTTTTCTATAAAACATAGTCTCAAGATGAGTCTCAAAACAAAACAAAATGTTTAAAGAATACACTTTTCTATAGAAATCTAACAATTTCTTTGGCTGATGTTAAAAACATAAAAATAAATCGGAGAAAATCTGATGATCTGCAATTAAATTAGAAGAATGGTCCGCAAATAATGATATATTTAGATTAAACTTTCTGTTCCTCAAGAATTCAAGCTAATTGGGAATTGAGTGTAGAACTTTTGGGATCTTGAAATATAGATCTCTGATTGCAGTAAATTTGGAATTATATAAAGAAGTTTAGTTAAAGTTTAGTCTATTTGGGAATCATCAATTGAGTCTTGTTAAAGATCCACGATTGTAGCTTATTACTTAAAGCTCTGAAACCTTTGTGAAGGTCTTTAATTTAAGCAGATTTGATACCATATAAATGCCATTGATGCAAGCTAAAAAGAGTCCTTAGAGAAGGACTAATTAAGACAGTTTGTTAAGTCGAAATATGATCAGTTATTAAGTGTTATCTCAGTAATCACTTTAAGGTGCAATTAGGGCGGAAATGGGATTATATTGAGGAGGACGAATTTGAACCTAGAATTCAAATCTTCAAATCGAAATTGAAAACCTTTAGCTAGTTTTAGACAATTTGATGAATAGACTACTTGAAAAATAACCCACAATAATTGAAACTTTCCAAATATTTGAAACTCTCTATATAAAACGATAATATGGTCTTAAAAGAGGTCAAAGTGAAGATATAACTATCATGAGGGCTAGAGTTAGTTAGTTAGTTAGTTAGTTATTTAGTTAGTTAATTAGTTAGTTAGTTATTTAGTTAGTGTTCTAGTCTGGTAGAGCGGAGGTGGCGGGTTCGATTCCCACCCGTGGCACTGGTTAAGGAAAGCACCAGTTAGTTAGTTAGTTTGTTGGTTATTTAGTTAGTTGGTTAGTTCGTTAGTAAGTTTGTCGAATACGATGAAATACCTTGGCCTCGATCGGGCCAGTTGTGCTGTCCCTAACCAGTGCCTCAGATGGGAATCGAACCTACCATCTCCGGTCTACCACACTACAACACTAACCATTACCCTACCGGAGGCCACTGGACTACAGTTAGATCTGCCATTGGTGCTGCTTGGGACTTGGGACTTTTTCTCAAAAAAGTACATTTTTCCAATAAAAGTACTTTTTTCAAAAAAGGTACTTTTTTCCAAAAAAAGTACTTTTACTCAAAATTAACACATTTAAAGTGTTTCCCAAACCTTTAAGTACTGTGCTACAATTAGATATCCCATTGGAGCCGCTTGGGAGACATAGATAGTTTGTAAATTTCTGAGACTTTTTCTCAAAAAAGTACTTTTTTCCAATAAAAGTCCAAAAAGGTACTTTTTCTAAAAAAATACTTTTACTCAAAATTAATACATTTTAAGTGTTTCCCAAACCTTTAAGTTTCTTTTCAAACATCACAAATAGTACCTTCTGTCATCACTCAACACCGTAAAGCTCTTTTTATCTAAAAATTTCTCTTTTTCCTTTTTGGACAAAAGCTCAAAAACCTAAAAGAAATCTTCTCAAATTAAAGACAGAAGAAAAAACTGAGAAATAAAAAATTATCCAAAAAATTCCATCAAACATTTCTGCGAATGTGTGTGATGGCAGCAAAAAAAGTATCTATAAACGAATTAAATGAAGCAGAAGCAGCACTGCTGCTGCTACTACTGCTTCTCATGAAAAAAAAAGTAATTCTCTAAATTGTGAAACATCTCTATTCTGAATATTTTATAATGCTTAACACATACATATAAAGATAACCTACAGAGTAAAATGTATGTATGTGTGTGTGTTTGTGCTTTCGACTCAAATTCATAAAACAATTTTTTGGCAATTTTTTTGCTTTTGTTTAAGCAATTCACACACATACTTATAAACCATTAATTTCGGCAATTCACTCATCATTATATATTGTTTATAGTTGTTGTTTGTATGTTTAGTTTTGGAATTTGTTCCCTTTGTGTTTATTGCTTCTTCTGCGAGGGATTGATTACTCATACTGTTTTCCAATGTTTGAGTTTGTTTTGGCTTAGAATATTGTCTTTTATATTTGATTATTATTTGTATCTAAGGGTGATTCTAATTAAGTATTAATTAATAGATTTTTATTAGTAATTTGTATGTGTGTGTGATTTTTTTTTTGCTAAATATTTATATAGAAATCGTTTAAAAAAATGGGAATAGTTGGAGTCAAGGGAACATAAATCAATTTGAAATAAAATTTTATAAATATTTAGCATAAATCTCTATACTCCATAAGAGTTCCGAAAGAAGCTGAGTTAAGAACTTTCATTAAGACCTTCAGTTGTCTGTAAAAGATCTCTAGTTCCAAATAATTGGGTCCTACAATGCCAGACTATAAAAAAGGAAAGAAAAATCTTTTAGAGATCTATTAATACAGCTATTTGGATTTGAAATTGGAGCTAAAATGAAGGCCTTATAGAGGCCTTCAATTGTAAAAAATCTGTTAGTTTGAAAGGAGGATGTATATACATCAAATCCGAAGAAATACCCTTAGGCCTCTATCGGGCCTGTTGTGCGCTCCTTAACCAGTGCCACGGGTGGGAATCGAACCCACCACCTCTGGTCTACCTGATTAGAACACTAACCACTAACCTACCGGAGGCCACAAGAAATCTGTCAATATTGAAAGCCTTTTTAATAAAAAATCAGGTCTAATATAGACCTTCCAATTGTGAAAAAAATGCCTTTAATTCAAGGCGATTGGAATCTGAAATGAGATCCTATGATGCAAGTCTATAAAAACTGCTCCAATTGAAGATAATAAGACTTTCGTAATGATCTTTAGATCGATCTAAAGACCCTTTTTTAACGTTCTCTAGATCCATCTAATTTGACTTTGAATTGAAGATCTTTAAAGACATTTTGAAGAGCTTCTCTTAATGATCTCTATCTTCACCTAATTCGGCATTCAATTGAAGATCATTGAAAACAATGTGATCTTAGATCCATTTAATTTATTTTAAATTAAAGATCCTTGAAGACATTTTGAAGAGCTTCTCTTAATGATCTTTATCCACCTAATTTGAGTTTCAAATGAAGATCATTGAAGACATTGTTTAGGAGCTTCTTTTACTGATCTCTAGATCCACCTAATTCGACTTTCAATTGAAGATCATTGAAAGCAATGTGATCTTAGATCCATCTAATTTATTTTAAATTGAAGATCATTTTAGACATTTTGAAGAGCTTCACTTAATGATCTCCATATCCACCTAATTCGACTTTCAAATAAAGATCATTAAAGACATTGTGTTGGAGCTTCTCTTAATATTCTCTTTATCCACCTAATTCGACTTTCAAATAAAGATCATTGAAGACATTGTGTTGGAGCTTCTTTTAATAATCTCAAAATCCACCTAATTCGTCTTTCGATTGAAGATCATTAAAGACAATGTGATCTTAGATCCATCTAATTTATTTTAAATTAAAGATCATAAAAGACATTTTGAGAAGTTCCTTTTAATGATTGCTAGATAAATCCAATTTGACTTTAAACTGAAGATCATTAAAGACATTTCGAAGAAATCCTTACATCGATCTCTACATCCATCTTAGTTGACATTAGATTGAACATAATTTGATACATTTAAAGGATTGCCTTTTACTAATATCAAGATCCACTTAATTTGACTTTAAACTGAAGATCATCGAAGAAATTTTGAAGATCTTTTTTAAATGATCTTCAGATTCATTTAATTTCACTTAATATTAAAGATCATAGAAGACATTTCAAAGATCTTTTAAGACTTCCAACAGAAGCTAATATCAAATTTTAAAACCTTCTTTTACTGATCTTTAGATCCATCTAATTTGACTTAAAATTGAAGATCATTGAAGTTCTTTGAAGACATTTTGAATACATCCATTTTTTGATCTCTAAATACATTTGACTTCAATATTTGACTTCAAATTAAAGATCACGGAAGACATTTTTAAGGCCTCCTTTTAATGATCTTTTAATCTATCAAGTTTGACTTCAAATTGAAGATCATTGAAAGCATTTTGGAGACATCCTTTCAATAATCTCTAAATTCACTCAATTTTACTGTAAATTAAAGATCATAGAAAAGTGTCTTGTTAAGACAGTTTTCTTATAAAAAAGTGTCGTTATGACAGTTTTCTTAATAGAAAAATGTCTTTTTTAGACAGTTTTCTTAAAGAAAAATGTATTGTTTAGACAGTTTTCTTATAGAAAAGTGTCTTGTTAAGACAGTTTTCGTTTAGAAAAGTATCTTGTTAAGACAGTTTTCTTGTACAAAAGTCTCTTGTTAAAATAGTTTTCGTTTAGAACTGTGTCTTGTTAAGACAGTTTTCTTATACGAAAGTGTCTTGTAGACAGTTTTCGTTCAGAAAAGTGTCTTGTTAAGACAGTTTTTGTATAGAAAAGTGTGTTGTTAAGACAGTTTTTTGTTTCGAAAAGAGTTTTGTTAAGACAGTTTTCTTATAGAAAAATGTATTCTTAAGACAGTTTTCCATTTAGAAAAGTGTGTTGTTAAAGCAGTTTTCTTATAGAAAAGTGCCTTGTTAAGTCAGTTTTCGTTTAGAAAGTGTCTTGTAAAGACAGTTTCCTTATAGAAAAGTGTCTTGTTAAGACAGTTTTCTTATAGAAAAGTGTCTTGTTAAGACAGTTTTCTTATAGAAAAGTGTTTTGTTAAGACAGTTTTCTTATAGAAAAGTGTCTTGTTAAGACAGTTTTCTTATAGAAAAGTTTCTTGTTAAGACAGTTTTCTTATAGAAAAGTGTCTTGTTAAGACAGTTTTCTTATAGAAAAGTGTCTTGTTAAGACAGTTTTCTTATAGAAAAGTGTCTTGTTAAGACAGTTTTCTTATAGAAAAGTGTCTTGTTAAGACAGTTTTCGTATAGAAAAGTGTCTTGTTAAGACAGTTTTCGTATAGAAAAGTGTCTTGTTAAGACAGTTTTCGTATAGAAAAGTGTCTTGTTAAGACAGTTTTCTGTTTAGAAAAGGGTCCTGTTAAGACAGTTTTTGTTTAGAAAAGGGTCCTGTTAAGACAGTTTTCGTCTAGAAAAATGTCTTGTTAAGACAGTTTTCTGTTAAGAAAATTGTCTTGTTAAGTCATTTTTCTGCTTAGAAAATTGTCTTGTTAAGTCAGTTTTCTGTTTCGAAAAGTGTCTTGTTAAGACAGTTTTCCGTTTAGAATAGTGTTTTGTTAAAACAGTTTTCTTTGGAAATTTGTTTTGTTAAGTTTTCTTTAGATAGATGTCTTAAGTGTTTACTTTTCCAAGGAAAACTGATCCTTGAGTTAAATTAGATATTCACTCAAAGCTTAAACAAACTTTAGTTGAGTTAAACTCAAATCATAGTGAAGTGAGTAAAAAACTGTTAAAGAGAGCGAAATAAAGCTCTCAACTAAAACTCATAACTAAAGTTTACACTTTTGTGAGAGTATTAGAGTAAATTGGAGAGTATTGGTGAGTACTCACTAATACCAGCTAAATATCCTGGCGCTGACGTTGCCAAAAATGCTGCTTGTTATAAAGCTAAGCAGCATATGGGTAACGCCAACAAGTGCAGAAGGAAATCAACAACAAAGGAATTAAATTAGAGGGAATTGAGTTGAGAAAGAGCAAAGAAACTAAGGAAGAAAAAATTCACAAGAAATTCGAAAAAAATAAACGAATAAATGACAAAACACATGTGTGGTTGCTTAGTATGAAATGTTAAGAGTGAGTAGAGAAGGTCCTTACAAAAAAAAGAGCATAAGCGTTAAGAAAATGTGTAGGTTTTAGGTTTTTTTTGCTTTTTTGAAGGAAGATGATAGAAGATTTATTTTTCGTTGGTTTTTTTATGTTTGTGAATATTTGAAAATCAACACAAGAATTCTTTTTTTTTTTTTACTTAAAAAAATAAAATACCCAGAAAAAAAGGAAGTACATTTAGGAAGGACGTGCTCAAAACAATGGATACAATACATATAGGTTTTTTTTATTCCATATGAATATACATATATAGAGATTTGTTTGTGAGTATTAAATTTAAACAATCCTTGATAGAATGTAGATATTCAAATGAGTGAGTGGCTGCAGGGGCTTTTGGTTTGCCGTTCCTTAGAAGAAAACGGGGAGCTAAAGGAACAAAACATACATTCTAGGGAAGTTAAAGTTTTTTTTTGGGTATTTCTTTTTTTTCTACGCTGCTTAAATAAACATAAAATAATAAGGAAAAAAAGGAATACAAACATACTAAACAAAAAAAAAATACTAAAATATCCTTGCTCTTGGCCTTGATTGGACTTCCACAGCTCTATACACTACCCCAGAGTGTGTAAGTGTGTGTTTAATAAAAAAAACCCAAAAAAAGGATACAATCAAACACGTACATCTAAATTTGTAGTTTTTTTTTTTTTACTCTTCATCCTTTCTATTCTTTCACATATCATTTTAATAATTTGTAAAACAACTAATAATTTCATCTGAAAAAAAATATTCATATTCTTGTTTTTTTCTTTTTCTTTTTTATTCTAGATAATTGTTAATTAGTTTTTTGTTGTTGTTTTCTTGTTTATTAGAAAATTTCTTTTTAACAATTTGTTTGCATTGCAAAATAAACCGTAAAACTCCTTTCAATTGCAAATTGCTGGCAATTGTTTAAGGCACTTGAAATTAAAGAAAAACAATTGAAATTTATTAAATTTAATATTTTTACTAAGTGGTTTTTTTTAGCTTAATTAAGTTTCTAAACTAGAACTCTTGAAAATTTTTGGGTTTCTCTAAAAAAAAAACAAGCTTTAAAGGATTTTAGCAAAAATTTGGGATTTTTCTGCTGAAAACTGCTTGAAAAAATAAACTTTTCTATACAAAACTAACACAAAAAGAAATTTTTCTTAAAGAAAACTAAACCAAAATGAAAATTTTCCAAAGAAAACTAAACCAAAAACTAACTTTTCCAAAGAAAACTGACAAAAAAAGAAACTTTTTTCAAAGGAAAACTGGATCAACAAAACAATTTTTTTAAGGAAAACTGCCTCAAAAGCAACTTTTCTAAACGAAAACTGTACGACAAGATACTTTTCTATAAGAAAACTGTCTTAACAAGATACTTATCTAAAGGAAAGCTGACTCAACAATACACTTTTCTAAACGAAAACTGACTCAACCAAACACTTTTCTATACGAAAAACTGTCTTAACAAGACACTTATTTGTAAGAAAACTGTCTTAACGAGACACTTTTCTAAACGAAAATTGATTCAACAAGAAACTTTTCTATAAGAGAACTGTCTTTAAAAGACACTTCTCTATAACAAAACTGTCAAAACAAGACTCTTTCCTACACGAAAAACTGTCTTAACAAAACACTTTACTATAAGAAAACTGTCTTAACAACACATTTTTCTATAAGAAAACTGTCCTAACAAGACACTTTTCTAAACAAAAACTGTCTTAACAAGACACTTTTCTATAAAGAAAACTGTCTAAAATGTCTAAACAAGACACTTTTCTATAAGAAAACTGTCTTAACAAGACACTTTTCTATAAGAAATGTGACTCAACTCTCTTAGAAAGACACTTCTCTATAAGAAAACTGTCTTAGCAAGACACTTTTCTATAAGAAAACTGTCTTAGCAAAACACTTTTGTATAAGAAACTGTCTTAACAAGACACTTTTCTATAAAAAACTGTCTTAACAAGACACTTTTCTAAACAGAAAACTGTATTAACAAGACACTTTTCTATAAGAAAACTGTCTTAACAAGACACTTTTCTTTAAGAAAACTGTCTTAAGAAGAAACTTTTCTATAAGAAAACAGTCTTAACAAGACACTTTTCTGTAAGAAAACTATCTTAACAAGACACTTTTCTATAAGAAAACTATCTTAACAAGACATTTTTCTAAACAGAAAACTGTATTAACAAGACACTTTTCTATAAGAAAACTGTCTTAACAAGACACTTTTCTATAAGAAAACTGTCTTAACAAGACACTTTTCTATAAGAAAACTGTCTTAACAAGACACTTTTCTATAAGAAAACTGTCTTAACAAGACACTTTTCTTTAAGAAAACTGTCTTAAGAAGAAACTTTTCTATAAGAAAACTATCTTAACAACACACTTTTCTGTACGGAAAACTGTCTTAAGAAGACACTTTTCTATACGAAAACTGTCTTAAGAAGACACTTTTCTATACGGAAAACTATCTTAAGAAGACACTTTTCTATAAAAAAACTGTCTTAACAAGACACTTTTCTATACGAAAACTCTTTTAACAACACGCTTTTCTATAAGAAAACTGTCTTAACAAGACTCTTTTCTATAAGAAAACTGTCTTAACAAGACACTTTCCTATACCGAAAACTGTCTTAGAAAGATACTTTCCTATACCGAAAACTGCCTTAGTGAGATACTTTTCTATATGAAAACTGTCTTAACCAGACACTTTTCTATAAGAAAAACTCTCTTACGAAGACTTTGTTCTATAAGAAAACTGTCTTACGAAGACTTTGTTCTATAAGAAAACTCCCTTACGAAGACTTTTTTATAGCAAAACTGTCTTACGAAGATTTTATTCTATAAAAAAACTGTCTTACGAAGATTTTTTACTATACGAAAGCTTTCTTACAAAGACTCTTTTCTATATGAAAACTGTCTTATGTAGACTTTTTTCTATAATAAAGCTGTCTTACGTAAACATTTTTCTATAAGAAAACTGTCTTACGTATACTTTTTTCTATAAGAAATCTGTCTTACGAAGATTTTATTCTATAAGAAAACTGTCTTGCAAAGACTTCTTTCAATAAGAAAACTGTCTTGCAAAGACTTATTTCCATAGGAAAACTGTCTTACTAAGACTTTTTTCTATAAGAAAACTATCTTACGAAGTCTCTTTTCTATAAGAAAACTGTTTTACGAAGACTTTTTTCTATAAGAAAACTGAAAAAATTCCCATTGTTGACCTTATGTAAACAATGTATTTTAGGGTAAAATACCGAAACTTCTTTATAAAATTTTCTAATTTAAGAGATTTTCTTTAATATGTTTGAAAAATAGATTGTTGACATTATGTAAACAATGTATTTTAAGGGTAAATAAAGTAAAATTTGTAAAATATTATGAAAATAAAAGAATTTAATTTGTTTTTAGTGAAGATTTTTTTAATTTTTCTAGAAATTTCAATTGTTGACCCGATGTAAACAATGTAGTTTTTTTATTTTTTTTTTTATTTTGTTGGAAAAACTTTATAAAATTGTTAGTTTTAAGTAAAATTTATAATTTTTATTCTTTAATTTATTGAAACTTGTTTACATTTTTCTTTAATTACTTACTTTTGAAAATGTCAACTTAAGGTCAAGTTATATATTGCATGTTGTGTCTTGTTTTATTTACAGGGGGCTGTCTACATAAAATACTTAAAAACATAAACATACCTGTAATGAAAAAGAAAAACAGAAATAAAATTATTATCAATAAAATATTAATAATATTAAGGAATTAAGGAATTAACGACATTATTTAAATATAAAATTTTTTAAGAAGAAAATTTATGACTTATAGATGTTGTTGTTTTTTTTTTATTAAAACAACCAACACAAGGTGTAAAAAATTCCCAAAAATTATTAAACATAAATCTGTTAAAAAAACAACCAAACAGATGTTTTAAATCCAATAATCCACAAATTTTTAGCATAACGGTTAAACTAAGATCCTGTTAGTGTTAACACATTATCCTTGTTTTAGCATAAACATAACCGTAACTTTAAATTACTAATAATTATAAAGAAACAGCAGCTTGTTAAGCTTTTTCTTTCTACATTAACACCTTTAAGAAAATACTTTTAAAAAAAGTTTCCTTTATCCTTTTTTTAAAAAAAGCAAATTTCTTTTTTAACAAATTAACACATAAAAATTCTTTATTTTAACAAATTAAAGCTATCACTAATACAACAACAATGCTAATATTTAAAACATTAATAAAAGCTTGAAAATTTCATCAGAAAACTTTTCAAAAAACCCCAAAGAAAAACCTTAAAATTTGAAGTATTTGTAGCGAAAAAATACACTCGAAAATAAAAATTTGTTATAAATATTCAACAAAATAAGAAATTTTAAATAATGTATTTTAAAATAAATTTTTATAAAAACTTAAGAAAATTTAAAACTTTATGAAAATGTGAAATGATATTTATGTAAACAATGTAATTTTGTGTAAAGATTAGACTATAGACTACAGACTAGACTCTAGTCTATAGACTACACTACAGACTATACAATAGACTAGACTACAGACTAGACTATAGACTAGACTACAGACTAGACTTTAGACTAGACTATAGACTAGACTATAGACTAGGCTATCGACTAGACTATAGACTAGACTATAGACTAGACTATAGACTAGACTATAGACTAGACTATAGACTAGACTATAGACTAGACTATAGACTAGACTATAGACTAGACTATAGACTAGACTATAGACTAGACTATAGACTAGACTATAGACTAGACTATAGACTAGACTATAGAATAGACTATAGAATAGACTATAGACTAGACTATAGACTAGACTATAGACTAGCCTATAGACCAGACTATAGACTAGACTATAGACTGGACTATAGACTAGACAGTAGACTAGACTATAGACTAGACTATAGACTAGACTAGACTATAGACTAAACTATAGACTAGACTATAGACTAGACTATAGACTAGACTATAGACTAAACTAAACAAGACAAGGCTAGACTAGACTAGAATATAGGCTAGACTAAAGAAGACAAGGCTAGACTAGGCTAGGCTAGAAAATATGGATTGACTATAGTCTAGAATATAGACTAACTATAGTCCATACTAAGGACTGTCTATAGTCTAGACAATAGGCTTTAAAGTAGTTTTTTAAATTTTTTCTATAACTGCAGTTGTTTCCCCTCTTTTGCATATGTTTTTGTTGTTTTTTTTTTTAGATTACTTTCAGTTAATTGTTGCTACAGCAAAGTAATGCATCATTTAAGGGTTGATAGATGATGTTGGTTTGACGCTGATTATGACGGTGATGATGTTGATGTATCTTCTATTGTATGCAATGATGCGCATGCATCAAAGGTCATAGTGCAGCAGGGGATGTTGCAAATAATAAAAAAAGAAACAGTAAAAAATCAAAGAGGGTTTTCAAAACTGCATGGAAAGGGTTAAGGGCATAATAGCGGCAACTACAAAAAACCCAACAACATCAATAAAAAACACCAAACACTCTCTTTCTAGCGCATGCGATGCATGTAAACTGCAAGAGGGCATTGAAAAGGTCTAGTTGCGTTGTGGTTGCAAGCAGGTTGTTGCAGACTATACATTGTGCAGTTTTCCCTTTTATTTATTTGTTTGTTTGTTTGTTTGTTTGTTGGTGTTAGTGTATGGACAACAAAACAATGCAGATTTTGCATGCGTAGGCGCATTTTTTGCATTTCAATGTGATTGGTGGATTTGAGTAGAAAACAAAACGAAGTATTTTTAGCTTGCAACAAAATAACAACAAAAATGTGTATGTATGCAGTATGTGTAAGTGTGCAAACAAGTGCAATAAAAATGAAGTCCAAATGTTGCAAGTTCAGTGAAGCATTTCGTTTTGTGTTTTTTGTGGCATGGCAGGGGTTTTAGTGGTTTTTTGTTTGTTAGTCCTGCATAACGCCATTGCAATTATGAACTAACAAAAATAACAAAGACACATTTGAAGAGTGTTTTTTGAATAACAAAAGGGTTGCATGTTGTTTCTGTTGATTCAACTTTCAAATAACAATTGTATATGAAGGTGATGAGGAGTCTCCTTTTTTTTTGTGAAGCCTATATATCCTGCCACTTAATAACTCATCACAGCAACCATCCTCATCAGCAACAGCAACAACACAACTAAGTCTTAATGCCAATCATTTTGCTAAGAAGATTGGACATCAAAAACTTTGGGCCCTTTTCTCCATTTTATTTTTTTTTTGTTCACCACTGCCTTGTGTATCATTTGATCATACCTTGCATGTCTCTTGACAGACACTTTCTGACGTTAATGACATTTTTTCTTAAATACTCTGCTAAGTATTGTGAATATTTTTTCACAATACACTTTTCTCTTGCTCATTCTGATATGTGTCTTAAAATTATTATTAAACAATATTGTTTGTTTAGCTTTTCAAAAAAAGGCATTAAAATTGTTGCAATTTTTAGCAATTTTTCCGATAAGATATTACTGAGGCAAGTTGGTAATTAACAAAGAATTTATTTTGAAGGAAAAACTGAGAGAGATAAAAAAGAAAAACTGAGCAGCTCAGTTTAATATTTAGTCTCTCTATAGTCTAGTATATAGCCTAGTCCATAGCCTAGTCTATAGTCTATTCTATAGTCTAGTCTATAGTCTAGTCTATAGTCTAGTCTATAGTCTAGTCTATAGTCTAGTCTATAGTCTAGTCTATAGTCTAGTCTATAGTCTAGTCTATAGTCTAGTCTATAGTCTAGTCTATAGTCTAGTCTATAGTCTAGTCTATAGTCTAGTCTATAGTCTAGTCTATAGTCTAGTCTATAGTCTAGTCTATAGTCTAGTCTATAGTCTATTTTAAAGTCTATTCTATAGTCTAGTCTACTGTCTAGTCTATAGTCCAGTCTATAGTCTAGTCTATAGTCTATAGTCTAGCTTAAAGTCTATTCTATAGTCTAGTCTACTGTCTAGTCTGTAGTCCAGTCTATAGTCTAGTCTATAGTCTAGTCTATAGTCTAGTCTATAGTCTAGTCTATAGTCTAGTCTATAGTCTAGTCTATAGTCTAGTCTATAGTCTAGTCTATAGTCTAGTCTATAGTCTAGTCTATAGTCTAGTCTATAGTCTAGTCTATAGTCTAGTCTATAGACTAGTCTATAGTCTAGTGTCTAGTCTATTGTCTAGTCTATTGTCTAGTCTATATTCTAGTTTATAGTTTAGTCTATATTCTATTGTAAGTTCTAGTGTATAGTCTAGTCTATACAAACTCTTATAACTTTTAAATTCTTTCAAAATCTTTTATATTTTTTTATGAAATCTCTTCCCTTTAAAACATGAATGAAAATGTTGTAATGTTCTAAATTTAAACAAGAAAAATTTCTTTATGTCTGCTAGGCTGTCTGGCCCTAAACACTAAATTTAGATACAACTTCCTCTTTGGCAAAAGATCTAGAGAGTTAGATATATGTACATTGGGGGAATCTGAAGAAAAAAAAGAAAAATATCAACAAAATCTAAAAAACTAAACAAAGTTCAACAGACTAAGAGGCGAGTAAGAGTGAGATCAGCAGTAGCAGCATCATCGTCAGCAGAAATACACAGTTTATTGCTTAAAGTTATCCAACAAAGTTCATTGAAAATGTAGAAATATCAACAATTAAGAAGAAAAAAATCATGATGTTTGAAATAGATTTGTGTTTTTTTTTCCAAAAAAATAAAAATAGATTTTTGCGTTGCCACACGCACACAAACACACAGACAGTATGGATCTAATGTAGAAAATTTAATGATTCAATGTTGAGTAGAAGAAAAAAAACTAATTTAAAAAGTTGAATATTTAAAATCATAGGGGAGCATTGATGACTGGAAAATGTTTTCGAAAATATAGTAAACTAACTGTTAGCATCCTAGGCAAACCCCATACCCCCTCCCTTTGGGGGACTTTACACCTCGGGATAAGATAAAGTATGGGAAACGTAAATGACAAGGAAATGATAATCATAATGATGATGTTTAAGATCATTTTTGAAATATGGAAAAACTTCATTAAAACGGAACTAGTTTTTCTTCCTTGAAAAAGGAAACTAAAATTCAGAGCGAAATTTTGCTATAAAATTTAATTTATGACCTTTTCATATGGAAATTTTCTTTAAAAATGTTTCTCCAAGAATTTGTTCTTATTGTCTGTATCATCAGAGTGTATTTAAAACGCATTATGTGGGGGAGAGTTAAGATTAATGGCATAATGATTATGTTGTTTATATGAAGAAGTTCGTTCTTTCTACCCCAGCTATAACCCACCACTTTAAGAAAATTATAGTAGAAAATAGATTTCAAAGAACATGACAACAAACAACAAAGAAGAGGGGTTGGGGGAGGGGGTGTTGTCTTTATATTGAACACAACATATGATGATGATGATTATTATTTTATTATTTGAAAGTTTTACTTACATGTTACGAAATTTTCTTCTTCATTTTTCTTCTCTATTTTAATATTTATGAGACATTCTAAACATAAAGAACAACAACAACAACAACATCAATTACCAGAAAATAAAAGCTTCTAAATAAATTTCGTGTTTAAATAAAACTAATGGAAATATTGTGTTGTATTTAATAAATAAAAGTAAAGAATTTTAAGTAATAAGTAGGAAATGGCATAAATTTATTTAATTATTAACACTAATGCCGCCATATGTACAACAAAAATGTAACTCACTTATGCCCTAGATGTAGGGGGGAAAAAAAGCTTTAATATTAAGTTTTTTCATAAAGAATTGAAAGTCCATTTTTCAAACTTAGTTCACTTCTAATTGCATTTTCAAAGCCATACGAAAGCTTTCTAATTGAATTGTTTCTAAAGCTTTTCAAAGCTAAAGAAACTTAATCGATATCTACAAGTTTTCGAAAGAAAATTGATCGATATCGACAAGTTTTGCTAAAGAAACTTGATTGATATCAATAAGTTTTCAAAAGGAACTTGATCGATATCGACAAGTTTTGCTAAAAAAAACTGGAACGATATCAAGTTTAGTTTACTAAAGAAACTTAAACGATATCGACAGGTTTACTAAAGAAACCTGAACGATATCGACAAGTTTATTAAAGAAACTTGATCGATATCGACAAGTTTAGCTAAATAAACTTGATCGATATCGACAAGTTTAGCTAAAGAAACTTGATCGATATCGACAAGTTTAGCTAAAGAAACTTGATCGATATCGACAAGTTTAGCTAAAGAAACTTGATCGATATCGATAAGTTTAGCTTAAGAAACTTAATCAATATCGACAAGTTTACTAAAGAAACTTGATCGATATCTACAAGTTTACTGAAGAACCTTGATCGATATCGACAAGTTTACTAAAGAAACTTGATCAATATCGACAAGTTTACTACAGAAACTTGATCAATATCGACAAGATTACTAAAGAAACTTGAACGATATCGACAAGTTTACTAAAGAAACTTCCACGATATCGACAAGTTTACTAAAAAAATTTGATCAATATCGACAAGTTTAGCTAAAGAAACTTGATCGATATCGACAAGTTTAGCTAAAGAAACTTGATCGATATCGACAAGTTTAGCTAAAGAAACTTGATCGATATCGAAAAGTTTAGCTAAAGAAACTTGATCGATATCGACAAGTTTAGCTAAGTTTACTAAAAAAACTTAAATGCTTCTCCTGTACTTTTGGAAGCTTTCTGACTTTTTCACCTACCTTCTGTTCTAAAGCTTATTGAACTGTTTATCTTTAAATGTCTTGTAGCTTTATGACTTGTTTACTAGATTTTATAAAACTTTTCCAACAGCTTTATGATACTTTAAAGCTGTTGGAAAAGTTTTCCTTTGAAAGTTGCTGATCCAAGAGAACTTTTGATATAACAAGCTTTTTGTTTCAATGCTTTGGGAAACTAATTTTGGGAACATATTTATGTGTTGTCGGTTTAAATTGAAACAAGTTTAAAGTTGTTCTTAATTTCTGTTGTGAATATTTGATAATCCTTTTTCCAGTTAAAGCTTTATTTTTCAAGTTTCTATTCAATTTTTCTATAAAAGATTAAGTACAGCATCCTAAACAATTGTCTAAAATATTTAAATCTATTATTCATTATCAAATCTATTGTTTGCCTGGTTTAAGTACAACAAAAGGATGTTGGTTGCTGTTCATTCCTTGCGCGTTCGGAAAAGTACAGACAGTAAAAAGATAAAAAGAGTACCAAACTGGAAATAGGCCTGTTCTGTTGAAAAGCTTTAAGCGAGTGTGAGAAAACGCATGATAACGCATATAAGAATTATACCAATTCAAATGGAACAATAGAATTGTATTCTAATTCCAGAACACAAAATATCGCTAACTTGTATATCCTTTATTTCATGGAAATAAGGATGTTAGATACCAGTTTCTGTTGTTGTACTTTCAAGAGTTTTATTGTGCATTGAATTGAAATTTAAACTGGATATTAGTGCGTTCATATACAAAAAGAAAAAACTTTTTTTTGTGTCCCATAAGACAATGAAAGCTGAAAAACAATGAAAGAAAAATCTATTTTTTTATATGAATTAGAAGACCATGGCCAAACGAAAGAAGTCAGGGTCAAGCAAGATTATGTGAGAACGTTCAAAAGTAGTTGCTATAGCCAATTGATGGGACATAATGGGAAATTTCTATAGTCTGAAGATTAAGATTCTTATATAAACTCTTTGTTCTAGTTCTTATAGATATCGATCATGATTCTTAAGCAAAACTTGTCTATAGTAAACTCTCGACGAGTTTTCTTTAGTAAACTTGTCGATATCGATCAAGTTTCTTTAGTAAACTTGTCGATATCGATCAAGTTTCTTTAGTAAACTTGTCGATATCGATCAAGTTTCTTTAGTAAACTTGTCGATATCGATCAAGTTTCTTTAGTAAACTTATCGATATCGATCAAGTTTCTTCAGTAAACTTATCGATATCGATCAAATTTCTCTTAGTAAACTTGTGGATATCCATCAAGTTTCTTTAGTAAGCTTATCGATCAAGCTTCTTTAGTAAACTTGTCGATATCGATCAAGTTTCTTTAGTAAACTTGTCGATATCGATCAAGTTTCTTTAGTAAACTTGTCGATATCGATCAAGTTTCTTTAGTAAA
>NC_060951.1:6663737-6685403 GCF_022045245.1 Lucilia cuprina
CTATAGTCTAGTCTATAGTCTAGTCTATAGTCTAGTCTATAATCTAGTCTATAGTCTAGTCTATAGTCTAGTCTATAGTCTAGTCTATAGTCTAGTCTATAGGCTAGTATATAGTCTAGTCTATAGTCTAGTCTATAGTCTAGTGTATAGTCTAGTCTATAGTCTAGTCTATAGTCTAAACTCGAAAAGTAACCACAAAGATCGCTCTTCTTTTAAATCGCTGCTGATCGACGGTCAGTAGAACGATCAGCTCTCTTACCTGAGCTAATTTATTAGCTCTAAACTCCCAAAAAAGCACCACAATGATCACACTCTTTTAAATGACTGATGATCGACAATCGGTCGTACGATCTTTTTCTCTCAATTTCAAAGTTGCGTTTCTTTAACTCTGACGCGATATTATTAAAGAGATAAAACATGATTTTTATCATCAGTTTTCATTTTCATAATGAGTGTGAGTCTGGATCCTGCTATCATCGTAACTACAGCAACTATAAAAATTTTATAAAATTTATATTTTAAAATTATTTAAATTTTTGATTTTGTTATACGATAACAATTATGCTCAACTATTTGTTGCAGAAGAAAACAAAAAGGGTTGAGCTTTTTATCAGCAAAACCAAAAAGATTCATTAAAAAAACCTCCTATTAAACAGCTGAAGACAGGTGCGAAAAGAAAGTTTGTAGGAAAAAGGAAACGCTTAAAAGAAAATAATAAATATTATAATTATTATTTTAAAATTAAACAACACTATTTAACATAATACATTTTAAATTTTAAACATTATAAATTATACACAACATTTATTTTAATTTGCAGAACAAAAAAACAAATGAAATTTAATTAGAATAAACGTTATTTTTCAAGCCCTTGAACAGGTCTAATGTTCAAAATGTGGTAAATTGATAATAATAAGTGTCTGAAACAAAGTGTCTTATAGCTGAAGGGCATTCAATGTTAATCAAGTATTGGAGGGAGCTAAAGTAGGATCTTAACTGGAAGTTAAAAGAAGATCATGAAGTTTAGTTTAATGAAAAAATAGGTTACGATGGATTTGTAATGTTAAACAGTAATTGCGATCATCCAGTACAGACTAGACTATATACTAAACTAAAGACTACACTTTAGACTAGAGTAAAAACTAGACAGTAGACTACACTACAGACTAGACTATAAAATAGACTATAGACTAGACTATAGACTAGACTATAGATTAGACTATATACTAGACTATAGACTAGACTATAGACTAGACTATAGACTAGACTATAGACTAGACTATAGACTAGACTATAGACTAGACTATAGACTAGACTATAGACTAAACTATAGACTATACTATAGACTAGACTATAGACTAGACTATAGACTAGACTATAGACATGACTATAGACTAGACTATAGACTGGACTATAGATTAGACTAAAGACTAGACTGTAGACTGGACTATAGACTAGACTAAAGACTAGACTATAGAATAGACTATAGACTAGACTATAGACTAGACTATAGACTAGACTATAGACTAGACTAAAGACTTGACTATAAACTAGACTAAAGACTAGACTATAGAATAGACTATAGACTATAGACTAGACTAAAGACTTGACTATAGACTGTAGAAATTATTCTATAATTGAAGCTCTTTTCGGACTAGAAAATAAATGGTATTTGAATCATAATTAGGACTATTAAATGATCCATGATAGAAGCTTAATTAAACCATAAACTGATCTTTATTTAAAATCTAACAAAGACTATAAACTGATCTGTAAAGCAATCTTGTTTTGAAATGTAAATTGATCTCCGATTGAGGATCAAATGAATCCAATAACTGATCTATATAAAAAGATCAACAAAGACTTTAAACTGATCTGTGTAGCGTGCATGGTTTGAGCTTTAAATTGATCTATGATGGAAGCAGAAATGAAACCACAAACTGATCTATATTAAAAGCCTAACAAATGCTATAAACTGATCTGTGAAGCAAGCTTGCTTTGAAATGTAAATTGATGTATGATTGAAGATCAAATGAATCCAATTACTGATCTATATATAAAGCCCAAAAAAAGACTTTAAACTGATATGTGAAGCAAGCTTGTTTCGAGCTTTAAATTGATCTACGATTGCAGCTCAAATGAAACCATAAACTGATCATTATTTAAAGCCTAACAAAGACTACAAACTGATCTGTGAAGAAAGCTTGTTTTGAGCTTTAAATTGATCTATGATTGAAGCTCAAATGAAACAATAAACTGATCTATGAAGCAAGCTTGTTTTGAAATGTAAATTGATTAACGATCGAAACTCATATGGATTCATTAACTGATCTATATTTAAAGCCTAACAATAACTATAAACTGATCTGTGAAACAAGCTTCTTTTGAAATGTAAATTGATCTACAATTAAAGATCAAATGAAACCGGACTATTAAAGACTATAAACTGATCTGTGAAGCAAGCTTGTTTCGAACTGTAAATAGATCTACGATTGAAGATCAAATTAAACCATAAACTGATTTCTGAATCAAGCTTATTTTGAAATGTAAATTGATTAACGATCCAAATTTATATGGATCCATTAACTGATCTATATTTAAAGCTTTAAATTGATCTATAATTAAAGCTTAATTGTGACAATAAACTGATCGACAATTAAAGCTGTAATTAGATAAACAATTGTATTCTTTTTGCAAGCTTTTAACTGACCCAAACATGAAGCTCTCATACTGATTTCCATGTATTCTTCAATCAATCTACATCGTTCAATTAGCTTTAAGCTACAAAAAAAGTGTAAAAACTTTAGCTTAAACATATAATTTGATCTCTTTAAAGCTTTCAATATATAGCTTTTGGCTTAATACTTTTAACTACCTGCTTACATGTAAGAAGATTTAAGTTTGTTTTTTTGTAAATAAAAATACAGCCAATATTTGTATAAAATTATATTTCCCCCTCTGTAATTACTTGAGCGCAACACCCGTGGCTTTGTTTTTTTTTTTCAATTTCTTTTTTGTCATCCCAAAAGATGATCACTGTTATCGTTTTTAGCTTTTGAAAAAAGCTAAAGAACAGGGTTATTTTACGAAGGCTAGTGTTGTATGTATGTATGAGTGTTGTTTGGTGTTTTGGTGATATTTTCAAATTCCTATAATTTTCATTAATTTAAGGTTGTTAAAGTTTTGATGGTGATGGCTCAGCCACTTTATTACAAGTAATTGAATTGAAATTTTGTACTTTAGTTGAAGAAAATTAAAATGTGGGAAATATATGTAAAAGAAATTGGTTTCTTAAAGAAAAGATACACATAGCAATTACAGTAAGAAAAAAACTTAAGAAATTTTGCTTAAAATTTAAGCAAAAAAACTTGTAAAATCTATATCTTGGGGTTAAATTCCGTCTCTTATTCAAAATTCCCCTTTTTTCTTTTAATTTTCTTATTTCTTTTATTATTCTACGGAAAAAGTTATAAAGTCATTATAAAAAAAAAACCATTTGAACTACGCATTTAAACGCACTTTATTTTTCAATGTCAATGCGTAACGTAACAAATATTACATTAATTTTACAAAAAAAAAAAAACTCTTTTTAAAAACTTCAAGGGTTGTTTTCTGTCCATTTTTTTCGGGGGATAAATATCCCAAAGCTAGATATTGTAAAGAATAGAAGAAAAAACAACAAACTGTAATATATCATTAGACATGTTGAAAACAGTATGGACTTACTAGGCATAATCCAAATAGAATAACAAAAAAAATAAAATATAAAGGAAATTTAATATAATAAACAGAGTTGCCAAAGTATTTAGGAATAGTTGAAGAACAAAAGATTAAGGGAAATAGAATTGCTATTAAGATGAAAAAAGAAAAGAAAGGACCTCCTGGCTGATCAGTAATCAAAGCTCTATTGTGATTATAAACTGTCTTACGATAAGAGTTTTGTTAAGGTAAATAAGTGATCTACAAGTGATACTACGAAACAGATCAGCAAATAGAACATAAAAGAAACTATAAACTGATCACTGATCGATGATCTTTTGCTATACTAAACTGTCTCACGATAAAAGCTTTGTTAAGGTAAACAAATTGATCTACAATTAAGAACTACTGATACCTTATAAAAGACTATAAAACTGATCAATGAATACGGCATAAAAGCGACTATAAGCTGATCAGTGATCGAAGCTTTATTGCGATACTAAAATGTCTTACGATAAGAGCTTTGTTAAGACAATAAAGTGATCAGCAATCGAAAACTACTTACCTACAAAACTGATCAAGGAATAGAGTGTAAAGGGAACTTCAGGCTGATCAGTAATCAAAGCTCTATTGTGACTAAAAACTGTCTTACGATAAGAGCTTTGTTAAGGTAACATAATGATCAACAATTAAAAGATTACAAAACTGATCAATGAATACAGCATAAAAGTGAATATAAGCTGATCAGTGATCGAAGTTTTATTGCGATAATAAACTGTCTTATTATAAAAACTTTTGATCACTTATCGAAGATCTTTTGCGAAAATAAACTGTCATAAAAGCTTTACTAAAGTAACAAAATGATCTACAATTGAAGGCTACAGAAACCTTATTAAAGACTACAAAACTAATCAATGAATGCAGCATGAATGGAACTGCATGTTGATCAGTGATCGATGTTTTATTGCGATAATAAACTGTCATTTTATGACTTTGCTAAGGTAACAAAATGATCAACAATTGAAGGCCACTGAAACTTTGTTAAAGACTACACAACTGATTAATGAATACAGCTTATAAGAGACTATAAAGTGATCAGTGATCGAAGCATTATTGTGATAATAAACTGTCTTACGATAAAAGCTTTGTTAAGGCAACAAATTGATCAACAATTGAAGACTACTAGACCCTTATAAACGACCACAAAACTAATCAGTGAATACACTATAAAAGTGACTATAAGCTGATCAGTGATCGAAAGTTTATTGTCTTAACAAAATGTCTTGTGATGAAAGCTTTGTTAAGTCATCAAAAGTATCTACAATTAAAGGCTACTGGAACCTTATGAAGGGTTCAGCGAATACAATATAAAATTTAGTAAAAGTTGATCTATGATCGAAGCTTTATTGCGACAATGAAATGTCTTATGATAAATGCTTTGTTGCGATAACAAAATGATCTACAATTAAAGGCTACTGAAACTTTATTATTAAAGACTACAAAACTGATCAACAAATATAGCATAAAAGGACCTCCAAGCTGATCAGTGATCGAAGCTTAATTGCGACTATGAAAGTTTTTTTAAAGTAACGAAATGATCTACAATTGAAGGCTACTGAAACCTTATTAAAGACTACAAAATTGATCAATGGATACAGCTTATAAGAGACTATAAACTGATCAATGATCGAAGCTTTATTGCGATAATAAAATGTTTTACGAAAAACGCTTTGTAAAGGCATCGAATAGATCATCAATTGTAGGCTACAGAAGCCTCATTAAAGTCTATAAAACAGATCAATGAATACAGCATAAAAGGGAGTGCAAGCTGATCAGTGATCAAGGATCTATTGCGATAATAAAATGTGCGATAAAAGTTGTTGTTAATGCAACGAACTAAACAACAAAATTAACTGCAATCGTAGGATAGGTAAAGCTTCTTCTATGGTTACATTTACTAACTAACTATCTAAATAACTAACTAAATAAATAACTAACTAACTAACAAACTAACTAACTAACTAACTAACTAACTAACTAACTAACTAACTAACTAACTAACTAACTAACTAACTAACTAACTAACTAACTAACTAACTAACTAACTAACTAACTAACTAACTAACTAATTAACTAGTTAACTTACTAACTTACTAACTAACTAAATAACTAACTAACTAACTAACTAACTAACTAACTCGTTAGGATCATCATACAATGATCTAAAGAGTAATCTGCGATAAATGTTAATTTAGAAGATATTGAGCTTTTTTGGGACCGATCTTGAAGCTTATTTGAACTATTAAATGTTATACAATTGAATCATAATTTGGACACTATTTAGCACTAGAAGCTGATCCGCAGTTGAAGCTTATTTGAGACTTTATTTTAAGTTTAATTGACACTAGATAGTGATCAACAATTGCTGATTTCAAACTAGAAACTATACCAAGCTTGAAGCTTATTTTCTAACTAACAACAGATCTTCAGTTGAAGTTTATTAAGGACTAGAAAATAACCTATGCTTGAAGCTTAATTGGTGATATAAAGTGATCTTCGTTTAATGTTTATTTGTGATTATAAACAGATCTAAAATAAAGCTCTATTTTGTTTATAAACTTATGTCTAACTGATCTACTATTGTGACTGATCTGAGACCACAAACAAATCCACTATTCAAGCTTATTTGAGATAACGGGCCTACTAACTTATCTACATTTGATAAAAATAAACTGATCTATATGTGATCTATATATGTGTTTATTAACTTATGTATAACTGATCTACGATTGTCACTGATCTGTCATTGAGACTAATCCTCTTTTCAAGCTTAAGACAATGGAACTGGAACTTGATCAATAAACTGATCTAGCCTAATAATGACTACAAACTGATATACCATTCAAACTTGCTTTGAACACTAAATAGATATAAGATTGAAGCTTGAAGATCAATTAAAAGCTTTAATTGATTGTCAATTAAAGCTGTAAAATGATTTGTGAAAAAATTCCAAAAAAAAACTCCCACCGGAAGTGTTCGATTCTTTCCCAAAGGAAACCTTGGCAACTCTTTAGAAACCCTTAAAAATAAACCATAAACAACGCAGTTTTTATTTTGAATTCACATTTGGGACATGATTTTCACGCACCGCACACAAACACACAGACACTCATTTACACGCACGCAAGAAAAAATAAACGCATAAACAACAACAAACTTCTCTTTTTTTCTCTATTATTTCCTAGCTAACTCTCCCTTTCTCTTTCTAACACACACTTACATATACAAGTACTCAATTAAACAACTGCAATTGAAATACTAGACTAGTACTCGTGCAATTGTAAATCGTAGTTAAAGTAGAATAACAACAACAACTATAACAACAATAGTAAAATGTTAAAGGAAAAATAGTAAAAATCAAGGGAGGAATTGTATTGTGCGTGTGTAGCAAACAAAAAAACACGCATAGAAAAGTTGTTTATTTGTACAAGTGTGTGTATTTCAAAGAGGGGTTGTTTGGCTGCATGTTTTCATAGATTTTTTTTAGCTATTTTAGAAGATTATAGAGAAGTATTTTTAATTTCTATTAATGTGAATGTCAAGGATTTCTTGTGTAGAACAAAAAACACAGAAGAAAAGGAAGTTTGATTTAAAAATGCAAAAGAAATGAGGAGTTTCTTTAAGTTTTTTTTTTTTTTTAAACTAGGGTGCTTTGGATTTCATAGATAAAAACACGTGGTTTAAAAAATTATTCAAAAGGAATGCGAATCATTTAATGAATTTCAATTCTATAAAACAATCTACAGTCTGGACTTTCGACTAAAGAATAGTCTATAGAGTCTGGATTCTAGAACAGTCTATAGTCTGGTCTATAGAACAGTCTATAGTCTGGACTATAGAACAGTCTATAGTCTGGATTATAGAACAGCCTATAGTCTGGATTATAGAACAGTCTATAGTCTGGACTACAGAACAGTCTATAGTCTGGTCTATAGAACGGTCTGGACTATAGAACAGTCCATAGTCTGGTCTATAGAACAGTCTATAGTCTGGACTACAGAACAGTCTATAGTCTGGACTATAGAACACTCTATAAGCAGGACTATAGAACAGTCTATAGTCAGGACTATAAAACAATTTATAGTCAGCACTAAAAAACAGTCTATAGTCAGGACTATAGAATAGTCTGCAGTCTGGACTTTAGAATAGTCTGTAATCTGGACTATAGAACAGTCTATAGTCTGGTGTATAGAACAGTCTATATTCTGGACTATAGAACAGTCTATAGTCTGGACTATAGAATAATCTATAGTCTGGACTATAGAATAGTCTATAGTCTGGACTATAGAAAAGTCTATAGTCTGGACTAAAGAATAGTCTGGACAATAAAATAGTCTATAGACTGGACTATAGAACAGTCTATAGTCTGGACTAGAGTCTATTATCTTGTCTGGACTATAGAACAGTCTATAGTCTTGACTACAGTCTATAGTCTTGACTACAGCCTAAAGTCGGGACTATAGAACAGTCTATAGTCTGGACTACAGTCTATAGTCTGGACTACAGTCTATAGTCTAGACTATAGAACAGTCTACAGTCAGGACTACAGTCTATTGTCTGAACTATAGAACAGTCTATAGTCTGTACTACAGTCTATAGTCTGGACTATAGAACAGTCTATAGTCTGGACTATAGAACAGTCTATAGTCTGGACTATAGAACAGTCTATAGTCTGGACTATAGAACAGTCTATAGTCTGGACTATAGAGCAGTCTATTGTCTGGAGTATAGAGCAGTCTATAGTCTGGACGATAGAACAGTCTATAGTTTGGACTATAGAACAGTCTATAGTCTGGACTATGGAACAGTCTATAGTCAGGACTATAGAAAAGTCCATAGTCTGAACTATAGAAAAGTCTATAGTCTAGACTATAGAAAAGTCTAGAGTCTGGACTATAGAACAGTCTATAGTCTGGACTATAGAACAGTCTATATTCTGAACTATAGATCAATCTATAGTCTGGACTATAGAACAGTCAATAGTCTGAACTATAGATCAATCTATAGTCTGAACTATAGATCAATCTATAGTGTAGACTATAGATCAATCTATAGTCTGAACTATAGATCAATCTATAGTCTGGATTATATATCAATCTGTCTGAACTACAGATCAATCATAGTCTGAACTGTAGATCAATCTATAGTCAGGACTATAGATCAATCTATAGTGTTTACTATAGATCAATCTAAATTTTGGACTCTAGATCAATCTGTAGTCTGGTTTTCCCAGGGTTTTTTAATACAAACTCTTGCGTTGTGAAGGAATATTTCACTTTCTGTCGTTCTCCTTTTAAACCCCAAAACTTCTTTCCAACATTTTTTGTAAAATCCAAAAAAAATCTTCAAACATTTTATACTTTTGAAATCCCCGGAGCTCTTAGATTGATTTCAACCGCAAATCAGCATTACTTTGCAAAACTTTATAAATAAATAATACATTTTTATTTCAACAACTTGCCACAATAACTTTTAAATTTCCCAAGAATAACCAAGCATAAAGAAACCAACTATTTGACGCTGTTATTTTTTTTTCTTCTGGCAAATCGTATTCCCCGGTTAATGGTACAGTTATATTTGATTTAAATTTTTCACAATTTAAAACAAAAAAGTGCCGGTTTGACGACGACAAAAAAAAAGAAAATATAAACATAAAATAGAAACTCTCTTTTACAGTTTTCTTTTGAATTTTCCCTAAAATTTTCATTCATTTACTATATTTATTTTAAAATATACAACAACTCTGAGAGAAATTTACTCTCTTTTTCTTTAAACAACCTTTTTTTTTTGTTTACAATTCTTTATTTGTAATTTTTCTTTACATCATTTTCTTACAGTTTTCCTCATACAATAGATGTGGAAATTTAACGCAAAAAAAAAAACAAAAATTTTCCTCTTACTACACACACATACACTTACAAACAACTGTTAATTTCCTCTCTTTTTAATTCAAAGAGCGAAATACTTTAGTGTTGTTGTTGTTTTTATTTACTTTTTAATTAAATGCGTCACCGTTAGGCAAGAGTAAGTTCATTTGTTTGTGTTTGCTAGAGAGAGAAAGAGAAAAAGTGGGAGACTATCTGTGTATGTGTATGTGTGTGTTTTTCATTAGGTTCCCTTAGTGTGTGTGAGTGAATAAGCATAAAAAACGTTAGAAAATTTCTTAATGTATTAGTAAATAAATGAGAAAAACGTTAGACAATATGTATGGGTGTGTGTTTGTGTGATAAAGCCAAAAAATGAAGCTAATGTAGAGGTAATTTAAACGCTTTATAGTTCAGATCTTATACTCCAGACTATGGACTATTTTATAGTCCAGACTATAGATTATTCTATAGTATAGACTATAGACTATTCCATAGTCCAGACTATAGACTATTCTATAGTCCAGACTATAAAATATTGTATAGTCCCGACTATAAACTATTCTATATTCTAAAACATAGACTATTCTATAGTCTAGACTATAGACTATTCTATAGTCCAGACTATAGACTATTCTATAGTCCAGACTATAGACTATTCTATAGTCCAGACTATAGACTATTCTATAGTCCAGACTATAGACTATTCTATAGTCCAGACTATAGACTATTCTATAGTCCAGACTATAGACTATTCTATAGTCCAGACTATTGACTATTCTATAGTCCAGACTATAGACTATTCTATAGTCCAGACTATAGACTATAGACTATTCTATAGTCCAGACTATAGACTATTCTATAGTCCAGACCTTAGACTATTCTATAGTCCAGACTATAGACTATTCTATAGTAGAGACTATAGACTATTCTATAGTCCAGACTATAGACTATTCTATAGTCCAGACTATAGACTATTCTATAGTGCAGACTATATACTATTCTATAGTAGAGACTATAGACTATTCTATAGTCCAGACTATAGACTATTCTATAGTCCAGACTATAGACTATTCTATAGTCCAGACTATAGACTATTCTATAGTGCAGACTATATACTATTCTATAGTAGAGACTATAGACTATTCTATAGTCCAGACTATAGACTATTCTATAGTCCAGACTATAGACTATTCTATAGTCCAGACTATAGACTATTTTATAGTCCAGACTATAGACTATTCTATAGTCCAGACTATAGACTGTTCTATAGTTCAGACTATAGACTATTCTATAGTCCAGACTATAGACTGTTCTATAGTCCAGACTATAGACTGTTCTATAGTCCAGACTATAGACTGTTCTATAGTCCAGACTATAGACTATTCTATAGCCCAGACTATAGACTATTCTATAGTCCAGACTATAAACTGTTCTTTAGTCCAGACTATAGACTGTTTTATTGTCCAGACTATAGACTGTTCTATAATCCTGAGTATTGATTGTTCTTTAGTCCTGACTGTTCTTTACTCCTGACCATAGATTGTTCTATAGCTCAGATTATGGAATATTCTATGGTCCCTTAAAAAAACCTAAATTATATATTTAAGCGTTTTTATTTTTCCGCTATAGTGGTTAATACTTGAACTCACTTACTTTCTCTCTCTCTCTCGCTTTTTCCCTATTTATCTCATTGTTTTTATATGTATGAGAGATTATGTTTGTATCTATGTGTGTGTGTAGAAGTATCTATGTTTTGTTGTTGTTGTTGCTAAAAGTATCAATGTATTGGGTGTGATGTATGGTGTAGTTTTTGTACACGCACAACAACAGTTTTTATAGTAAAACGAGCGTGTGCCGTATAGTCGTATAGTCTTCTATAAAACAAAGCAGCCATTTTGAGTTTTTCATATTAAAACAAAAAAAAATATATAATTAAATAAAATAAATTTAAACAAAAGATTTTTTCGTAATAAATAAATTTTAAAAAATATTTGGTAAAATAAATTATAAAAGAAAGAATTTTTTTTTACAAATTTTTGAAATTTCTTAAATTTTTTTTAAGAAATTTTAAAAAAAAAACAAAGAATTGTTGGAAAAATTAAAAAAAAATTTAGGTGAAACGTGGTTAAAACATTGAAGTTTTTTTTATAAATTTAAAGAAAATTTAAAAAATTTAATAAAATTTTAAAAGAAATTTAAGCCCCACCCTTGAGTAAAAGTAATAAAAATTTAAATTAAAAAAAAAGAAAATTTAAAAAATTTATAAATTTTTTTCTTTACAACAAAAGTGAAAAATTTAAAAAAAATTTAAAATTTGAAAAGAAGTGAAAAAAAAATACTACAACAATTTTTCTTTCCTTTAGAGAAAAAAAAAAATAATCATTCTACGTCATTTGTGTATCTATCTGTATGTTTAAAATAGTAAAAATTTTCTTTCATTAAAAATACTATACATATATACTCCAAAACAAATAAAAAGAAAAACCAACAACAACCAACCATCTAAACCCTCCATTTAATATCTAAAATCTATCTACTTTTTTTTTCCTCTTTCTGTAAATGTATAAGTATCTATACATCTGTGTATAACAAGTTTTTCCTTGTTTTGTATCTTTGTGTAGATTAGTGTTTTTATGTGTATGAGTGTGTGTTTATATCCGCAAGTCTGTGTCCTTTCTTTCTTTTTTACATACAAATACTAATCAAAGATATATTCAATACAACTATAATAATAAAAAAGGAAACTTTTTTGTATCAAAAAAAATAAAAAAATAATAATTAAAAATCAATAAAATTTTGTGAAAATAAAAAAATTCTCTGAATTAAAAAAATATATTTTATATAAAAAGTGTGTTTCATATAAAATTTAAAAGAAAATTTTCTTCAAAAAAAAACACATCAGATTTAATGGAATAACCATTTTCATCAAGTAATGCCCACCAATTGCTTTCTAACACAAAAATATCAGGAGTACAGCGTTAATTTTTATACAATTAATAATAACGAAAGGTAAGTTATAGAAAAATCGAAAATATTTAAAAGAATTCAATAAGAGAAACAGATACAAAAGAAAAACAAAAGTTTTTTAGTAATAGAAAAGTTTTCTTAAGAAACTTTGACAATTTTTCCTAGAAAACATCAATCGATATCGACAAGTATCCCAAAAGAAACTTTAATTGATATCGACAAGTTTTCCAAAGAAAATTTCAACGATACCGACAAGTTTCCCCAAGAAATTTGAAACAACATCTACCAGTTTTCAAAAAAAAAAAAAACTTTAAACAATATCGACAAGTTTAGAAAAACACTCTAAAGAAATCGACAAGTTTCCATAAAAAATCTTCAACGTTATCAACAAGCTTTTAAAAGAAACTTTAATAGAAATCGACAAGTTTCCACAAGAAACTTTAATCGACAAGTTTCCTAAAGAAACTCGAAACGATAAAGATAAATTTCCTAAAAAAAAACTTGATATATATCGACAAGTTTAGTACGGAATCAAGTATCGACAAGTTTGCAAAAGAAACTTTCAACGATTTCGACAAGTTTCCAAAAGAAATTTTCAAAGCTATCAACAAACTTTTAAAAGAAATTCTAATAGAAATCGACAAGTTTTCACAAAAGAAACATCGACTTGATCGAGATCGACATGTTTACTAAAGAAACTTGATCGATATTGACAAGTTTCCACAAAACAACTTTAATCGACAAATTTCCTAAAGAAACTCGAAACGATTGCTACAAATTCAGTGAAGAAACTTTAATCGATATCGAGAAGTTAACTAGAAAAACTATAATCGATATTGACTTTCAAAGATATCGATAAGTTTTAAAAAGAAAATTTAATCGAAATCGACAAGTTTCCAAAAGAAACTTGATCAATATTTACAATTTCCCAAAATAAACTTGATCGATATCAACAGCTCCCCAAAAGAAACTTTCAACGATATCGACAAGTTCTTAAAAGAAACTTCAATCAAAATGGAAACTTTACTCGACATCGACAAGTTTCCTAATCGATACCGACAAGTTTGCTAAATAAACTGGATCGATATCGACAAGTTTACTAAAAAAAACTTGATCGATATCGACAAGTTTACTAAAGAAACTTAATGGATGTCGATAAGCTTACTAAAGAAACTTGATAGATATCCACAAGTTTACTAAGAGAAATTTGATCGATATCGATAAGTTTACCAAAGAAACTTGATCGATTTCGATAAGTTTAGCTAAAGAAACTTGATCGATATCGATAAGTTTACTAAAGAAACTTGATCGATATCGATTAGTGTACTAAATAAACTTGATCGACTTCGACAAGTTTACTAAAGAAACTTGATATCGACAGTTTACTAAAGAAACTTGATCGATATCGAAAAGTTTACTAAAGAAACTTGATCGATATCGAAAAGTTTACTAAAGAAACTTGATCGATATCGAAAAGTTTACTAAAGAAACTTGATCGATATCGAAAAGTTTACTAAAGAAACTTGATCGATATCGAAAAGTTTACTAAAGAAACTTGATCGATATCGACAAGTTTACTAAAGAAACTTGATCGATATCGACAAGTTTATTAAAGAAACTTGATCGATATCGACAAGTTTACTAAGGAAACTTGATCGATATCGACAAGTTTACTAAAGAAACTTGATCGATATCGACAAGTTTACTAAAGAAACTTGATCGATATCGACAAGTTTACTAAAGAAACTTGATCGATATCGACAAGTTTACTAAAGAAACTTGATCGATATCGACAAGTTTACTAAAGAAACTTGATCGATATCGACAAGTTTACTAAAGAAACTTGATCGATATCGACAAGTTTACTAAAGAAACTTGATCGATATCGACAAGTTTACTAAAGAAACTTGATCGATATCGACAAGTTTACTAAAGAAACTTGATCGATATCGACAAGTTTACTAAAGAAACTTGATCGATATCGACAAGTTTACTAAAGAAACTTGATCGATATCGACAAGTTTACTAAAGAAACTTGATCGATATCGACAAGTTTACTAAAGAAACTTGATCGATATCGACAAGTTTACTAAAGAAACTTGATCGATATCGACAAGTTTACTAAAGAAACTTGATCGATATCGACAAGTTTACTAAAGAAACTTGATCGATATCGACAAGTTTACTAAAGAAACTTGATCGATATCGACAAGTTTACTAAAGAAACTTGATCGATATCGACAAGTTTACTAAAGAAACTTGATCGATATCGACAAGATTACTAAAGAAACTTGATCGATATCGACAAGTTTACTAAAGAAACTTGATCGATATCGACAAGTTTACTAAAGAAACTTGATCGATATCGACAAGTTTACTAAAGAAACTTGATCGATATCGACAAGTTTACTAAAGAAACTTGATCGATATCGACAAGTTTACTAAAGAAACTTGATCGATATCGACAAGTTTACTAAAGAAACTTGATCGATATCGACAAGTTTACTAAAGAAACTTGATCGATATCGACAAGTTTACTAAAGAAACTTGATCGATATCGACAAGTTTACTAAAGAAACTTGATCGATATCGACAAGTTTACTAAAGAAACTTGATCGATATCGACAAGTTTACTAAAGAAACTTGATCGATATCGACAAGTTTACTAAAGAAACTTGATCGATATCGACAAGTTTACTAAAGAAACTTGATCGATATCGACAAGTTTACTAAAGAAACTTGATCGATATCGACAAGTTTACTAAAGAAACTTGATCGATATCGACAAGTTTACTAAAGAAACTTGATCGATATCGACAAGTTTACTAAAGAAACTTGATCGATATCGACAAGTTTACTAAAGAAACTTGATCGATATCGACAAGTTTACTAAAGAAACTTGATCGATATCGACAAGTTTACTAAAGAAACTTGATCGATATCGACAAGTTTACTAAAGAAACTTGATCGATATCGACAAGTTTACTAAAGAAACTTGATCGATATCGACAAGTTTACTAAAGAAACTTGATCGATATTGACAAGTTTACTAAAGAAACTTGATCGATATCGACAAGTTTACTAAAGAAACTTGATCGATATCGACAAGTTTACTAAAGAAACTTGATCGATATCGACAAGTTTACTAAAGAAACTTGATCGATATCGACAAGTTTACTAAAGAAACTTGATCGATATCGACAAGTTTACTAAAGAAACTTGATCGATATCGACAAGTTTACTAAAGAAACTTGATCGATATCGACAAGTTTACTAAAGAAACTTGATCGATATCGACAAGTTTACTAAAGAAACTTGATCGATATCGACAAGTTTACTAAAGAAACTTGATCGATATCGACAAGTTTACTAAAGAAACTTGATCGATATCGACAAGTTTACTAAAGAAACTTGATCGATATCGACAAGTTTACTAAAGAAACTTGATCGATATCGACAAGTTTACTAAAGAAACTTGATCGATATCGACAAGTTTACTAAAGAAACTTGATCGATATCGACAAGTTTACTAAAGAAACTTGATCGATATCGACAAGTTTACTAAAGAAACTTGATCGATATCGACAAGTTTACTAAAGAAACTTGATCGATATCGACAAGTTTACTAAAGAAACTTGATCGATATCGACAAGTTTACTAAAGAAACTTGATCGATATTGACAAGTTTACTAAAGAAACTTGATCGATATCGACAAGTTTACTAAAGAAACTTGATCGATATCGACAAGTTTACTAAAGAAACTTGATCGATATCGACAAGTTTACTAAAGAAACTTGATCGATATCGACAAGTTTACTAAAGAAACTTGATCGATATCGACAAGTTTACTAAAGAAACTTGATCGATATCGACAAGTTTACTAAAGAAACTTGATCGATATCGACAAGTTTACTAAAGAAACTTGATCGATATCGACAAGTTTACTAAAGAAACTTGATCGATATCGACAAGTTTACTAAAGAAGCTTGATCGATAAGCTTACTAAAGAAACTTGATGGATATCCACAAGTTTACTAAGAGAAATTTGATCGATATCGATAAGTTTACTGAAGAAACTTGATCGATATCGATAAGTTTACTAAAGAAACTTGATCGATATCGACAAGTTTACTAAAGAAACTTGATCGATATCGACAAGTTTACTAAAGAAACTTGATCGATATCGACAAGTTTACTAAAGAAACTTGATCGATATCGACAAGTTTACTAAAGAAAACTCGTCGAGAGTTTACTATAGACAAGTTTTGCTTAAGAATCATGATCGATATCTATAAGAACTAGAACAAAGAGTTTATATAAGAATCTTAATCTTCAGACTATAGAAATTTCCCATTATGTCCCATCAATTGGCTATAGCAACTACTTTTGAACGTTCTCACATAATCTTGCTTGACCCTGACTTCTTTCGTTTGGCCATGGTCTTCTAATTCATATAAAAAATAGATTTTTCTTTCATTGTTTTTCAGCTTTCATTGTCTTATGGGACACAAAAAAAGTTTTTTCTTTTTGTATATGAACGCACTAATATCCAGTTTAAATTTCAATTCAATGCACAATAAAACTCTTGAAAGTACAACAACAGAAACTGGTATCTAACATCCTTATTTCCATGAAATAAAGGATATACAAGTTAGCGATATTTTGTGTTCTGGAATTAGAATACAATTCTATTGTTCCATTTGAATTGGTATAATTCTTATATGCGTTATCATGCGTTTTCTCACACTCGCTTAAAGCTTTTCAACAGAACAGGCCTATTTCCAGTTTGGTACTCTTTTTATCTTTTTACTGTCTGTACTTTTCCGAACGCGCAAGGAATGAACAGCAACCAACATCCTTTTGTTGTACTTAAACCAGGCAAACAATAGATTTGATAATGAATAATAGATTTAAATATTTTAGACAATTGTTTAGGATGCTGTACTTAATCTTTTATAGAAAAATTGAATAGAAACTTGAAAAATAAAGCTTTAACTGGAAAAAGGATTATCAAATATTCACAACAGAAATTAAGAACAACTTTAAACTTGTTTCAATTTAAACCGACAACACATAAATATGTTCCCAAAATTAGTTTCCCAAAGCATTGAAACAAAAAGCTTGTTATATCAAAAGTTCTCTTGGATCAGCAACTTTCAAAGGAAAACTTTTCCAACAGCTTTAAAGTATCATAAAGCTGTTGGAAAAGTTTTATAAAATCTAGTAAACAAGTCATAAAGCTACAAGACATTTAAAGATAAACAGTTCAATAAGCTTTAGAACAGAAGGTAGGTGAAAAAGTCAGAAAGCTTCCAAAAGTACAGGAGAAGCATTTAAGTTTTTTTAGTAAACTTAGCTAAACTTGTCGATATCGATCAAGTTTCTTTAGCTAAACTTTTCGATATCGATCAAGTTTCTTTAGCTAAACTTGTCGATATCGATCAAGTTTCTTTAGCTAAACTTGTCGATATCGATCAAGTTTCTTTAGCTAAACTTGTCGATATTGATCAAATTTTTTTAGTAAACTTGTCGATATCGTGGAAGTTTCTTTAGTAAACTTGTCGATATCGTTCAAGTTTCTTTAGTAATCTTGTCGATATTGATCAAGTTTCTGTAGTAAACTTGTCGATATTGATCAAGTTTCTTTAGTAAACTTGTCGATATCGATCAAGGTTCTTCAGTAAACTTGTAGATATCCGATCAAGTTTCTTTAGTAAACTTGTCGATATCGATCAAGTTTCTTTAGTAAACTTGTCGATATCGATCAAGTTTCTTTAGTAAACTTGTCGATATCGATCAAGTTTCCTTAGTAAACTTGTCGATATCGATCAAGTTTCTTTAATAAACTTGTCGATATCGATCAAGTTTCTTTAGTAAACTTGTCGATATCGATCAAGTTTCTTTAGTAAACTTTTCGATATCGATCAAGTTTCTTTAGTAAACTTTTCGATATCGATCAAGTTTCTTTAGTAAACTTTTCGATATCGATCAAGTTTCTTTAGTAAACTGTCGATATCAAGTTTCTTTAGTAAACTTGTCGAAGTCGATCAAGTTTATTTAGTACACTAATCGATATCGATCAAGTTTCTTTAGTAAACTTATCGATATCGATCAAGTTTCTTTAGCTAAACTTATCGAAATCGATCAAGTTTCTTTGGTAAACTTATCGATATCGATCAAATTTCTCTTAGTAAACTTGTGGATATCTATCAAGTTTCTTTAGTAAGCTTATCGACATCCATTAAGTTTCTTTAGTAAACTTGTCGATATCGATCAAGTTTTTTTTAGTAAACTTGTCGATATCGATCCAGTTTATTTAGCAAACTTGTCGGTATCGATTAGGAAACTTGTCGATGTCGAGTAAAGTTTCCATTTTGATTGAAGTTTCTTTTAAGAACTTGTCGATATCGTTGAAAGTTTCTTTTGGGGAGCTGTTGATATCGATCAAGTTTATTTTGGGAAATTGTAAATATTGATCAAGTTTCTTTTGGAAACTTGTCGATTTCGATTAAATTTTCTTTTTAAAACTTATCGATATCTTTGAAAGTCAATATCGATTATAGTTTTTCTAGTTAACTTCTCGATATCGATTAAAGTTTCTTCACTGAATTTGTAGCAATCGTTTCGAGTTTCTTTAGGAAATTTGTCGATTAAAGTTGTTTTGTGGAAACTTGTCAATATCGATCAAGTTTCTTTAGTAAACATGTCGATCTCGATCAAGTCGATGTTTCTTTTGTGAAAACTTGTCGATTTCTATTAGAATTTCTTTTAAAAGTTTGTTGATAGCTTTGAAAATTTCTTTTGGAAACTTGTCGAAATCGTTGAAAGTTTCTTTTGCAAACTTGTCGATACTTGATTCCGTACTAAACTTGTCGATATATATCAAGTTTTTTTTTAGGAAATTTATCTTTATCGTTTCGAGTTTCTTTAGGAAACTTGTCGATTAAAGTTTCTTGTGGAAACTTGTCGATTTCTATTAAAGTTTCTTTTAAAAGCTTGTTGATAACGTTGAAGATTTTTTATGGAAACTTGTCGATTTCTTTAGAGTGTTTTTCTAAACTTGTCGATATTGTTTAAAGTTTTTTTTTTTTTTGAAAACTGGTAGATGTTGTTTCAAATTTCTTGGGGAAACTTGTCGGTATCGTTGAAATTTTCTTTGGAAAACTTGTCGATATCAATTAAAGTTTCTTTTGGGATACTTGTCGATATCGATTGATGTTTTCTAGGAAAAATTGTCAAAGTTTCTTAAGAAAACTTTTCTATTACTAAAAAACTTTTGTTTTTCTTTTGTATCTGTTTCTCTTATTGAATTCTTTTAAATATTTTCGATTTTTCTATAACTTACCTTTCGTTATTATTAATTGTATAAAAATTAACGCTGTACTCCTGATATTTTTGTGTTAGAAAGCAATTGGTGGGCATTACTTGATGAAAATGGTTATTCCATTAAATCTGATGTGTTTTTTTTTGAAGAAAATTTTCTTTTAAATTTTATATGAAACACACTTTTTATATAAAATATATTTTTTTAATTCAGAGAATTTTTTTATTTTCACAAAATTTTATTGATTTTTAATTATTATTTTTTTATTTTTTTTGATACAAAAAAGTTTCCTTTTTTATTATTATAGTTGTATTGAATATATCTTTGATTAGTATTTGTATGTAAAAAAGAAAGAAAGGACACAGACTTGCGGATATAAACACACACTCATACACATAAAAACACTAATCTACACAAAGATACAAAACAAGGAAAAACTTGTTATACACAGATGTATAGATACTTATACATTTACAGAAAGAGGAAAAAAAAAGTAGATAGATTTTAGATATTAAATGGAGGGTTTAGATGGTTGGTTGTTGTTGGTTTTTCTTTTTATTTGTTTTGGAGTATATATGTATAGTATTTTTAATGAAAGAAAATTTTTACTATTTTAAACATACAGATAGATACACAAATGACGTAGAATGATTATTTTTTTTTTTCTCTAAAGGAAAGAAAAATTGTTGTAGTATTTTTTTTTCACTTCTTTTCAAATTTTAAATTTTTTTTAAATTTTTCACTTTTGTTGTAAAGAAAAAAATTTATAAATTTTTTAAATTTTCTTTTTTTTTAATTTAAATTTTTATTACTTTTACTCAAGGGTGGGGCTTAAATTTCTTTTAAAATTTTATTAAATTTTTTAAATTTTCTTTAAATTTATAAAAAAAACTTCAATGTTTTAACCACGTTTCACCTAAATTTTTTTTTAATTTTTCCAACAATTCTTTGTTTTTTTTTTAAATTTTCTTAAAAAAATTTTAAGAAATTTCAAAAATTTGTAAAAAAAAATTCTTTCTTTTATAATTTATTTTACCAAATATTTTTTTAAAATTTATTTATTACGAAAAAATCTTTTGTTTAAATTTATTTTATTTAATTATATATTTTTTTTTGTTTTAATATGAAAAACTCAAAATGGCTGCTTTGTTTTATAGAAGACTATACGACTATACGGCACACGCTCGTTTTACTATAAAAACTGTTGTTGTGCGTGTACAAAAACTACACCATACATCACACCAATACATTGATACTTTTAGCAACAACAACAACAAAACATAGATACTTCTACACACACACATAGATACAAACATAATCTCTCATACATATAAAAACAATGAGATAAATAGGGAAAAAGCGAGAGAGAGAGAGAAAGTAAGTGAGTTCAAGTATTAACCACTATAGCGGAAAAATAAAAACGCTTAAATATATAATTTAGGTTTTTTTAAGGGACCATAGAATATTCCATAATCTGAGCTATAGAACAATCTATGGTCAGGAGTAAAGAACAGTCAGGACTAAAGAACAATCAATACTCAGGATTATAGAACAGTCTATAGTCTGGACAATAAAACAGTCTATAGTCTGGACTAAAGAACAGTTTATAGTCTGGACTATAGAATAGTCTATAGTCTGGGCTATAGAATAGTCTATAGTCTGGACTATAGAACAGTCTATAGTCTGGACTATAGAACAGTCTATAGTCTGGACTATAGAACAGTCTATAGTCTGGACTATAGAATAGT
>NC_060951.1:6685503-6692978 GCF_022045245.1 Lucilia cuprina
CTACAGACTAGACTATAGACTAGACTATAGACTAGACTATAGACTAGACTATAGACTAGACTATAGACTAGACTATAGACTAGACTATAGACTAGACTATAGACTAGTTTCGATTAGACTATAGGCTTAACTACAGACTAGACTATAGACTAGACCATAGACTACCAGTAATCAATCTGTTCTTAAACTTATCACCCTTACTGTATGAATATCTGTAGTGCTAATGTCTGTATATTGTTTTTGTAGGAGCCATAGTATTTACATTTTTATTTCATTTTAATATTACGACTTGTGGATATTTGTATCGGAAATAGGGTCTTCATCTTTTTCAGTTCTTTTTTCTCGTTCGTTAGGAATTAAATAAACTTTTTCATACTTTAATTTTGACTGAGCTTTTATGACTTTGGCACGCGATATGTATATTTTTCTTTCAACACAAGAAAACTTCATACAAAACCAGTGTCCGGAGTTTTTTCTGTTGTTTTTGTTGTTATTATTGCTGTTGTTATAAATTGTAACATGTTATTTTGTTGTAACGTCTTTTGTACCTCATAATGCAATTAATTGTCTGTTTGTGCATTGTCAATAATACTCTCGAGTAACAGTTCAGAGTACTTGCGAAGTATTTTCTTACGGGCAATAGTTGTTGTGATATTTGTTGCAACAACTGAAACTTTATTACAATTATATGATTTATAAATATGTCTTTAACATCTTTTCAATTTTGAGGTGTGCGTGCGTGCATGTGTGTTCAAGAGCATTATGAGTACCGATCGACCAATCAACAGTTACTGAATCCGAAAACAAATTTGCAGTTTTGATCTCTGCTGGTAGTTGTTAATTAACCAGATGGAAATAAACATTTTTACTGCCATAAAACGCAACCCGCTGACATTTCAACACAAGTGCTAACAATAACATGATTATCTCATAAATGCGACAGGTGGAGATGGATTTTGTAAATAATTTGTCATAAGAAGATTTCAAATGATCTAACGATCACTATCCTATATTTTTCTTATTCTTCTTACATCTGCAGACAATAACTTTCTATATGTTGGACAATAGGCAAGACTATAGAGAAGATTATAGAATAGACTAGGAAAGAGTACAATGTCAACTAGACTTTAAACGAGACTATAGACCCGACAATAAACCAGACTATAGACCACACTATAATATAGACTAGATTGAAGAGTAGAATAAGGACTAGACTATGGACTAGAATATAGACTAGACTAAATACTAGACTACAGACTAGAATGCAGACTAGAATAAATACTAGACTATATATTAGACTATTAACTTGACTGTAGAATAGACTATAAGCTAGAATATACTATAGACTAGACTATAGACTAGACAATAGACTAGACTATAGACTAGACTATAGACTAGAATATAGACTAGACTATAGACTAGACTATAGACTAGACTATAGACTAGACTATAGACTAGACTATAGACTAGACTATAGACTAGACTATAGACTAGACTATAGACTAGACTATAAACTAGACTATAGACTAGACTACTAGACTAGACTATAGACTAGACTATAGTCTAGTCTAGTCTATCTAGCCTATTTTTTGGCCTAAAATCTCGATTATAGTCTATATAGTCTTGTATTCTGTAATCTGTCATTGACTGTTATGTAAAAGTAATAAAAGTTTTCATATTCAAATTTTCTTATGAATCTATAAATGTGTGTGTGTTTTATTATTTTAAATTGTTTTAATTTGCAGTTATAACTTCCCAAGACACATTTTAGTTTTTCAACAAAACTCTTAAGTTTTATGTGGTGTTGGTCACAACCTCTAAGAAAAAACAAGTAATTATGGAGTTGGTGAATGAAGAACATTAAAAAAACAGCAAATTTAAACAAGTAGCCATTCTAATACAAATTGAAAAGAGTTGAAAGTATTAAAGCAGACATGAATGGCCAAAAGCTGAAGTGTTGCATGCTTAGGAAAATTTTTAGTTTTTTTTTTGTTGATATGCTTTTAAAAGTGGCACATTCAGTGTTGGCAGCAACAAATATTTGTTTAAGTGTAACATGTTTTATTAAGCGACAATTACTTGAGGTGTTCGCTTACACATAGTTAGTGAGGAGAGAAGGAAGGACGGATGGATGGATGGATGGAAGGACAGACGGAAGGACGGATAGTATTACTAATTATGCTTTAATGCAATTAAAATATATTTCATATAAATTAAAACAAATATTTGACATGAGCAACTTAAATGATTGAAAGCAACAATTCCTAGAATCGACACTTATTTCAATGTTTAATTTTATGAGCTTGCAACATGTCTGTGGCAAGTCTAAAGTTAGTTAAAGAGATAGTGTTTCTGATAATTATAACAATTATGAATTATAAATGTTGTATGGCATGTGATCTAGTCATAAGTTTTAATTAACTTTAGCTTTTAGCTATGAAAACGATTTACAAAAATGTTTGATTAAAATCATGTTGTGTTCAGAGAAGAATTTTTTTTAATTAAAAATGCATAAAACATTAGTTGCTTTAAACTGTAATGAATAATTTACAATAATAAATAAATGACTTAATATTCTATAAAACATTAATGAGTTTATTAGCTAAAGTTTAGAATAGTTTAAGCACGATCGTAGAGCAGCTTTGTCTCCAAATAAAATTGCTTTAAAAATTCATTACACATGACATATGATCGTCATGATCGTTTTACAACATTGTTGTATTTCTGCTGAAAATGCTTTTTAACTTAAAAATTAACTGCTGTATGTCAGTTTAAATGAGTTTGATCATTTAGCAGGCGCCAATTAGATTAAGAAAGACTTTTGTTTTTTGTCGGGCCAAGCACTAAAGATCACACTGATCTTGATGACATAAAACCTCAAAAAAAAAACAAAACAAAAAAGATACGAAACGAAAGCAGCAAAATATTCTTAAGAAACACCTTAAATAATCATTAAAAAGGATCTTAATAGTTTCTCATTTAAAACAATTTTAATGATTGACAAATATCATCATTTTCCTCATAATCACTGGAGAGTTAAACTAAACCAAGCCAGGCAGTTCTTTAAAAGAATAAAAACATTACTTCATCCAGATCAACTAAAACTTTACAAACTTTTAACAACTGATCTCATCAACTTACATACATACACACAAAAATCTTGTTATAAGTATCTTTTACAGCATGTGCTGCTGCTTTATGTTATCAATTTTCGTATTACCAAACTCTTCTCAATTTGACCAATATTGTTAGCAGATTGCAGCCTACTAGCTTTAAAAAAGGAGGATGTGTGATGTCGCATGAATCCAAAAAAAACAAGCAGGAGCTTCAGCAACCTGCAGTTAGTTGTATGAACAGCTGCAGCTGTTGCATTTATAGGCAACATGGCACACGCCAAAACAACAACTAAATTTCTACACACACACACACACACTCAGCTATATATATATACAGAACTGAAAATGATTTTTGGAACGTTTACACTAGCAAAGGATAACAGATAATCTTTGACTATAACGTTGATCGTAGGTCCTTAAATAAGTAGTTATAAACCTCTGTACTTTTTGTAAACGAACGCAGATTTTTATAAAGTTCAAAAAAAGTTATAAACATGATTGCAATAGTTGCTGTTTCTTTTGAAAAGCTTTAAATTTACCTTTGGCCGCTAAGCCTTGTAGAGCCTTTATTAAGCTTAAAGCTATATAAGTTTTTTATAAACGTCAGGAGCTTTAAACTAAGCTTCGGCCGTATTTTCTTTAATGCTCCCAAAGAAGCTTTAAACTTTAAAAGTTTTAAAAGTTTTATGAAAACTCTATAGAAAATAGTACCGATTATTCGCTAAAACGGTGTCCTCCTACTTTACATGACTTTTCGCACGCAGTGATCAACCAGCGTCTAATAAGCTTTAAACTTACTAAAGCTTTATAGTTCAAACTGAAGACGGAGGTAGGCTGAGATGAAGTAAGTAACTAACTAACAAACTAACTAACTAACTAACTAACTAACTAACTAACTAACTAACTAACTAACTAACTAACTAACTAACTAACTAACTAACTAAGTAACTAACTAACTAACTAACTAACAAACTAACTAACTAACTAACTAACTAACTAACTAACTAACTAACTAACTCACTAACTAACTAACTAACTAACTAACTAACTAACTAACTAACTAACTAACTAACTAACTAACTAACTAACTAACTAACTAACTAACTAACAAACTAACTAACTAACTAACTAACTAACTAACTAACTAACTAATCAACTAACTAACTAACTACCTAACTAGGCTGGTTAGAGTCTTCACTATAGGCTGGCTAAAGTCTATACTATAGTCTTGATTATCGGCTGGCAATAGTCTTGACTAAAGCCTCTCAATAGTCTTGACTATAGGTTAACTATAGTCTTGACTATAGGCTAACTATAGTCTTGACTATAGTCTCACAATAGTCTTGACTATAGGCTATCTATAATCTTCACTACAGGCGGGCTAACTCTAGGCTTGAGTCTTGACTACAGGCTTGCTTGAGGCTTGACTATTCGATAGCTAGAGTATTCATTATACTTCAGTTAGAGTCTTCACTGTAGGCTATCTATAGTCTTGACTACAGAATGGCTAGAATCTTAACTACAGACTGGCTAAAATCTGACTATAGGCCAGCTAGAGTCTTGACTTTAGGCTGGCATGACTCTTGACTATAAGCTAAATAGAGTTTCGACAACAGGATGGCTAGAACCTTGACTACAGGCTGGCTATAGTCTTGACTAAATGTTGATTAGAGTCTTGACTATAAGCTAACTACAGTCTTGAATATAGTACGGCTTGAGTCTTGACTATTAGATAGCTAGAATCTTCACTATAGGGTAGCTAGAGTCGTCACTGTAGGCTATCTAGAGTCTTGTCTACAGAATGGCTAGAATCTTGACAACAGGCTGGCTAAAATCTTGACTATAGGCTAGCCAGAGTTTTGACTATAGGCTGGCTTGAGTCTTGACTATAGGCTGGTTTGAGTCTTGACTATATGCTAACTAGAGTCTTGACTACAGGCTGGCTATAGTCTTGACTATAGTCTAGCTAGAGTCTTGACTATACGCTACCTATAGTCTTGACTATAGATTATGTAGAGTCCTGACTATAGGTTATGTAGAGTCCTGACTACAGGCTTGCTATAGTCTTGACTATAGGCTGGCTATAATCTTCGCTATAGACTGGTAATAGTCTTCGCTATAGGCTGGCTATAGTCTTGACTATAGGCTGGTTATAGTCTTGATTATACTATGTCTTGAGTCTTAACTACAGGCTGGCTTGAGTCTTGACTATTAGATAGCTAGAGTCTTGACTATAGGCTGGCTATAGTCTTCACTATACTCTGTATATAGTCTTGATTATAGGCTATAGTCTTGGCTATAGGCGGGCTATAATCTTGGCTATAGGCGGGCTATAGTCTTGGCTATAGGCTTGCTATAGTCTTGACTATAGGCTTGCTATAGTCTCGACTATAGGCTGGCTATAGTCTTGGTTATAGGCGGGCTATAGTCTTAGCTATAGGCGGGCTATAGACGGGCTATGGTCTTGGCCATAGGAGGGCTATAGTCTTGGCTATAGGCGGGCTATAGTCTTGGCTATAGGCGGGCTATAGTCTTGACTATAGGCTGGCTATAGTCTTGACTAAGGTTGGCTATAGTCTTGACTAAGGTTGGCTATAGGCGGGCTACAGTCTTGACTATAGGATGGCTATAGTTTTGACTTTAGTCTTGAATATAGGTTAGTTGGCCATAGGCTGCCTATAGTCTTGCCCATATGCTGGCTTGATAGTCCATTTGTTTGGACTATAGTCCATTTGTTTGGACTATAGTTACTTTATAAAAATATCACTGCTAGTGTTAACCCTTTGCCAAAAAGGATCTTTTTTTCTTTACACCTTCTCTACACTCTTTCTCTATCACGCGCTCTCCCCAGCTCCTTAAAGATGAATCGAGCCGTAAGGTGTATTTAAACAACCACCAAAGCGTGTAAAACAAATAATGCAAAAAGAGTTGCCCAAAGTTTAAAATTTTGCAAATGTATTAAAAGTAGCTATAAGAATAACACAAAATATGTATACTTATATAGATGTATGTATGTACAAACACTAACTGTGATAACGGTATGCAATCAAAATGGTTAAAAGAGAAATAAAGGAAGAGTTTTAACGTTTTGCTTTATGTTTTGAGTCAAAATTTTTCGAGCAGGTGCTTTAAGCAAAACTTAAACACATTTCCAAAATGCAACCAAAAAAAAAACAAAAATATAAAATCATGAAGCACTGATGTTTAATAATGAAGATTATGATGATGATGTTGATAATGATGACGATAATCTTTATTATCATTTAGATAATTATGTTTATTAGTATTAAGTCGGGAATTTGAATTGGTAGCACGATAAACAGAATGTAATTAAACAATGTTGCAACACTTTCTAACACTTGCTGTGCTGCTTACAACTGCCACAAAAGAAAAACGAAAAGTTCTTACTCTCTCTGCCACTCGATGCCAACCCATGTCATGTGAAAGCGATCAGGCATAATTGTTAAACACAAAATATCAACATGTTTAATCAAATGATTATTTATTTTTCATGTATTTTATGTTTTTATTTTTATTTTCTTCTAGACATTGTATTCAATTCGTTGCTGTGGCTGCAACTTCAACCTACAGTCTTTCTCAGACACAGCTGTAAGGTTTCATATAAGAAGGAACGATCGAAAAAATAAACACACCAAAGGATTGACGTGATAAGGACAAGTCAGCTTTATCCGGCAATAATCTGCGTAAATGTCGCAACAATATTTTTCCACATGATCACACGAAATGTGTTTAATTTGAGTTTATGGATTAAGAGATATTAATTATGAGACAAACATAATAAAATTAAATACTTCATAAATAATTAAGTAGATTTTCCCTTTTCGCTAAACATATTTTTTAAGGTATAAAGATTTAGAACACAACTAGAACTGAACCAGAACAGAACCTCAACAGGATTAAAACAGGACTAGAACTGATCCACAACAGAAATATAACAGGACTGCAAGACGACTACAACAGAACTAGAACAAAATTAGAACAGAGGTAGAATAAACTACGTAAAGTATTGGCTAGCTAGGCTAGCTAGAGTCTTGACTGTAGGCTGACAAGAGTCTTGACTATTGGTTGACTAAAGCCTTGACTAAAGGCTGGTTAGAGGCTTGACTATAGGCTTGCTATAGTCCTTATTAGTGTCCTGACTATAGGCTGATTAGAATCTTGACCATAGGGCTAGAGTCTTGACTATAGGAACTAGAACAGAACTACAACAGAACTAGAACAGAGCTAGAACAGAACTAGAACAGAACTAGAACAGATCTAGAACAGAACTAGAACAGAACTAGAACAGAACTAGAACAGAACTAGAACAGAACTAGAACAGAACTAGAACAGAACTAG
>NC_060951.1:6693078-6699605 GCF_022045245.1 Lucilia cuprina
GAACTAGAACTGAACTAGAACTGAGCTAGAACTGAACTAGAACTGAACTAGAACTGAACTAGAACTGAACTAGAACTGAACTAGAACTGAACTAGAACAGAACTAGAATTGAACTAGAACCGACAAGAACTAAAATAGAGCAGAACAACAAATTACACAACTTAACGAAAAATATCCTTTGAAAATAATTTAATTAATTTGTTCGCTGGGTTAAATGCCTCCTGTAAAGCTGAACATCACTTTTACGATTTTTTAATTTAAATTAAAATGTATAAATTCACTTTACATTTAAAATATGTTTTAACATTTTTTTCCGATAAGAAAAACATTATTTTTATGTTTTGAATAAAAAAACAATAAATATTAATTATATTTCCTTAAAAACTATATAATAATTTCTTATCCTTTTAAAATAACTTTAATGGTAAGGGATAATGTCCCAAAAATATAAAAAAAAACATTAAAAATTAAGTAATTTTTTAATCATCGAAAAAAACTCCCCCTTTTGGGGTTTTCTTTCACAAAAAGCAACAACAATTTTTAAATGCGCAATAATGGCGATCGGTTAAATAAACAAAGCTCTCATACAACAACAATAGCAACAATAAGAAATGAAATCATATCACGCAATTGCAAATTTTATATTAAAAGCTGCCAACAAAAAAAAATTCACTCAAATTAATTTTCAAACAACAAAGAAAATCCGTGACTCTCCCACATTAAAAAAGCTTCAACAACAGCAATTCACACATACACACTTACCCTAAAATGAAATACTACGTAATACTCTTCACACTTAAGTGGGTGACAGGGGGAGATATGACACCATTACTCAGAGATCCAAATGGTACAGCTATGAAAGCTTTAATTGTATATGTATGGTGGAGAGAGCGCAAGTTGGTCATTCAAACAAAAGGGGAGCCAAGCGTACATCTGAGTATGGGTAATGAGTACTAAAAGCTTATAACGTTTCATTATCTGTGTTCTCAATACTCACTGAGTAGCTAAAGATCGATTAGGGGGCCATGTGGGAGAATTAATAATTAAAAGAAAACTACGATGGTCACAAGGAAAATTATTAGCAAAACAAATAAACAACAAAAAAAAATTTAGTAAAGTTCTACTTTAGATATGTTCTATTTCTGTTCTAGTTCTGTTCTAGTTCTGTTCTTGTTCTGTTCTAGTTCTGTTCTGTTCTAGTTCTGTTCTAGTTCTGTTCTAGTTCTGTTCTAGTTCTGTTCTAGTTCTGTTCTAGTTCTGTTCTAGTTCTGTTCTAGTTCTGTTCTAGTTCTGTTCTGGTTCAGTTTTAGTTCATTTCTAGTTCTATACTAGTTCATTTCTGGTTCATTTCTACTTCAGTTATATTTCACTTCTAGGTTAGTGTTAGTTCTGTTCTAGTTGAGTTATTGTTAATTTCTAGTTTAGTTCTATAGTTCAGAAACTATAGCCTAACCTACAGATAAAACTAATTTATGATATAGTTTGAGAAACCTCAGACTTTAGTACAATTTAAGGATTATCTTCAAACTGTTTTATATAAGCTTAAAGAACAACAATTATCATTTCATTAAAAATTTCGCTGGGATATAAATTCATTATATATTACACTTACATCTTTATTTCACTCTCATTCCTGTAATATCAATTAAACTAAGGATCATCAGGATCAGCGCAGTAAAAGCAACTACATAGTTTCCCAAAAAAAACACCAAATATTTAATATTTAAAGTCATTGTTGCATTTGCATTGCCTGACAAAAGTCAATGATCTTAAGCAACTGACTTTAATTGGCAATTGGTAGAAACCTTTAACCCACTAGCAACAACAAAAACTGCCAAAATATCTCCAAAAAACAAGCCAAATAAATAAAATTGCTACATTAAAAGATCCCTAAAAGATTATAAAGGACAATAATACTCAATATGATTCAGCTACTTGATCTCTTTCTATCTCTCTCTCTCGTTCCCCCTTTCACTATCTCTTTTTCCGTGCCTTTCTCTTTAACAGGTTGTTTTCATTTGTGTTTTAAATAAATTACTATCAACTTGTTTGTATTCGTATTGTTAAATTAACATTGATGTTAATAATCCTTGGACAGTTAGTCCGACTGTTAGTCGGTTTAGTTTTAAATGTACGATCATCTGAGGTAATATTATCGTTATAAGGAAAGCAATAAAATTACACGCAATTGCGAAAAAATACGAAAAAAGGATTCTTTCTTGCAAAACGAAATACAAATGCAAAATAAAGTAATAATTGCTAGAGTAATGAGAAGACTAAAGGTGGAGAACGACTTTGAAGAACAGTACAGATTAGAACAAAGTTGACTATATACCTGACTATGGACTAGTTTCTATACTATATATACTAGACTATAGACTAGTTTATAGACTAACCTATAAATTAGACTATAGACAAGACTTTAGACTAAAATATAGACTAGAATAAAGACAAGAATATAAAGTAGACTACACACTAGACTAGACTATAGACTAGACTATAGACTAGACTATAGACTAGACTTTAGACTAGACTATAGACTAGACTATAGACTAGACTATAGACTAGACTATAGACTAGACTATAGAATAGACTATAGACTAGACTATAGACTAGACTATAGACTAGACTATAGACTAGACTATAGACTACACTATTGATTAGACTATATAAAGTGAACTATAGCCTATACAATAGACCAGACTTTAAACTAAATTAAACTAGACTTTAGACTAGACTATAGTACAGACTTTAGATCAGTTTATAGTCTGAACAATAGTTCTGACACAACATTTCAGATTATACTTAAGATTATAATCGAGACTATTGTTGAGACTATGTTTTATTCCACCTAGTTTTTGGTCGAGAGTCCTGCCTGTTGATTTCTTTAGCGGTATCAAAACATTCTTTAAACGCATAATGCTTACAGCAAATCATTAAAAAGTTATAAAACTCTATTTACTTTTTATACAATTTTTAAGTTTTTTTTTGGGGCAATTGCCAAAAACCTTTTATTGCACCTGTCTTCAATTTTGATCCTTTTTTGTAGTTGTTATTGCTGCAAATGAACAACAAAGTTGAAGGAGTCCTGCGCTGTTTAATATACAAATGACGCTTTGATCTTTATGCAGAAATAAGACAGAAAAAAACAAAACCTAAAATTTGTGTTTATTTTTTAACGCGTGCTATAAAATATTTGTTTTTTTTTTCTTTTTCGCCCCTAAAACATCTTTAAGCTTTTCTTTTAGCATATGGCCACACAATTGTATGTTTGCTGTCTAGATCCTTACTGTATAAAACAAACTGAGACGGTCTCAATATGAGCTAAAGTATTAAAGAAGTTTGAATGTATCTGTCCAACCAACTGTCCGTCTGTCTTATAAGGATAATAAATATTTATAAATTTCATTATTATTTGTATTGTTTGCTATATTTAATCCTTTAAGCCTTTTTGTTATACATTTTAGCCAGGACTTTATACATATAGTTTATACTATCTCTGTATGTTTATCTTTAATTTTTTTTCATATTATTTTGTTTTATAAAAAATTAAAGTTTTTCATTTAATTTCTAATATTATATGTGAGTCCTTTTTAAACGTTGCATTTATTATATTTCAAATTTAAATTTTAATAAGCAATTTTTATTTAAAGCAAAAAAGTTTCCTTTGATGTTTAAGTTCCGTCTTTAGTGCTTTTGCAATTTAAACTTTTCTTTTCTTTGCCTTTTTTTTTTTTCTTTTTAAATATAATTTTATATGTTGCCACAACCATTATAGTTTTTATACTAATTATTAGGAATTTAAATGAAACCCTGTCAAAGTATTAAGAATGTTAACAATTTTATTAAATTAACATTTAGCCCCTCTTGTCAGATGTAGTTTTTTTTGTAAGCCTAATTTTAAAGTATAGGTTGAACTTAAATTACAGAACAAATTAAGTTTCAAACCTCAGACATAGGATTAATAATCTATATTAGTATATAGTCTGGACTATAGAGTCTATAGTCTAGTCTATAGTCTAGTCTATAGTCTAGTCTATAGTCTAGTCTATAGTCTAGTCTATAGTCTAGTCTATAGTCTAGTCTATAGTCTAGTCTATAGTCTAGTCTATAGTCTAGTCTATAGTCTAGTCTATAGTCTAGTCTATAGTCTAGTCTATAGTCTAGTCTATAGTCTAGTCTATAGTCTAGTCTATAGTCTAGTCTATAGTCTAGTCAATAGTTTTGTCTTTATTTCAGTCTAAAGTCTAGTCTATAGTCTAGTCTATAGTCTAGTCTATAGTCTAGTCTATAATCTAGTCTATAGTCTAGTCTATAGTCTAGTCTATAGTATAGTCTATTGTCTAGTCTATAATCTACTCTATTGTCTAGTCTATATTCTATAGTCTAGTCTTTAGTCTACTCTATTGTCTAGTCTATATTCTATAGTCTAGTCTATAGTCTAGTTTATAGTCTAGTCTGTAGTCTAGTCTGTAGTCTAGTCTATAGTCTAGTTTGTTGTCTATTCTATAGTCTAGTCTATAATCTAGTATATAGTCTAGTCTATGGTCTAGTCTATAGTCTAATCTGTTGTCTATTCTATAGTCTAGTCTATAATCTAGTATATAGTCTAGTCTATGGTCTAGCCTATAGTCTAGTCTATAGTCTACCCTATATTCTGGTTTATAGTCTAGTCTGTAGTCAAGTGAACAGTCTAGTCAAAAGTTAGGTCTAGATTCTAGTTTATAGTCTACTATATAGTTTTCTTTAAGGTCTAGACTGTAATCTAGTTTTTAGTCTGCTCTGTAGATTTGTCAACTTTTCCATAATTTTAACATATAAATGATTGCTGTTAACAAAAGAAACTAATTATTTAATATAAAGGATGTTAAAGGATATGTTTAATCATATCTTAAATGTGAAATCAAAATTTACTAATTGAATTTAAATTCCTTAAAAAAGGGGTTGCAAAAAATCATAACTGTATCTAAACACTAGTTCTTGTTTCCAGAGACTTGCAAGACAAGTAATGAAATCAATGACATTTAATCTGTTTAAGATAAACATAGAGTTATTCTTTTGCCTTCACAAATTAACTAAAGTTTAACTAAAGATTTTGTGGGAAAAAAGATAAGACTATCTTTTGAATTAAGTTTTCTGCTGTTTGTTCATTCTATAAAATAATAGTATATTATAATGCTAGTGGTGGCATTGGAAGTAGCAACAACTCCAAGGTCTTGATTACATTTTGTGCCATTCATTTATGAATGAAAAAAAGTTTGTAGGCATAGTGTCTTTTTTTAAAGGTTATCAAGAGATAAAGTGGTAAGGACACTGAGAGAAATAAGTGGTTGAATAGGTGATTAAAGTTTATCCAAGAAAACAGTTCTTTAAAAGAGTCTAAACGAATTTAATACTATACTAAAGCAAAATTTTATATATATTTTGGTTTTAAAACTCTTTCATAATTTTTTTCAGTGTATCTTCAATGTATTAAAGAAAAAGTAATTCTCTTTCAATTGTATGTTTTCTCTGTTTAAAAACTAGTGTTGCAAATCAAATTAGGGAGCCTAACATATGCTCCTCTCCCTTTACATAAACTCTATCCCACACTTCCTCGCTCTCTCTCTCTCTCTCTCTATCTCTCTCTATTTACACCAATTACATGCTTGTTAATTGTTCAGTGTCAGTTCAATGTTTGTTTTTCTTCATTTATTTACATGAACTACTTTTTCTCTTCTTTATCTACCGCTTCTTTCACTTCCTCGTGTCTTCTATGTCTTGTCTGTTGTTTTTTTTTTTGTGTTATTGACTTTTACTATAATTTGAAACATTTTTGAAATTCCTCAGTTATCAATGTAAACAGAATAAAGAATAAAAACTAGAAAAATATGTAAAATGTAAATAATAAAATGTGATTAAGGCAGATGTTTTTTTACACTTACGATATATGGCGCTAAGCATAGCTTTATTAATATGAAAAAATACAAAAAATACGAAATTATAGAAAAGAATAAGAAATTTATCAAAAAAAATTTAGTTCTGCTCTAGTTTTATAGCCTATAGTCAAATATCTAGCCATCCTGTAGTCAAGACTCTAGCTAAAACTCCAGTCAAGACAATAGCCAGTCTATAGTCAAGACAATAGCGAGCCTATAGTCAAGACTTTAGCCAGTCTATAGTCAAGACTCTAGCCAGTCTATAGTCAAGACTCTAGCCAGATAACACTATAGCTAGCCTATAGTTAAGACTGTAGTCAGCCTTTACGCAAGACTACTACCAGTCTATATTCGAAACTTTAGGCAGCCTGTAGTCAAGACACTAACTAGATCTTTTTAAGTTTGTTTCGTTCTAGTTCTGTTCTAGTTTTGTTCTAGTTCTGTTCTAGTTCTGTTCTAGTTCTGTTGTAGTTCTGCTGTAGTTCTGTTCTAGTTCTGTTTTAGTTCTGTTCCAGTTCTGTTCCAGTTCTGTTCTAGTTCTGTTCTAGTTCTGTTCTAGTTCTGTTCTAGTTCTGTTCTAGTTCTGTTCTAGTTCTGTTCTAGTTCTGT
>NC_060951.1:6699705-6702208 GCF_022045245.1 Lucilia cuprina
AGAACTAGAACAGAACTAGAACAGAACTAGAACAGAACTAGAACAGAACTAGAACAGAACTAGAACATAACTAGAACAGAACTAAAACACATCTAGAACACAACTAAAACAGAACTAGAACTGAACTAGAACAGAACTAGAACAGAACTAGAACAGAAATATAACAGAACTAGAACATAACTAGAACAGAACTAAAACACATCTAGAACACAACTAAAACACATCTTATTTTAAAGAAGATAATTATCATCTTGCTGCTTGATTTCATATCAAGTTTATCCGTTACTTCTTTGATCAGCTATCTTAATTTTTCAGTTAATTTTGCTCCCATGTCAAAGTATCCTTGAATTTGTATTCCGTTATTAGCCTAATGTAATACCCTAAACTTGTTTCCCCTAGCTAACAACTGGACAATCCTTTTCTTATTAAATTTCCATAAAAGTGATCAAATAACAATAGAACAAATAATAAACAATAGATAAAAATCCTTTGAGAAAATAGCTATCAATAATAGAAAAAAGGGGTGCCTAGATCTTGACCATTGGCCACAACAAAGAACTGGACAATAGATCACTATTGTTTACTAGTTCTTCGTTAGAAGCATAGAAATCAAAATATCCTTGAGAGAATCTATTTAGAGGCCAATTTCTACAAAAAAAAATATATTTAAAAAGGATATTTCTTTTTGGTTACACCAAGAGCTTCGCAGATGTCCAAAAGTGTGAAAAAGGAAACAAAGCTTCTCAAGAAGTTTCGGCTATTTTTTTTGCATATAAATGGGATAAATGAAAACTTGATATATTTTTCTTTGTTCTTTCTTGCAGATGTCTTTCGTCTTTTTGTCCTGGAATAAATGAAAACTTGATCTAATTTTTCATTTTGAAAAGATTTAGCAATGGAGTTGGCAGCTGTGTTCCGTTGCTTATCCAGTTTGGAGGCTGCAGATGCTGGACAAAAGGTGAGAAATGATGAAGGCTTTATTTCACAGAAGAATGTTTGTTTTTCAATTTAAATAATTTTAAAAAATCTAGTTTTAACATATAAAATTAAAATTTAAAATGTCCTTGAATGTAAAAGAAATAATAGAGCAGTTCTAGCATAGTTCTTGTTCAGTTCTGTAGTTCTGTTCTAGTTCTGTTCTAGTTCTGTTCTAGTTCTGTTCGAGTTCTGTTCTAGTTCTGTTCTAGTTCTGTTCTAGTTCTGTTCTAGTTCTGTTCTAGTTCTAGTTCTGTTCTAGTTCTGTTCTAGTTCTGTTCTAGTTCTGTTCTAGTTCTGTTCTAGTTCTGTTCTAGTTCTGTTCTAGTTCTGTTCTAGTTCTGTTCTAGTTCTGTTCTAGTGCTGTTCTAGTTCTGTTCTAGTTTTGTTCCAGTTCTGTTCTACATCTGTTCTAGTTCTGTTCTAGTTCTGTTTTAGTTCTACTTTAGTTCTGTTCTAGTCCAGTTCTAGCTCAGTTCTAGTTCAGTTCTATCTCAGTTCTTCAACAAATCTAGACCAAGAATTTCACTCTACAATCGTTTTGGTAAACTCCATTTAAATTATTTATGTTTCTTCTTTATATAAAATCTCAATGATCTTTTGTTTTAAAACTAAAAAGTAAAGTTCGAAAAAAATTTCAATATTTTTTTCAAGCAACTTTTGCAACATCCATTTTGTATTCCATTCCCAGACCCTAAAATTAATAAAAAGTGAAAAAATGATAATAATGAAAAGCATACAAATATCAACCAATCAGCAACATGCAGGCATGCAAAAAATAGCATTCATTGTTGCAGTAACAACTGATATGTATGTACTTGCCACATACTCACAGACATGAGTACATATGTATGTAAGTATGCATGACTTTAAGGTTTTATAGACATGCAAAAACAAAAAGAATACAAAAACAAGAACAATATTCCAACAATGTTAATGCAATTTATGGGCACAAAGCATAAAGCAACATCCACAACAGCAACAACTACTTGCAACAGCAAAAAACACAGAAAACCTATCATAAAACATCAAATATCTACTCGGGAGCGGCAACAATAAAAAAAGCAAAATAAAAATGCCCATGTCGACGTTCTAGTAAGACTAAGAACAGAGGAGGCCGCCACTAATGTAAAGGGTGTGAGTGTTTATCCATTTGTATTGATGTAACAGCAACAACTTTTGTTGGTTGCATGCAACCCACACTGTAGGTCTATACATATGTAAACTCGAGTGCTCTTTACCATAAAACATACAATTTCACATTAACTGCAGCCCCCTATGCGAATACAAAATAGAGAAAAAACTTTATACAAGCTCTGCAGCAAACTATACAACTCTTTCAGAAACAGGGTGTTTAAACAGGCCATTCAGAGATATAAGCAAAAGAGAATGCAAGTCAATTATAGTTCTGTTTTAGATATGTTCTAGTTCTGTTCTAGTTCTGTTCTAGTTCTGTTCTAGTTCTGTTCTAGTTCTGTTCTAGTTCTGTTCTAGTTCTGTTGTAGTTCTGTTGTAGTTCTGTTGTAGT
>NC_060951.1:6702308-6704182 GCF_022045245.1 Lucilia cuprina
CTAACTAAGTAACTAACTAACTAACTAACTAACTTACTAACTAACTAACTAACTAACTAACTAACTAACTAACTAACTAACTAACTAACTAACTAACTAACTAACTAAGTAACTAACTAACTGACTAACTAACTAACTTACTTACTAACTATTCACTTGCATCAAATGCACCTCTAATAACGTGCACACTTATCCTCTTATCCCAGTTCCATGATTGCCGGATGTTCCCTAAATGGATTTAATATCTGCTAAAGCAGCCGCTGGTCCAGCTCGAGTGTTTGGGGGGAGGGGGAACTTTTTTCACTTATTTTCCTCTTTCCTTATTCCTCATTTGTACATTTTTTTGCATGAAAAATTTTCGGTTTGGGGGGGGGGCTTAAATTTCCTTTACCAACTTTCCTCCCCCCGGTGAATCCGCGCCTGTGCTAAGGAACAGATGCAGATTAGCTATGAGATTTACGATATAACTCTCCCTGGTTCAAAACGTTTCGAGGACAGATGCCGCCTGCGAGAGAAGAAAAAGATCTGGTGAGATCTGGAACCTTGAGACGACTCTTCACAAAGTCTTTAACCGGGCACGCAGTATAGTGGGATGACTATCGTAATATATTTGGTGAATATAGGAAAATCGTTCGAAAAGCCAAACGAGACTCCCGGAAACGTATCAAAGATAAAAACTCATATCCAAGCGGAATCGATGAACTGGGCATGAGACTAGAAAATATGGAGGAGACAATTAAAATCCTAATGCACTCTTATTTCCCACCCGTTATATCGAATAACATAAATGAATCGATATTGGAGGAAGGGGAGGCTAACACGAAAATTGTTACATCTGTTATGCTCCCCATAAAGCTGCATAACCAAATGACATTTTGCCGCCGCTTTGGGAGATGGTGGTGGGGCTGGTTTCCGTACATTTGTCAGAGATAATCACTAGCTTGTACGAGAATGAAGCTAGAGGTAGTTTACCTGACGAACGCAAAACCATTAGACGCAACTTAACCTGAATATGGGTAATCTTAATCTCATAGGGCCTCTTGGAATAGGCTCTCAAGTAAGTAGTTCCCTAGTTCTTCTGGATATCTTTGACGGTCTTGAATTTACGTACCTACAAAGATATCCGGATATGGGTTTGTTATCATCTTGATAGATGTCTGATATAAACGAATTTTCTAAGAAGAGGATTCACTAAAGTACCACAATCAAATCCTCTTTAAAATGAGTATCTCTATATGAACGCAAAGATGTAACTTCATTTCACATCGGATTTGTCAATAACAATAATAAAAATATAACCCATTGTTTATTATAATTACAAAACTAAACTCTAACTGATATTGGAAGTGATTCCATACTTTTAAATTTTGTTGTTCTTTCATCTTTTTTCTCAACAAAATTATTACATAATCGCCATAATTTGTTTCTCCTTCATTGCGTATACGACACATGTATGAATTTCGAAATAATTTCATCGAAGAGCAAATAACAAGACGTCATACAATTGGAATGCGTCATAAATTGCTTTTCAATAGAAATAGCATTTACACACATTGTACACGATTAATTTTTTGAATTCCTCTTTTACTAGATATTTTATCACTTTACTACACACTTTTTGGTATTATGAGTTTCTTGTTTTGGCTTCAGAAATTGCATGTTTGTTAAGATTTTAAATCATGCTTATAAGAACAGACTAGAACATTACTAGAAAAGAACTATAACAGAACTAGAATATAACTAGAACAGAACTAGAACAGAACTTGAACAGAACTAGAATAGAACTAGAACAGAACTAGAACAGAACTAGAACCGAACTAGAACAGAACTAGAACAGAACTAGAACAGAACTAGAACAGAACTAGAACAGAACT
>NC_060951.1:6704282-6728116 GCF_022045245.1 Lucilia cuprina
AGTTAGTTAGTTAGTTAGTTAGTTAGTTAGTTAGTTAGTTAGTTAGTTAGTTAGTTAGTTAGTTAGTTAGTTAGTTAGTTAGTTAGTTAGTTAGTTAGTTAGTTAATTCATTCGTTCATTCAATTCTTTCACATTTTGCCCATCACTCTTCTGAAACTCTTAAAAATTAATTCCAAAATTATTCCATTTAATTAAGTTTCTTCTTAATAACTTTATCATTATCTTTGGAATTAATTACACAATCAAGTGGCTTCTAAATTTCTTTGCATTTATCATCCTACTCCCGATTATTAATTGCAGTTATTAATCCTGTTGCCTTAATTTGTTGATTAAGACTCCAAAAATTTCTCTTCAAAATTACAAAAATTTCAATTTTGTTTTACTCGCCATTCCCCCCCTCTATTCACGACGAACTAAATATTAATGACAAATATTTGACAATAAATTTCATTAAACATTTGCGTTATTAATGACTTAAAAAGGCGATTTTTTTGGGGTTAAAAATTAAACAATTTTAAATTTCTTTTCTTCATCTCCATAACAGACGCAGACGTGACAGCAGCCTGAAAATGAAAGGTGTTTTTTTCAATTACTTCAAATTGGTGTTGTTGTTGTTGGTGTTAGTGTTGGTGGCTTGACATGCGCCTAAAGAAAAGAACCAAACTTTGTCTGTCTGTCTGTCTGTCTGTCTGTCTGTGTGTGCATGCGTGTGCATAGTTTGAGAGTTTGACGAAGACTTGCTTGCTTTCCTTTATTATTGATGTCCTGGCGTTATACATATTCACCTCTACATCGTCACATCAATTAAAAACTCATGCTTTTATGCGCAGCTGATGCACGCATACATGCGTGAGTGCACAAAAATATACAAACAAAATTTTTTTTTGGCTGCCTGTTGTTTTGTTCTGTCTGTCCGTCTGTCCAGCCCCCTCAATCCTTTCTATAGTTAAAGTAGTTCATTAAACAAACGGTATTTGACTGCTGCTAAATTTTTGTTGTTGTTTCTTTTTTCTGGATTTTGTTATTGTTTTGCCTTGAAATTTGTATCCTGTTTTAGAATAATTTGCACCCCAAAATACAAAGTTTCAAAAAAACAATAACAACAATAATCATGTCTGCGATTATGTTTAAGTGTGTGCAAATGCGTGTGTTTATTTAACCAACAAGGATTTGCAGGATTTATTTGAAATGGTTTTATACAAGACAAATAAGGAACAAACATTTATGTAGACATCATAACTGTCCAGCGTCCAAGATGCATCATTCTCTTTATCGCTAAAATTAAACCTTTAAAACCCGGTTAATTTTTAAGAAAAAAATTAATTATTCTTTAACTTTTGTTTCATAATCGTAAAAGAATTCATTTTTATATAGAAAACTAATAAAAACTTTCTCACAAAACCGGTTTTCGTGCCGAATAAAAACCGTTTTGAAAATTATTCGTTAATTATTTTTCGACTTTTGTTTCAAAATCGTAAAAGAATTCAATTTAGGCAGAAAAATAGTAAAAACTTTCTCACAAAACCGGTTTTCTTAACGAATAAAAACCGGTTTGAAAATTATTCGTTTTTTATTCTTTGACTTTTGTTTCAAATTCGTAACAGAAGTCATTTTTATACAGAAAACTAGTAAAAACTTTATCAGAAAACCGGGTTTTGAGCCGAATAAACCGGTTTTACGATTATTCGTTTATTATTCTTTGACTTTTGTTTCAAAATCGTAAAAGAATCCTTTTTTTATACAGAAAACTAGTAAAAAACTTAATCAGATAACCTGCTTTTCTCACCGAATAAAAACCGGTTTTAAAATTATTTGTTAATTATTTTTCGACTTTTGTTTCAAATTCGTAACAAAAGTCATTTTTATACAGAAAACTAATGAAAACTTTCTCACAAAACCGGTTTTCTTAACGAACAAAAACCGGTTTCAAAATTATTCGTTAATTATTCTTTAACATTTGTTTCAAAAACGTAAAAGAATCCTTTTTTATACAGAAAACTGGTAAAAACTTAATCAGAAAACCTGTTGTCTTACCGAATAAAAACCGGTTTTACGATTATTCGTTAATTTTTTTCTGCTAAAATTTCATTAAAAGTATTTATTTTTATTCTAACAATAAAATTTTGCAAAAAATTATAAAATGTTAACCGAGTTTTATGCGAATAAAAAAACCGTGTTTAAGATTATTCGTTAATTTTTTTTGTTAAAATTAACATAAAGTTATTTATATTAATTTGTTAGTTAATTATTTTATTACAAGAACTAAATTAAAGAAAAAATTATAACCGGTTTTTATGCGAATATTAAACCGGTTTTGCGATTATTTGTTAAGAATTGTGTTAAAGTTAAATTCTATATAAATGATTTTTATAAAAAAATTAAATGTTAATGGATTTTCTAGCGAATATAAAATCGAGTTTACAAACCGGTTGTTTTTCACAAACAACTGAATTCTTGTGATTTTTTTAACTCTTTTTATTTGTTTGAAATATAATGAAGATTGTGGATACTTAAGCGATTCTTGCACTTAACGGGAGAGTACTAAATGGGTGAGTTTCAAAAATGATAATTGAACACATGAACTAGATAATTTAACACTGATTGCTAAATAACAACAATCAAATATATAATTTCTTTACAACAACTTCAAACATAATCCATTTTACAAGTAAAATCTATGAAACATTCCAATATTCACCATTTAAACTAATCGGAGAACTTTCTTTAAAGCCTAAAAGTATGCTTCCTTATATACAAAATCACAAACATTATTAGCTATTATTACTACCAATAGTACAGACACTTTTTTTCCACATTTTACACCACAAAACTTGGCACCATTTCAATACAGCCAAACAGATGTCTTTACTATGAGCAACTAAACAGAGCTGCCATGTCTTCTATTAGCATAATGTTTCCAGTTTGAGTGCGTCGTGGTTTGATATATTGCTAACACAAAAACGGTTAATTTATGTTAAAAGTAAAATAAAACCAAAAAGTCTAGTCTATAGTCTAGTCTCTAGTCTAGACTATAATTTAGTCTATAGTATATATATAATCTAGTCTATTATCTAGTCTATAAACTAGTCTATAATCTAGTCTATAGACTAGTATATAGTCTAGTCTATTATCTAGTCTATAATCTAGTCTATATTCTAGTCTATAGTTTATTCTATAGTCTAGTCTATAGTCTAGTCTATAATCTAGTCTATAGTCTAGTCTATAGTCTAGTCTATAGTCTAGTCTATAGTCTAGTCTATAGTCTAGTCTAGTCTTTAGTCTAGTCTATAGTCTAGTCTATAGTCTAGTCTATAGTCTAGTCTATAGTCTAGTCTATAGTCTAGTCTATAGTCTAGTCTATAGTCTAGTCTGTAGTCTAGTCTATAGTCTAGTCTATAGTCCAGTCTATAGTCTAGTCTATAGTCTAGTCTATAGTCTAGTCTATAGTCAAGTCTATAGTCTAGTCTATAGTCTAGTCTATAGTCTAGTCTATAGTATAGTCTATAGTCTAGTCAATAGTCTAGTCTATAGTCTAGTCTATAGTCTAGTCTATAGTCTAGTCTATAATCTAGTCTATAGTCTAGTCTATAGTCTAGTCATTAGTTTAGTCTGTAGTGTAGTCTTTAGTCTAGTCTATAGTCAAGTCCAAAGTCTAGTCTATAGCCTAGTCCATAGTCTAGTCTATAGTATAGTCTATAGTCTAGTCTATAATCTAGTCTATAGTCTAGTCTATAGTCTAGTCTATAGTCTAGTCTATAGTCTAGTCTATAGTCTAGTCTATAGTCTAGTCTAAAGTATAGTCTGTAGTCTAGTCTATAGTATAGTCTGTAGTCTAGTCTATAGTATAGTCTGTAGCCAAGTCCATAGTCTAGTCTGTAGCCTAGTCCATAGTCTAGTGCATAGTCTAGTCTATAGTCTAGGCTATAGTCCAGTCTATAGTCTATAGTCTATAGTCTAGTCTATAGTATAGTCTAGACTTTAGTCTCGTCTATAGTCTAGTCCATAGTCTAGTCTATAGTATAGTCTAGACTTTAGTCTAGTGCATAGTCTAGTCCATAGTCTAGTCTATAGTCTAGTCCATAGTCAGTCTATAGTTTAGTCTACAGTGTAGTCTATAGTGTAGTCTATGGTATAGTCTAGAGTCTAGTCTATAGTTTAGTCTACAGTCTAGTCTATAGTCTAGTCTATAGTCTTGTCTATAGTCTAGTCTATAGTCTAGTCTATAGTCTAGTCTATAGTCTAGTCTATAGTCTAGTCTATAGTCTACTCTATAGTCTAGTCTATATTCTAGTCTATAGTCTAGTCTATAGTCTAGTCTATAGTCTAGTCTATAGTCTAGTCTATAGTCTAGTCTATAGCCTAGCCTATAGTCTAGTCTATTTTCTAATATATAGTTTTAGTTTATAGCCAATTCTATAGTTTGTTCTATAGTCCAGTCTATATCTAGTCCATAGCCTAATCTATAGTATAGTCTATAGTATAGTCTATAGTCTAGTCTATTGTGTAGCCTATAGTCTAGACTTTAGTCTAGTCTATAGTCTAGTCTATGGTCTAGTCTATAGTCTAGTCTATAGTCTAGTCTATAGTTTAGTCTATAGTTTTGTCTATAGTCTAGTCTATATACTAGTCTATAGTCTAGTTTACTAGACTATAGTCTAGTCTCTGGTCTAGTCTATAGTCTAGTCTATATACTAGTCTATAGTCTAGTCTCTGGTCTAGTCTATAGTCTAGTCTATAGTCTAGTCTAGTCTATAGTCTAGTATATATTCTAGTTTATAGTGTAGTCTATAGTCTAGTCTATTGTTTAGTCTATAGTGGAGTCTATGGAGTAGTCTATTGTCTAGTCTATTATTGACGCCTAAACCCCTACTATGTTTTTTTTTATTATGAATTGTTTTTAAATTTAACTGTTTAGTTTGTTTAGCAAAACTTGGCATTACTTTGAAATTTCTAAGTTAGACTTTACTTTTATTTACAATTTACTTTAGAGTTACCCAATGGTTTATATTAACAATGATAAACTAAATAATATGGCAAACTAACAAACAGCTGTGAGTATTTTTCCTTTAATATTTAGTTTGTTCTCTCTTTTTGTTTTTAATGTAAGTGTTTTTTTAAGAGAGTGGTTGGGTTATTTAAGTAGTTAATGGGTTTTATTAGTAATTTTTGTTTAGTAATTGTAATTATTAACATGATGTAATGAGGAATTTTAAGAGAGTGTAAATGAGAATGAGTTGTAGTGGATAAAAGAGTTATTTTTGTTTGAAATAGTTAATAAAAACTTGTGCTAAATGTTTTATAAGTTAAGGTTTTATATAATTTTTTCTTTAATTTTGTTTTGGGAAATATTAAGAGTTGGTTATTTGGTTGTTGTTGGGGATTTTTGTTAACCAAAAGTTTTTTTGTTGTTAATAAGCAAAACAATTTGTACGTTTTTTTGTGTGTTTTGCTATTGTTGTTGTTGCTGTGTGTTTTCTGTTGTTGTGTTTTTTTTTGTAATTTTTTTCTTTTGCTGTAGTTTTTGGGGGTACTTGCTATTTTGCCTTTAGCCGTACATTTCAGTCAGCTTGTGGAGCTCAACGGCGGCGTTTGCTTCTTTTACATTAATTTTTTTCTGTAACAGAAAAAGAAAGTCCTCTCCTGTTTTTCTAAATTGGTCAATATACACTGCGTTCGTGTAGTGTATTGTGTTGTTGTGTGAGTGTTAAATAGTAAATGAAAAAAATCCCTTTTTTTTAATTTTTGTTTTGGATTTAGAGTTTTTTATTGTGTTTTGCATAAATTTTGTTTTTGAGTAATTTAATGGTGGTTGTAGGTTAAAGACTAAATTCTATAGAAAGAAAAAAACACGCGTGTTTTTATAAGTGTTTTTAATTTTAAAATTTTTTTAGCTAAAAAGTGTTTTTTTAAAGTAAAATGGTTTTAATTTTTATTTTTTCTCAATTTTATTTTTTTAGGAATTTTTTTTATATAAAAATAAAGTAAAGTGATTCTTAAAACACAATGATCTATCGTATTACATCGCGTAAATTGCCAGAAGCTCAGGTGAGTGTTTCATTTTATAACAACAATTTTTAAACAAATTTTTAAAATTTTATGGTTTTTTTTCACAAAAAGTGTTTAAATCATAAAATTTAATAAAAATTTGTCTAAAATTATATAAAACTAAAACCCTTTTTAAAAACTCTTTTGTAACTCTTCTTAACACAAGAAAAAAGTAGGGTTAATCTTTTTCTTTACCCACATTCTCTTTGTCTGTGCTCTCTCACTTTTTAATCATATGCTCTTTACTGTTTATGTTACAATGGGTGTGTGTTTGTTCTTCTTTTTGAGTTGCCAGTGTGTAAACGTGGTGATTTTTTTTTGCCTTTCAACTTAACACCCGGAATATTGTTTTTTGTTGTTGTTTTTCTTTTAGTTACATGTGTAGTTTTTTTTCGCCCAACTTTTTTTCTCTTTTTAACCTTAAAATGCAAAAATGTTTAAAAACTCTCTTTATAATTTTCATTGATTTATTAAAGCTATTTTTTTTTCTACAGTAGGCTAATAGTAAATAAGTTTTTGCAAAAAAGCAAAAAAAAAAAACACACAAATCTTATTCTTATCGTGTTTGTGTGTATGTGTTATTTCACGCTTGCGTTTGAATTTTTATTTCCAACTTTTTTTTTCATTCATTTCTTGTTTTTTTTTTCTTCTTCAATACAAAGTCTTATAAATACCTACTTTTTCTCTTATTACATAATAATAAAAGAATGAAACACACAAAATTTAAAGAAATTAATAAAGAAAAATATTCCAAATTTATAAAAAACAAATTAATACAAAAAAGAAAATTATTAAAAAAATATTTTTTTAATTAAAAAAAATTCAAAGAAAAATAATTTAAATTTTTTTAAATACATTAAAAAAATTTTAAAATTCTTAACTATTTTTGTAATTTAATTAAACATTTTTGCAATGGAATAAGAAATTTCTGAAAGTTAATTTCAGAATTAAACTAGTCCTAATAAACTCTAGACTCAACTATAGGCTAAACTATAGTCTAAACTATAGACTAGACAATAGACAAGACTATAGTCAAAACTAAACTATAGACTAGAAAATATACAAGATTATAGACTAGACTATAGTCAGAACAATAAAATAGACTATAAACTGAAGAAGACTATAGAAAGACTAGACTATAGTCTAAACAATAGATCAGACTATAGTCTAAACTATAGACTAAACTATAGACTAGAAAATAGAAAAGACTATATTCTAAACTATACATAGACCTGACTATAGTCTAAACAATAGTCTTAACTTTAGACTATGTTATAGGCTAAACTATAGTCTAAACTATAGACTAGACAATAGACAAGACTAGAGACTAGACTATAGTCTAAACTATATATAGACTAGACTATAGTCAGAACAATAAATTAGAGTAAACTATACTATAGGCTATAGTCTCAACTATAGACTAAACTGTAGACTAGAAAATAGAAAAGACTACAGACTAGACCATAATCTAAACTACACATAGACTTGACTATAGTCAAAACTAAACTATAGACTAGACAATTGACAAGACTATAGACTAGACTATAGTCAGAACAATAAAGTAGACTATAAACTAAAGTAGACTATAAAAAGACTAGACTATAGTCTAAACAATAGTCTTAACTATAGACTAGGTTATAGGCTAAACTATAGTCTAAACTATAGACTAGACAATAGACAAGACTATAGACTAGACTATAGACTAGACTATAGTCTAAACTATACATAGACTAGACTATAGTCAGAATAAAATATTAGAGTAAACTATACTATAGGCTAAACTCTAAACTATGTATATAAAAGACTAGACTATAGTCTAAACAATAGACCAGACTATAGTCTACAATAGACTATAGTCTACAATAGACTATAGTCTAAACTATAGACCAGACTATAGTCTAAAGAATAGACTAGGCTATGGTCTAAATAATAGACTAGACTATAGTCTTAACAATAGACCAGACAATAGTCTAAAGAATAGACTAGACTATGGTCTAAATAATAGAGTAGACTATAGTCTAAACAATAGATTAGACTATGGTCTAAATAATAGACTAGACTATGGACTAAATAATAGACTAGACTATAGTATAAATAATAGACTAGACTATGGTCTAAAGAATATACTAGACTATAGTCTAAACAATAGACTATATTATATTCTAAACAATAGACTACACTATAGTGAGAACAATAATGTAGACTATAAACTATACTATAGGCTAAACTATAGTCTATACAATATACTAGACTATAGTTATACAATAGACTAGACTATAGTCTAAACAATAGACTAGACTATAATCTAAACAATAGACTAGACTATAGTCTAAACAATAGATTAGACCATAATCTAAACAATAGACTATATTATTCGCTAAATTGTAGTCTAAACTATAGACTAGGCTGTAGATTAGAATCTAGCTTAAACTAGACTCTAGTTTAAACTATTGTACTATATTATAGACCAGACTATAGTCTAACTATAGACGCGATTATAATCTAAACTAAAGTCTAAACTCAAGACTTGAATATAATCTATTCAATAAAATATCTGATGAATCCGCTTAAGTCCTTGCTCAAAGGGATATTAATACTCCCCTGGTGACCCTTTCAAAATTAATAGGTCACTGGGCTATGGGTGAGACGGTATTTAGGTGATCAAATATCTCCACTTGTAGACTGCTTTGGTACACTCTGCCAAAGCCAAATGTATAAGACTAGAAATCTCTTGTCTCTTAGTCTCGATTAGTCTTCTAACTGGTATAAGTACAGGACACTGTATTGATTGGAAACATTTCAAAAGATATGCACTACCCACGTTAAAGCAATTGTAAAAGCGAAGCTCTACAAGAGCTCGGACTACTTTATATATTTAGAGCTCATTTCTCATGATCTGAACTGTCTTCAAGTTGAGTCACTGATTGTGGCTGGTTTTCGAACCAAGTAGTCAACGAAGTTAGGTAGAGAAACTATTCTCTACGCATAAAGGAATGACAATTCTAAGGGTATCACAATGGGCCATAAGGCCTCTGTGTGAACTCGCTAACTAGTGAGTAAACCCCTAACCCTATTTATATAGAATTTTTACTATAGACTAAACTATGAACTCGAATTTAGTCTAAATTATAGACTAGACTATAGTCTTAACTAAAGGCTAGAATATTTTCTAAACTATAGACTAGAATATAGACTAAACCGTAGTCTAAACTATAGAATAGAATATAGTCTAAAATATAGACTAGAATATAGTCTAAACTGTAGACTCGAATGTAATCTAAATTATGGACTAGAATATAGTCTAAATTTGACTATAGTATAATCCATAGGCTATACTATAGTCTACACTATAGAATTGACTCTAAACTAGAGACCAGACTAGATTGTTGTTTTAACAATAGGCTAGATTTTAGTCTAAACTTTTAACAAGACTATATTTTAAACTATAGACTCGACTATAGTCTAAACAATAGACTAGAATATAGTGTAAACTTGACTATAGTCTAATACGTAGACTATACTATAGAAATGACTCTAGTCTAAACAATAGGTTAGACTATAGGCTAAATTATAAAGTAGACTATATTCGAAACTATAGACTAGATTGTATTCTAAACTATAGACTAAACTATATTCTAAGCTATCGACTAGACTATATTCTAAGTTATAGACTGCACTCTAGTTTAAACTGTAGAATAGTCTAGACTAGTCGAAACAATAGACTCAACTATAGTCTAAACAATAGGCAAGTTCATAGTCTAAACTACAGACTCTTATATGAACTATACACTATACTCTAGTCTAAACTACAGACTCTTGTATGAACTATTAACTATACTCTAGTCTAAACTATAGTCTAGACTCTACACTATAGCTTAAACCATTAGTTAGAGTCTACCCTTAACCAAGTCCAGACTCTTATATAAATTATAGACTATATTCTAATCTTATGTATAGGCTAAACTCTAATATGAACTTTAGACTAAACTTTAGTTTAAACTATAGATTAGAACTCTAACGAAACTATAGATTAGAATGTTGTCAAAACTTTAGACTAGACTCTAGTCAATATTATAGATTAAACTATGACTAGACAATAGTCTAAAATTCTGACTAGCCAAAACTATAGACTAAAGTAATACTATATTCTAATACTAGACTATAATCTAAAGTACAGACTAGACTCTATTCTAAATTATAGACTTAAATCTAGTTTATATAGTTTAGACTTGACTATAGTGTAGTATATAGTTTAGCTTGTAGTCTAGAGACTATAGTTTAGTTTTAAAGCTCATTTATTCCATTTACTAAACTCACTGTTAAATGTCAACAACAACAGTTAAATAATTAATTCTTAACAAATATAAAACCAAAACTAAACTGATCTCACTTTTGTGCTATATTTCCTCAATGGAAAAAAACCCATAAACATAACGCTTTTAGCTCGTAAGTTTTCACTCTTCTACAGACAGACACATTTTACTCTATTCTACACCCAAAAAGTTTATTCACCTGAAAAAGTGGTTTCTTGTGTTTTGTTTCGTCTTCTTCTTTCTTTAAAGTTTTTCTTCTTCTTTTTCTGTAAAATAAAGAAGTAGAACATTTGGCTAAATATAAACCACAAGACCTATTTAATGAATTTGTGTGTATGTGAGTTTATTTGTGAACTTGTTGTTGTTGGTTTGAGAAGGGGGTAAGAAGAAGAAGAGAACGAACAAACTTATGGAAACAAGAGAGAGTTTGACGAGAAAAGAAAACAACAAAAAGATAAAGTTAAAGTAAATTCTTTAAGCAAAAGTGAGACCTAATTGTTGTAAACAGATTTTGGCGGGATATATTGTTGTTGTAGTTATTAGTTTAGTTGACAGTTTAAGCGTTTAGCAAACGTTTGTGGGGAAAACTTTAAAGGGAATTTTAGTTGTTTTTTTTCTGGGAATGTAGCAAAACAAGGAGTTTTTGACGTTTCTTTGACATGGTTCACACTGGGAAACATTTTTTTGATAAACTTTTGATTTTGTGTGTGAGAGAAAGAGATGGTTGATCTTTTTTATGGAATCTTAAGGGAATTTTAGTTGTTTTTCTGGAAATGTAGCAAGACAAGGAGTTTTTGACGTTTCTTTGACTTGGTTCACACTGGGAAACTTTTTTTGGTTGTTTTTTTTCTAGGGATCTAGCAAGACAAGGAGTTTTTGACGTTTCTTTGACATGGTTCACACTGGGAAACATTTTTTTGAGAAACTTTTGATTTTGTGTGTGAGAGAAAGATATGGTTGATCTTTTTATGGGATCTTAAGGGAATTTTAGTTGTTTTTTCTGGGAATGTAGCAAGACAAGGAGTTTTTGACGTTTCTTTGACTTGGTTCACACTGGGAAACTTTTGATTTTGTGTGGAGTTTTTGACGTTTCTTAGACCTGGTTCACACTGGGAAACTTTTTTTGGTTTTTTTTTTTCTAGGGATCTAGCAAGACAAGGAGTTTTTGACGTTTCTTTGACTTGGTTCACACTGGGAAACTTTTTTTGGGAAACTTTTGATTTTGTGTGGAGTTTTTGAAGTTTCTTTGACTTGATTCACACTGGGTGACTTTTTTAGGGAAACTTTTGATTTTATGTGTGAGAGAAAGAGATGGTTGATATATCTTTCTCTTTCTCTCACAAAAATCAACCTAAGTTTCCAAGTGTTAAATAAGTCTTTGAAATATTTATATAAAAAAACAAACAACAAAATTTCTCTGTTGTAAAATTTGTTAATGGAATTTTGTAAACATTGAACAGCTGTTGCATACAAAATCAACTATTGTGAATGAATTGTTCACAACAATCGGAATTTTCCCTTCGAGGGGAACAAAAATTTTACTTCTATTTGCAATAGAAGTGAATAAAAACAGTTTTGAAATAATTATAAAATTAAAACAAATCTACTAAATTCATTTGTATTATTTGCTACAATTCAATTGTAATTTACAATTATATATTTTTAATTAAAAAACACCTTAAATTCCCACAAAACAAAGTCCAAACCCTGTAATCAATGCAAATTATTAATAAAAAACCTTGTTTAATCTTTTAAATTGTTAAACAACAATATACGTTCATGAACTTGACACATGTCAAAAAAACAAAAAAATCTAAACGTCATAAAACTTAAAATTTATAACCATAAAGGATTTTCTAATAATTTTATGAATATATAAATATATAGAAAGTATAGACTATAATCCATTATTTCAACATTTTTGTTTTTATCTTAATGACTTTTGGTCATGGGAGTAGAAAGAAAATGTCTTATCACGAGGGAAAAAAACAGACAATGATAAGAAGTTTATTTTACTACCACAGAAAATAGTTGTAAATTTAAAAATTTTAATAAAAAAAATTAAACAATTTTATTCATAAACTTTAACAGCATTAAAATAAAACTCGATTTTTACAAAAACTTTTGAAAATATTGGAATTTTTCGAAAATTTCTATAAAGTTTTGCACTTAAATTTTAACAGAGATTAAATGCTATTGCTTAATACTTTCAAACAACACTATATTTTTTCTCAGATATCGCTGAAGATTAGATTTTTTTTTCGGATTATGTTTTACGTGTTTGAAACAAAAAACACTTGAAATTTTAAATTTATTAATAGATATTTATATGAATTGAGGATGAAGTTTATTGTTAGATTTTATATCTCTATGACGGTGACTATCGATAAGTAGAGATAAGAAATATTAAAATTGTCGTATGTCTGGTACTTGAATACAATTTAGAAAATTTTTTAAAACAATTTTAATATTTTAATGACGTAGAGTAATATAAAAGAAAAAACTAGAATAGACGACAACAGAACTAGAATAGAACGAGAAAAGAACTAGAACATAAATAGAACAAAACTAGAACATAAATAGAACAAAACTAGAATAGAGCTAGAATAGAACTAGAACAGAACTAGAACAGAACTAGAACAGAACTAGAACAGAACTAGAACAGAACTAGAACAGAACTAGAACAGAACTAAAACAGAACTAAAACAGAACTAAAACAGAACAAAAACAGAACTAGAACAGAACTAGAACTGAACTAGAACTGATCTAGAACTGAACTAGAACAAACTAGAACAGAACTAGAACAACAGAACTAGAACAACAGAACTAGAACAACAGAACTAGAACAGAACTAGAACAGAACTAGAACAGAACTAGAACATAACTAGAACAGAACTAGAACAGAACTAGAACAGAACTAGAACAGAACTAGAACAGAACTAGAACAGAACTAGAACAGAACTAGAACAGAACTAGAACAAAACTAGAACAGAATTAGAATAGAACTAGAACAGAACTCGAAAAAAACTACAACAGAACTAGAACAGAGATAGAACAAGAACAGAACTTAAACAGAACTTAAACAGAACTAGAACAGAACTAGAACAGAACTATAAAAGAACTAGAACAGAACTAGAACAGAACTAGAACAGAACTAGAACAGAACTAAAACAGAACTAAAACAGAACTAAAACAGAACAAAAACAGAACTAGAACAGAACTAGAACTGAACTAGAACTGATCTAGAACTGAACTAGAACAAACTAGAACAGAACTAGAACAACAGAACTAGAACAACAGAACTAGAACAGAACTAGAACAGAACTGGAACAGAACTAGAACTGAACTAGAACAGAACTAGAACAGAACTAGAACAGAACTAGAACAGAACTAGAACAGAACTAGAACAGAACTAGAACAGAACTAGAACAGAACTAGAACAGAACTAGAACAGAACTAGAACAGAACTAGAACAGAACTAGAACTAGAACAGAACTAGAACTAGAACAGAACTAGAACAGAACTAGAACAGAACTAGAACAGAACTAGAACAGAACTAGAACAGAACTAGAACAGAACTAGAACAGAACTAGAACAGAACTAGAACAGAACTAGAACAGAACTAGAACAGAACTAGAACACAACTAGAACAGAACTAGAACAGAACTAGAACAGAACTAGAACAGAACTAGAACATAACTAGAACAGAACTAGAACAGAACTAGAACAGAACTAGAACAGAACTAGAACAGAACTAGAACAGAACTAGAACAGAACTAGAACAGAACTAGAACAGAACTAAAACAGAACTAGAACAGAACTAGAACAGAACTAGAACAGAACTAGAACAGAACTAGAACAGAACTAGAACAGAACTAGAACAGAACTAGAACAGAACTAGAACAGAACTAGAACAGAACTAGAACAGAACTAGAACATAACAGAACATAACTAGAACAGAACTAGAACATAACTAGAACATAACTAGAACATAACTAGAACAGAACTAGAACAGAACTAGAACAGAACTAGAACAGAACTAGAACAGAACTAGAACAGAACTAGAACAGAACTAGAACAAAATTAGAACAGAACTAGAACAGAACTAGAATAGAACTAAAATAGAACTAGAACACACCTACAACAGAACTAGAGCAGAACTAGAACACACCTACAACAGAACTAGAGCAGAACTAGAACAGAACTAGAACAGAACTAGAACAGAACTAGAACAGAACTAGAACAGAACTAGAACAGAGATAGAACTAGAATAGAACTAGAACATAATTAGAATCTTGTGCAGATCTGGAATAGAACTAGAAAAGAACTAGAACAGATCTGGAACATAAGTTGAATAGAAGTAGAACAGAACTAGAACAAAACTAGAAATAGTACAGAACTCGCACACAACTATAACAAAGCTAGAACGAAACTAGAACAGATTTAGAACAACACTATAATCAAAATAGAATAGAACTAGAAGGGAACCGGCAAATTGCAAAATTTTTGTAAAAATCTTTAATATTTACTTATTTTGAGCTTGTTAATGAAATTTCCTTTCAAAAGTGTATATAACCCTTAAAATCAACCAATGTTCCTATTGCTCTTCAAAATTTCCTATAATTCTTTACTAGACATATTAAACTTCCCTTATATTAAGCTTGCTTGGTTTCGATTGTTAATTTTACCCTTAGCTGAAGGATAAACATAATCAATCTGCAGTGTTGCCATCTCATTAAACACTGAAAAAACGCCAATGATCTCTGAACACTTCTGCCTTATTCATATCATCATTTATCAAAGGTTTTTGTATGAAAATTTGATTTATAAACGTTTAATAAGAGTTTATGAATAAGACCCTTATGATTTAGTTATTTAATTGTGTGTTTAAAGTCACACCCCCTTAAAAATTTTATAAATAATATAGTAAATAGTAATTGTTTATGTTTATAAAGAATTACTTATTTTTAAACAAATTGAATTTATTTTAAAGGCGTTAAGTTTAAAATAAACAATAGCATGTAGTAAAAGTTTTGAAATTAAAGTAATTGGAAAGTTTTAAATTAAATTTCTCAAGAAAAAATCGTGTAAAATAAAACAATTTTAAATGACAATGTGCTAAAAAGTAATTGCAAATTTTTTACTAATTAATGTTTATAAAAATTGTAAAATTTAAATTTTGTGTTAAATTTTTAAAAAATATTCACTATTTTTATAAAATTTCAACTGTTTTCAAAAATTATAAACTTTTTACAATTGTTTATTATTTCTGTAGTTTTGTTTTTATTATTCTTAAATCTTCCGGCTTATTTTTAAATCTAAATTGAAATTAAACTATTTAACTTGTTGTGTAGCATATGAAGGTTACTGGAAAAATATAATAATAATTTATTAATCAACTTTATATATGTGTTATTTTTATTATATTTTCATTTTCATTTGTACATTTATTGGCACGCGAATTTAATAATATTTATTTGAAAACTAAGTGCAAACAGAAAGAGAGGAAATAAAAATAACAACAACTAATAATAATAACGCCCCTCTAAAGTCCAAATACATAATTTTTTTAAGATTATAAGAAATAAACGATTAAGTTTACTGAAGAACTTAATATGTTATGGAGATCTCATGTTATACTTTCACTAACTTTCCACATTTTCTTAAAAATGTATATTTTATAAAAAGTTTTCTTATATTTTCTAAGAAAAACTAAATTTTCTTGAATTTAAGATTTTGTACTTAGTCTATTTTTGCTTGTAACCTTAGTTATTAGAACTTCGTGCTTAAAGCGTTTAGTTTTTCCATGTTAAGGTTATGTTAGATAAATATGATAAAAATAAAGTTGTTGTACAACAAAAAAGGGGCTCGTTGTATGACGACCCTTTCAAAGTTATCAAAGAGCTAAATAACTAATAAAACAGAGCAAGCCCCAAATAGTTTAAGGGTTTTATTTGCTGTTAAGCATGAAAATCTATAATAATTTTTAAGCGTGACAATTTGTTGTTATTGTTTGAATATATAAATTTATCACGATTTGAAAAATTTTGAATATTAAAAGACGACTAAGAGAGTAAATTATTGAAATCTTTTCAATTTTCCTAATTTTTTCCAATTTTGGCTTTATGTTCGACTTTAAACAAGTTGGCATCACTGTGTATAGAAATTATAAAGAAATTTGTTTTTTAGAATTATGAAACACCCTGTTTTTGTTGGAAGTCAGTAACAGAGTGCCTTACATAATCTTTAATTTATCTCTAATAAATTCCTTAAAAGATTATCAAACTTTCTTTAAACATCATTAGATTTTCTTTAGAAAACTATGGATCAGGACTTAAGCTTTCTGAATATATAACTTTTAACAATTTTCTTTACATATACATAAATAAAGTTACAGGCTGACAAACATGACCTCTAAGGCGAAAAATTGTTTAAGATTTTGTCTTATGAAAAAGGTTAAAAAGTTGTAAACTTATCCAATGTGTTTGACACTTATTATAATGATATTACAGATAAGGTCTCAAGCTTTCAGAATATATAGCTTTTAAGCCTCAACTGTAGATAGAAAGTAAGTAGAAAGCTGTCAAACCTGACCTCCAAAGCGGAGGTCAATCTTTTAGCCTTTTGCTTATAAAATGTTCAACAATTTCTGAAACTACCGATAATTTTAGACAGTTTTTATATAGATATTACAGCGGAGCTCCTAAGCTTTCAGAATATATAACTTTGAACCCTCAGCTGTAGATACAAAGTAAGTAGAAAGCTGTCAAACTTGACCTCTTTGACCGAAAACTGTTTTAGCCTTTTGCTCATAAAATGTTCAACAATTTCTGAAACTATCAATAATTTTAGACAGATTACAGATAAAGACTCAAGCTTTCAGAATATATAACTTTTAACCCTCAACAGTAGATACAAAGTAAGTAGGAAGCTGTCAAACTTGACCTCCAAAGCGGAAAACAGTTTTAGCCTTTTGCTTATGAAATGTTCAACAATTTGTGAAATTAGCGATAAATTTAGACAGTTATTTATATAGACATTACAGAGTAGTTCTGAAGCTTTCAGAATATATAACTTTTAACCCTCAACTATACAAACAAAGTAAGTAGGATGCTGTCAAACTTGACCTGCAAGGCTGAAAACTGTTTTAGCTTTTTTCTTATAAAATGTTCAACAGTTTGTGAAATTTCCTAAAAATATTTGACAGCTTTGATATAGATATTACAGAGGATCTTCTAAACTTTCAGAATGTATAACTTTTAACCCCCAACTGTAGAAACCAAGTAAGTAGGATGCTGTCAAATTTGACCTTAAAGTCGGAAAACTGTTTTAGTGTTTTGCTTACAAAATGTTCAACAGATGGTAAAATCGCCAAAACTTATGTTCTATTTTTATATTGATATAAGAGAGGAGTTCTTAAGCTTTCAAATTATATAACTTTTAACTGTTCTGTTTACATACAAAGTAAGTTAAGGGCCCTTCAGACGATCACACTTTACGTACGACAAGTCTAATGAAAAAGTAAAATGAAATTCCATCCGTATAACAAAAAAGAGAATAAAAGTCGTATGATTTATATTTTGTGTGTTTACACGATTGGTATAAAACAATTAAAAAGTCAGATGGAAACAGTTGTTTCACTTTTTTATACGTGTTTACATAAAAATACATCCCTGATCTAATGAGACTGGCTTGTTTATTGAATCATTTCAAAAAATGAAGAGAGCCATACGACTGTCAAATTTTCCATCTGTATTCTCTCTCAATGTGTGATGGTTTCATTACATATTGCGTTTAGACGATCCCATCCGTACTCTTCTACACAAAATTTTGACAGATCATATTACTTGTGTGATCGTGTAAAGCCGGCTTTAGAGGCTGTCAAACTCAAGCACTATTGCCTACAACAGTTTTAAAAATTTTTAGAAATTGTAGAATGATCAATGGTATTTGTGAACATTTTACAGAGAAGGTCTTAAGCTTTCAGAATATATACTAAGTCTCAAATTTTCAACTAGTTACAATCTGTCAAAATTAACATGTAATGAATGAAAATCACCTTAATGTGTTTACTTTTTAAAAATTAACTTTATCTTGTTTTAAATTAAAATTTTCTAACAAAAAAACTTTAAAAATTTCTTTAATGAAATTACTCTTTATTAATTCACAAAAAAATTCCGCCAAAAATTATACAATTTCTTTTCCCTTATACTCCCTCCCCTTTCAATATTTTTTTTTTCTGCTACTCACTGTGATTGCTCTTAAATTAAGGAAAATATTCTTACGTTTTGACTTTTATAGTTTATTTTTTTTTTCCTGTGTTCATTTAAGATAACGTAATCAGAATGCGGTATAATTTAATTAAATATTCTTAACAAGTTCATGCCCGTACCAATCTTCTTTCAAACCAGCTGTCAGTTTTCTTAGCACATGCAAAAAAAAAAACAATAATAACAAAACAACACACATCATGTATCAATGACCAAGTAACATAAAATAAGCAATAACTACAACAAAAACAAACAGTTATAATTGGAGAAAAACAATTGAAACGTGAAAAGAAGAAGAAGAGGAAATAAATCTATACTCAATTATAGTAAAAAAGAACACACACACAATCATACACACAAGAAGAAAAAAACCAAAAACGTGGACTTGACAACGCTTTTGTGAAGGCGGCGTTGACATGTGTATGTTTTTTTTTTATTAAAAATGAAATTTGCATATAAGCTGTTCTTCTTCTTTTTCGTCTCCTATTTGCTATTACTGTTTGTTGTTGTTTCTTTTAATCATAATTTATACATACAGTGTTGTTAAGCCACAACATAAGCAGACAAACATTCTCTGTTATGATTTGTTAATGGAGGGAGAATTAAAGTGAGAGGGAGCCATATTGTTTGTATGTTTTATGATAGCAACAAAGTTGCCGTATTTATACATGTTTAAGCGTTAAAAATAGAAGCTTAAAGAGGGGGGTTTAAGTGTTTTACAATAAATTTACTTATAACTTTGGATTTACTTAACCGATTAAAATGAAATATATAGAAAAGTTGTAGAGAAAATTGCGAGCTTTTAGAATATTACAATTTGAAATACTGTCTTTACATACAAATCAAATTACAGGGTGTTAATGTAAAGAAAATCGTAAAAATGTTAAATTTAAAAAAAAATTATTGAAAAAAGTTTTGATTCTTCATATTTGCTACAAAGAAAGATTTCCCGTCTTGAGAATACTCAAATTTAAAAAACCCTTTTTGTCGAAAAACTAAGTTAAAGGGTGTTTAATTTGTTTCTTTTAACTATAACACAAAGTTATATTAGACCTGGTTCACACTGGGAAACTTTTGTTGAGAAACTTTTGATATTGTGTGTAAGAGAAAGAGATGGTTGATATTTTTTTGTCTTTCTCTCACACACATAAATCAAAAGTTTCCCAAAAAAAAGTTTCCTAGTGTGAACCAGGTCTTATATGTTTTACTTAAAAAATTCGAATATTTCAAGAAATTTTCTACAAAATTGTTCGTTTTAAGTTATAAACATGATAGAGCAGGTCTTACACGTTCTAAATATAGAACTCTGAAACACCCTGTTTGTAAATTAAAGTTACAGGCTGTCAAAGTTGTTCGCCTGTAAGAGGAGTACATTTACTGCTTATATTTCTTTAAAATGTCAAAACTTTTTAATAAAAATTTTGGATTTATTTTAAAGATTTATTAAAGAAAGAATTAAGCTTTTATTTAAAACATATTTTTTCCCTATTAAAGTAAGATTTTGGCTGTCAAATTTGATCTCTAAAGAGAAAACCCTGTTTTAGTTAGTGTCTTATTAAAAGTTTAACAAATTATTAAAATATTGAAAACTTTTTATGGATTCTTTAAAGAAATTATACAGAAGAACGTAAACTTTTAGAAAATGTCAATATTAAACCTTTTACTCATGTACAAAGAATGTTACAAACTGTCAAAGTTCAATTTTTTTTAAAAGTGAACATTTTTTGTAATTTGCGAATATTTAAAGAAATTCTAAAATTTCTAAAAAAAGGTTTCCAATTTTTATATGGAAATTATAGAACAGGATTTACACTTTTAAAATATGCAACTTTTAAATAAAAAAATTTGACAATTGATGTCAATTATAGCTCGTAATAGTTGAACTTTATGACAAATAGCTATTTTAGTTGGTATTTTTTGTAAAAATGTTAACAAATTGCAAAACTTGTACAAAAATCTATGTATTTCTATATAGAAGTTATAGAAAAGGACTTAATCTTTCAGAATATCTAAAACTTTCAACCAACTTTTTGGTATTGTTGAAGTTACAAGCTGTCAAACTTGACACATCTTGAAGAGGGAAAACTGTTTTCATATAGAAAAGTTTAAAACATTTAAAGTTTTTTAAAAGTATTGGCCAGTTTTTATGTTAATATTATAGAAAAGCTTTAAAGCTTTCAGAATATAAATTTTTTAAATTCCTATTTATAATTTTTCCAAATTTAAAAAAAAAATACATCTGGCTACTTTGTTTTTCAAAGTATTGTCATTTATTTTTAAATATATTTCATGAAAAAAAAACTATAAGAACAAGGTTCAAAGTTCATTTTAAATGAATTTGAATTCTTTTGCATTATTTACACTTAAATAACAAGTGTCATTTGAAAAACTTATAAAAATACTTTTGAAAAAGTAAAAAAACTGTGCTTTATAGTAAAATTAGTTGGTTTTGCATGATATTATTAAAGATTTTTTTGAAAATATTTTGTTTAAATTTAAATGGAAGTTTTTTTAGGTAAAATAATATTTTTATGCAAAAATAATTTAAAAATTTTGCATTTCTGGGGTAATTTCCATTAAAATAGTTTATGAAAAAATATAACAAAAAAATCAATTCAATTGTTTAAATGAAAATATTTTTTTTTATGTTAAGACCTTTAGCCATAGTTATTTATAAAAATTTTTATTTAAAAAGTAATGACTGTTTTGCAAAATATATAATTTTTTTTATTAATTTAACACGTGCCTTAAATTTTTATGCAAATATTTATTTATTTTGGAAAGAAAAAGTCGTAGATGAGAAAAATTGCGTTGCCTTTAATATAAGTCAGCTGCTTTTTTTGGTTTTTTTTTAACAATTTTATTCAATATATTTAATTTAAATGTTTGTTTCGTTTTTGGCAATAACAACAATTAATTTTTCATATAAGGCTTCTTTAAAAAGTTGTTTCAGAAATATTTTCTTAATAAATAAATTAAAACAAAAATATACAGTTTTTTTTTTCCAAAATTTGTTAATTTTTATCATTTTTATTTTAAAAATAACTTAAAACAAAAAACACTGATATTAATTTTAAACTAAATATTTCATTACTACGTCATTTGCTTACGTAACTTCCAAATTGTTTGTTTTTTTTCTTTTCGTTCTATTAAGAAAAACTGTATTTACTCTCTTAAATCTCAAAATACAAGGAAAAAATATTTAATAGAGAATCTGCGCAGTTTTCACAAAATCAATGCAAAAATCTAAAATCTACCCTTAACACTTGCCCTTCCCTCTTCCCTCTAACAAACTCAACTATTGTTGTTAAGAGAAATTATTATAAATTATAATAGTTTTAAAAATTTTCAGCAAAAATATTTAATAATTTTTTCTTTAAATTTGCATAAACCATTAGCAATCGCACATTAATTTTTGGGCAATTTCAAGTTGATTGAACTTTTTTTTTAACAAACTGGTTATTTTTTCCTTAAGTTACTTTATAGATATTTTATTTTTAGTTAAATTATTTAATTTTGATTAATTATTTCATTATAATGTTATTTCCATATAAAAAAAAGTTGTAAAGGAAGTTTTTTTTTTTTTTTTGTAAAATGTTAAACTAATTCAAGATTAACGGGTTTGAAATAAACTTTACAAAATCTTGTTTTTATTACTCATCAATCAAGTGGAAATTTATCTACTTTGTTAAAAACAATAAATAAATAATTTACAAAAGTGAATCATGAAACAAATTAAAACGTTTTTTTACGACAAAAAGTGTTGAAGTTAGGCAAGTATTAGGTTGTAGTATAAATTTTTAGGTTTTAGTAAAAAAATAAAATTTTTTCCTGCAAATTTTAAAAATATTTCTACATTTTTAACAAATTATTACTTATTTGCTTTAATTTTATAAATTTTCTTTTAATTTTCTATTAAATTTCAGAAAATTTCCTTAATTTTCCCTAGTTTATTTAATTATCTTTAATTTAAAAATATTTCTTCATTTTTAACAAATTTGCTTTAATTTTATAAATTTCTTTTAATTTTTTCGTAAATTTCCTTAATTTTCTTTAATTTCCTTAATTTTCTTTAATTTATTTAACTAATTCCTCACTTTCTTTAAGTTCACCACTTAAAACTCCCACATTTCTCTACAATTAACATGCCTACCATCTGGCAAGCTTAACACATTATTGTTTTCTTTTTATTATCCCTATTGGCATCACTACAACTCTCTCACTCTCACAACACTCGCTAAAAACGGGATAATAAAATGTAAACAATAGAACAGGCAGAAAATAACAAGAAGAAGCAAAAAAAAATGCAAAAAACAGATTAAACATATGATTACAACAGCAACTGCAGGCGTTAAGCGTTAAAATGTGTATTATATTACTTAAAAAAATAACAATTCTTTAACAAATTAAATGAAAAAAATGTGACAAATTTCTAAATTATTCGGCATTGATTAAATTTATGCAAAATTTTTTAACTTATTAAATAAACTTAAGAAAAATTGCCAAAAAAAAAGCTAATATAAACCATGTGAGAATTATTAATTAATTACTTAAATAAATTGAATTTTGCACTTAAATAATAATTGTTAACTGTAAAATTAAATATTTATTTAACATGACATTTATTAACAAATTTAATAAAGGCATTTTTTTCCACAATTTAAATTGGCATAATTTATTAAAAATTTAATAAATTTATCTAAATTTAAATTGTTAACAAAATTTTGCTTAAATTATAACAATTTTCTAAATGCAAATATTTGAAATTTAATTATCTACCACATAACCTTGAAAAAGTAATTAATTATTTTATATTTTATTTAATGACATCATATGATTATTACACACTCGTTATTTACATTTATTTTTAAACATAATTGAGATAAAATAAATAATTGACGAGTTAAGAAACAAAAACACTTGTTTAAATAATTTGTATGTACAAATTCAAAAAAAAAAAAAAAACAATTAATACAATTGTTATTTACATTCCTAAGTATGAGAGTATGAAAATTCTAGGAATTGTAAACAAGTTTTTTGTTAAGATTAACATTGTAACTTTCACACATCAAAGCAATCGAAGGTTTAATATAGTCCGGACTATAGACTAGACTATAGACTAGACTATATACTAGACTATAGACTAGACTATATACTAGACTATAGACTAGACTATATACTAGACTATAGACTAGACTATAGACTA
>NC_060951.1:6728216-6741128 GCF_022045245.1 Lucilia cuprina
CTAGAACAGAACTAGAACAGAACTAGAACAGAACTAGAACAGAACTAGAACAGAACTAGAACAGAACTAAAACAGAACTAGAACAGAACTATAACAGAACTAGAACAGGACTTATTTTAAATCGTATTTTTTCTATAAAAGAAATTTATAACGAAATCTTCTGCAAAATAAAACTCTTTTAAGTAAGTTCTTTTAGAGAAAATAAGTTATTTTCTGTAAAGTTTTAATTATTTTAAATAAGTTTTAATTCTTTTATAAATTATTTTTTTAAGTTACCTTTTTGTACAAATAACAGGATTCCAAGGCTTCATTAAAAAAAAAAAAACTTTCAAATTTTATAAAATCTTCGAACTTCTATCACTTTTAAACACATTATTTTATTTTCATTTTAAAAAAGGCCATAGAGACAGTTTTTTAACTCTTTCTTTTTATTTTCACATATTTTTTAATAAAAAAACACCTTATATTATTTAAACCTTTAACTTTGGCTTTTTCTAAGAACATTTATTTTTTCATTTCCTTTGCAAATTTAATCAAAAACACTTTTACACACCCACACTTCAAAAAACTTTTTTTTATTTCATACAACAACAGGCCATAGTGGAGCATTTACTTTACACATCATTTATTTTCTCTTTATATTAACACTTGCTCTCTTTTAATACATATATCCCATTTAACTATATTCTTCCCATAACTCCCACTTTTTCTCATCAATCATTTCTCTTTAACAAAACACTTTTCCAAAAAACAACTCACAGCAGAGAGAACATTACCAAACTTCGAGAACAATAGATACACACACGATTTTTTTCTCTTGCGACTGCGCTGCCGGCAGCACATTTTTTCGCAACAACTTCTTTTAACAAATTTATTAACAAATACAAAGTTTTCTTAAAAAATTTAACTTTTTCTTATAAAACTTTTTACACACTTCATTTCTATTAACTTTTTATATAAATTTGAAACCTTTTACTTTATTTATTTAATTTATTTTCGCAACACTACCGGAGGAAGAAGGTTTTGTTAAGAAATCACACTAAGAACTGATTAATAAAAGAAAGAAAACGGAAAGGGAGCCTCTTTGGTGAAGTAAAACAAAAAATAGAAAGAGACAGATTGTGTGCGCAAAAAGCTTAGTTTGTGTTTGTGTATAATGTGAGTGAGCAGTGGGTTGGAGAGAAAGTGGTAATTAGATGAGAAGTTAAAATTTGTAACAGCCGTGGGAGTGAGAGGAATGAAAACAGCAACAGGTTGAATTGAATTTATTAGAAAGAGTAAACGTTTGTAATAAGAAGTATGTAATGTGCATGTTTAAACATTATAGAGGAATTTTTCTGAGATTTGGGATAAAAGGAATGAGATGGTTTTAGTGAAAGAGTAAACAAAGAATATGAAACATAACTAACTAAATAACTAACTAACTAACTAACTAACTAACTAAATCACTGACTAACTTTTTCACTCTTATAGAAATTTTGTTGAGAAAATATTCTTATCAAAAAGTTTCTTTAGAAAGCTTTTTTACAGAAAAAATTTCCATAGAAAAGCTTCTTGAGGAAGTATTCTTATAAAAAAAATTATAATAAAGTGTTCTTTAGAAAAATATACTTAGAACTTTTCCTATACAAAAAGTTTTCGAAGAAAATTTCTTGAGAAAGAGTTTTTTACAGAAAGTGTTTTTATACAAATGGTTAGTACATAGACTAGTTAATAGATTAATCAATAGGCTAGTCTATAGAAAAGACAATAGGCTAGTATATAGATAAGTTAATAGTCCTTTCACTAGTCAATGAATTAATCAAGAGGTTATTCAATAGTATTCAACAATAATCTCTTCATAAACTAGTCAATAGAGTTGTTCATACATTAGTCAATATGTTATTTTAAAGGTTTACTGAAAAGACTGAATTGAAGTTCAGAACATGTTATTGTACATGTTTTGAACATGTTTTGGAATTTTTCCAAAATGTCTTGTAAAGTCTTGCATCTTGTACTGTCTTGCACCAACATACGTAATAATTTAATGCAAACACTTTTCTCATCAATAAAACTATTGCATTTTCATCTTCTTCCATTCTCAAACAAAAATTCCACAATAATTTTTAAACATGCTCATAACACAGACCTAATTGCAATTATACTAATAACTACGCGTTTACTCTCTCTAATAAATTTATTTCAACCTGTTGCTATTTTCATTTCTTTTACTCCCATCAATGTAACAAACTTTAATTCTCATCTAATTACCACTTCCTCTCCAACCCACTGCTCACTCACATTGTACACTAACACAAACTAAGCTTTTTGCGCACACAATCTGTCTCTTTCTGTTTTTTGTTTTACTTCACCAAAGAGGCTCCCTTTCCGTTTTTTCTTTTATTAATCAGTTCTTAGTGTGATTTCTTAACAAAACCTTCTTCCTCCGGTAGTGTCGCGAAAAAAATTAAATAAATAAAGTAAAAGGTTTCAAATTAATTTAAAAAGTTAATGGAAATAAAGTGTGTAAAAAGTTTTATAACAAAAAGTTAAATTTTGTTAAGAAAACGTTATATTTGTTAATAAATTTGTTGTTAAAAGAAGTTGTTGCGAAAAAATGTGCTGCCGGCAGCGCAGTCGCAAGAAAAAAATCGTGTGTGTATCTATTGTTCTCGAAATTCGGTAATGTTCTCTCTGCTGTGGGTATTTGTTTTTTGGAAAAAGTGTTTTGTTGAAGAGAAATGATTGATGAGAAAAAGTGGGAGTTATGGGAAGAAAATAGTTAAATGGAAAATATGTAATAAAAGAGAGCAAGTATTAAAATAAAGAGAAAATAAATGATGTTTAAAGTAAATGCTCCACCATGGCCTGTTGTTGTATGAAATAAAAGAAAAGTTTTGTAAAAGTGTGGGTGTGTAAAAGTGTTTTTTTATTAAAGTTGTAAAGGAAATGTAAAAAGGTTTTTAGAAAAAGCCAAAAAATAAATTAAGGTGTTTTATTATTAAAAAATATGTAAAAATAAAAGAAAGAGTTAGAAAATTTTTATATGGCCTTTTTTAAAATGAAAATAAAATAATGTGTTTAAAAGTGATAGAAGTTCGAAGATTTTATAAAATTTGAAATGTTTTTGTTAAAAAGAAATCCTGTTATTTGTACAAAAAGGTAAATTAAAAAAAAAATAATTTATAAAGGAATTAAAACTTATTTAAAATAATTAAAAATTTAGAGAAAATAACTTATTTTTTCTGAAAGAACTGATTTAAAAGATTTTTATTTTACAGAAATTTTCGTTATAAATTACTTTTACAGAAAATAGCTTTTTAAAGACAATTTATAATAAGTTCTGTTCTAGTTCTGTTTTAGTTCTGTTTTAGTTCTGTTCTAGTTCTGTTCTATTCTGTTCTAGTTCTGTCCATGTACTGTTCTAGTTCTGCTCTAGTTCTGTCCAGTTCTTAATAATAAGCTATTCCATAGCTTATTAAAATACAAGCCAATAGACTTATCAAGATGCTAGGCCGTACACTAGTCAATAGACGAATAAATAAACTAGTTCATAGACTAGTCAATAGGCTGGTCCATACACTAATCAATGAATTAATGAATAGGCTTTCCAATAGTCTTGTTTATAGACTTTTCTATAGATTCATCAATAGTCTGTCCATAAACTAGTCAATCCACTAGTTGATACATTAGTCAATATGTTATTTTACAAAAGACTGATTTGAAGTTCACAACCTTTTATTGAAAAAGTACTATTTTGGGAATTTTTCTAAAGTGTCTTGTAAAGTCTTGCATCTTATACTGTCTTGCACCAACATTCGTACTTATTTAATGCAAACATTTTTCTCATCACTAAAACTATTGCATTTTCTTCTTCTTCCATTCTCAAACAAAAATCCCACTATTATTTTTAAACATGCGCATAACACACATCTAATTGCATTTATACAAATAACTACGTTTACTCTCTCTAATAAGTTCAATTCAACCTGTTGCTATTTTCATTTCGTTTACTCCCACCAATGCAAAACATTTTAACTTCTCACCTAATTACCACTTCCTCTCCAACCCACTGCTCACTCACATTATACACAAACACAAACTAAGCTTTTTGCGCACACAATCTGTCTCTTTCTATTTTTTGTTTTACTTCACCAAAGAGGCTCCCTTTCCGTTTTCTTTCTTTTATTAATCAGTTCTTAGTGTGATTTCTTAACAAAACCTTCTTCCTCCGGTAGTGTTGCGAAAATAAATTAAATAAATAAAGTAAAAGGTTTCAAATTAATATGAAAACTTAATGGAAATAAAGTGTGTAAAAAGTTTTATAAGAAAAAGTTAAATTTTGTTAAGAAAACTTTGTATTTGTTAATAAATTTGTGGTTAGAAGAATTTGTTGGGAAAAAATGTGCTGCCGGCAGCGCAGTCGCAAGGAAAAAAACCGTGTGTGTATCTTTTGTTATCTAAGTTTGTTCTCTCTGCTGTGGGTTGTTTTTTTTTTTTTTTGGAAAAGTGTTTTGTTTAAGAGAAAAGATTGATGAAAAAAGGGGGAGTTATGGGAAGAAAATAGTTAAATGGGAAATATGTAATAAAAGAGAGCAAATGTTAAAATAAAGAGAAAATAGAAAATTAAAGAAATTAAATGCTCCACTATGGCCTGTTGTTGCAAAAAAAAAAAAAAAGTTTTGTGGAAGTGTGGGTGTGTAAAAAAGTTTTTGATTAAAGTTGTAAAGGAAATGAAAAAAAATTGTTAGAAAACAGCCAAAGCTAAAGGTTTAAATCAATTAAGTTTTTTATTATTTAAAAATATGTAAAAATAAATAAAAACTATTTTTATGGCCTTTTTTTAAATGAATATAAAACAAAGTTAAAAAGTGTTAGAAGTTCGAAGATTTTATAAAATTTTAAATGTTTTTGTTAAACTGAAGCCTTGGGATCCAGTTACTTGTACAAAAAGGTAAATATTCAAATAATTTTTTTTTAATTCATAAAATAATTTAAAATTATTTAAAATAATTAATTTATAGAAAAAAAACTTATTTTCTCTAAAAGAACTTCCTAAAAAAGGTTTTATTTTGCAGCAGATTTAGTTTTAAATTTCTTTTATAGAAAATGGTTTTTAAGGACAATTTAAAATCAGTTCTGTTTTAGTTTTGTTCTAGTTCTGTTGTAGTTCTGTTTTAGTTCTGTTTTAATACTGTTCAAGTTCTGTTCTAGTTCTGTTCTAGTTCTGTTCTAGTTCTGCTCTAGTTCTCTTCTAGTTCTGATTTAGTTCTGTTCTACTTCTGTTCTAGTTTTGCTCTAGTTTCGTTTTACTTTTTTTCTATTTCTATTCTAGTTTTGTAGGTTGTAGTCTAGACAATAGGCTATTCCATAAATTACTTATTTGACTTATTAAAATACAAGCCAATAGACTAATCAATAGGCTAGTCAATCGACTATTCAATATACGAATAAATAAACTAGTCCATAAACTAGTTAATAGACTAATCAATAGGCTAGTCAATACACTAATCGATAAATTAATCAATAGGCTATTCAATAGTCTAGTTTATACAATTTTCCATGGATTCATCAATAATCTCTTCATAAACTAGTCAATAGAGTTGTTCATACATTAGTCAATATGTTATTTTAAAGGTTTACTCAAAAGACTGAATTTAAGTTTAGAACAGTTTATTGTAAAAAGTACTATTTTTGGAAGTACCTTGTAAAGTCTTGTATTTTGTACTGTCTTGCATCAACATACATACTTATTTAACACAAACGTTTTTCTCATCACTAAAACTATTGCATTTCCTTATATATCCATTCTTAAACAAAGTTCCCACAATAATTTTTGAACATGCGCATAACACACATCTAATTGCAATTATACAAATAACTACGTTTACTCTCTCTAATAAATTCAATTCAACCTGTTGCTATTTTCATTCCTCTCACTCCCACCAATGTAACAAACTTTAACTTCTCAACTAATTACCACTTCCTCCCCAACCTACTGCTCACTCACATTATTCACAAACACAAACTAAGCTTTTAGCGCACACAATCTGTCTCTTTCTATTTTTTGTTTTACTTCACCAAAGATGCTCCCTTTCCGTTTTTTCTTTTATTAATCAGTTCTTAGTGTGATTTCTTAACAAAACCTTCTTCCTCCGGTAGTGTTGCGAAAATAAATTAAATAAATAAAGTAAAAGGTTTCAAATTAATATCAAAAGTTAATAGAAATAAAGTGTGTAAAAAGTTTTATAAGAAAAAGTTAAATTTTTTTAAGAAAACTTTGTATTTGTTAATAAATTTGTTAAAAGAAGTTGTTGCGAAAAAATGTGCTGCCGGCAGCGCAGTCGCAAGGGAAAAAATCGTGTGTGTATCTATTGTTCTCGAAGTTCGGTAATGTCCTCTCTGCTGTGAGTTGTTTTTTTGGAAAAGTGTTTTGTTGAAGAGAAATGATTGATGAGAAAAAGTGGGAGTTATGGGAAGAAAATAGTTAAATGGAAATTATGTAATAAAAGAGAGCAAGTGTTAAAATAAAGAGAAAATAAATGATGTTTAAAGTAAATGCTCCACCATGGCCTGTTGTTGTATGAAATAAAAGAAATGTTTTGTGGAAGTGTGGGGGTATAAAAGTGTTTATGATTAAAGTTGTAAAGGAAATGAAAAGAAAAGTTGTTAGGCAAAGATAAAGCTAAAGGTTTTAATAAATTAAGGTGTTTTATTATTAAAAAAATATTTAAAAATAAATAAAAGAGTTAAAAAAAACTCTTTTTATGGCCTTTTTTGAAGCGAATATAAAAAATAAGTTAAAGAGTGTTAGAAGTTCGAAGATTTTATAAAATTAAAAATGTTTTTGTTAAACTAAAGCCTTGGGATCCAGTTACTTGTACAAAAAGGTAAATTTTCAAAACTTTCTTAAAAAGTTTTATTTTGCAGAAGATTTATTTTTAAATTTCTTTTATAGAAAATGTTTTTTTTTAAACAATTTTAAATAAGTTCTGTTCTAGTTTTGTTCTAGTTCTGTTTTAGTTTTGTTCTAGTTCTGTTGTAGTTCTGTTTAATTATGTTCTAGTTTTGTTCTGGTTTTGTTCTAGTTCTGTTCTAGTTCTGTTCTAGTTCTGTTCCTATTCTAGTTCTGTTCCAGTTCTAGTGTTCTGTTCTAGTTCTGTTCTAGTTCTGTTCTAGTTCTGTTCTAGTTCTGTTCTAGTTCTGTTCTAGTTCTGTTCTGTTCTAGTTCTGTTCTGTTCTAGTTCTGTTCTAGTTCTTTTTAGTTCTGTCCAGTTAATAATATGCTTTTCCATAGACTACTTATTAGACTTATTAAAATACAAGTCAATAGACTTATCAATAGGCTAGGCCATACACTATACAATAGACGAATAAATAAACTAGTTCATATACTAGTTAATAGATTAATCAATAGGGTGGTCCACACACTAATCAATGAATTAATCAGTAGGCTTTTCAATAGTCTTGTTTATAGACTTTTCTATAGATTCATCAATAGTCTCTCCATAAACTAGTCAATAGGCTAATTCATACATTAGTCAATATGTTGTTTTACAAAAGAGTGATTTGAACCTTTTATTGAAAAAGTACTATTTTTGGAATTTTTTCAAAGTGTCTTGTAAAGTCTTGCATCATGTACTGCCTTGCACCAACATACGTACTTATGTAATGCAAACATTTTTCCCAATACTAAAACTATAACATTTTCTTCTTCTTCCATTCTCAAACAATAATCCCACAATAATTTTTGAACATGCGCATAACACACATCTAATTGCATTTATACAAATAACTACGTTTACTCTCTCTAAAAAGTTCATTTCAACCTGTTGCTGTATTCATTCCTTTTACTCCCACCAATGTAACAATTTTTAACTTCTCAACTAATTACCACTTCCTCTCCAACCCACTGATCACTCACATTGTACACTAACACAAACTAAGCTTTTTGCGCACACAATATGTCTCTTTCTATTTTTTGTTTTACTTCACCAAAGAGGCTCCCTTTCCGTTTTTTCTTTTATCAATCAGTTCTTAGTGTGATTTCTTAACAAAACCTTCTTCCTCCGGTAGTGTTGCGAAAATAAATTAAATAAATAAAGTAAAAGGTTTTAAATTAATATAAAAAGTTAATAGAAATGAAGTGTGTAAAAAGTTTTATAAGAAAAAGTTAAATTTTTTTAAGAAAACTTTGTATTTGTTAATAAATTTGTTAAAAGAAGTTGTTGCGAAAAAATGTGCTGCCGGCAGCGCAGTCGCAAGGGAAAAAATCGTGTGTGTATCTATTGTTCTCGAAGTTCGGTAATGTTCTCTCTGCTGTGAGTTGTTTTTTTGGAAAAGTGTTTTGTTGAAGATTGATGAGAAAAAGTGGGAGTTATGGGAAGAAAATAGTTAAATGGAAATTATGTAATAAAAGAGAGCAAGTGTTAAAATAAAGAGAAAATAAATGATGTTTAAAGTAAATGCTCCACCATGGCCTGTTGTTGTATGAAATAAAGGAAAAGTTTTGTGAAAGTGAGGGTGTGTAAAAGTGTTTTTGATTAAAGTTGTAAAGGAAATGAAAAGAAAAGTTGTTAGGAGAAGATAAAGCTAAAGGTTTTAATAAATTAAGGTGTTTTATTATTAAAAAAAATATTCAAAAATAAAAGAAAGAGTTAAAAAAACTCTTTCTAGGGCCTTTTTTAAAATGAAAATAAAATAATGTGTTAAAAAGCGTTAGAAGTTCGAAGATTTTATTAAATTTAAAATGTTTTTGGTTACAATGAAGCTTTGGAATCCAGTTATGTGTACAAAAAGGTAAATTTTCAAATAATTTTTTTTTTTTTTTAATTCATAAAATAATTTAAAATTATTTAAAATAATTAAAAATTTTAAATAAAAAACTTAAAAAAGTTTTATTTTGCAGAAGATTTAGTTTTAAATTTCTTTTATAGAAAATAGTTTTTTTAAGACAATTTAAAATAAGTTCTGTTCTAGTTCTGTTTTAGTTTTGTTCTAGTTCTGTTGTAGTTCTGTTTTAGTTATGTTCTAGTTTTGTTCTGGTTTTGTTCTAGTTTTGTTCTAGTTCTGTTCTAGTTCTATTCTAGTTCTGTTCTAGTTCTGTTCTAGTTCTGTTTTAGTTCTGTTTTAGTTCTGTTTTAATTCTGTTCTAGTTCTGTTCTAGTTCTGCTGTAGTTTTGTTCTATTTCTGTAGTAGTTCTGTTCTAGTTCAGTTCTAGTTCAGTTCTAGTTCTATTCTAGTTCTGTTCTAGTTCTGTTCTAGTTCTGTTCTAGTTCTGTTCTAGTTCTGTTCTAGTTCTGTTCTAGTTCTATTCTAGTTCTATTCTAGTTCTGTTCTAGTTCTGTTCTAAATCCGTTCTAGTTCTGTTCTAGTTCTGTTCTAGTTCTGTTCTAGTTGTGTTTTAGTTCTGTTCTAGTTCTGTTCTAGTTCTATTCTAGTTCTATTCTAGTTCTATTCTAGTTCTGTTCTAGTTCTGTTCTATATCCGTTCTAGTTCTGTTCTAGTTCTGTTCAAGTTCTGTTTGAGTTCTATTCTAGTTCTGTTCTAGTTCTGTTCTGTTCTAGTTCTGTTCTATTTCTGTTTTAGTTCTGTTTTAGTTCTGTTTTAATTCTGTTCTATTTCTGTTTTAGTTCTGTTCTAGTTCTGTTCTAGTTCTGTTCTAGTTCTGTTCTAGTTCTGTTCTAGTTCTGTTCTAGTTCTGTTCTAGTTCTGTTCTAGTTCTGTTCTAGTTCTGTTCTAGTTCTGTTCTATTTCTGTTCTAGTTCTGTTCTAGTTCTGTTCTAGTTCTCTTCTAGTTCTATTCTAGTTCTGTTCTATATCTGTTCTTGTTCTGTTCTTGTTATGTTCTAGTTCTGTTCTAGTTCTGTCCTACTTCTGTTCTAGTTCTATTCTAGTTCTGTTCTAGTTTTGTTTTAGTTCTGTTCTACTTTTATTTAAGTTCTGTTCTATTTCCAAATGATTTTCAAATTCTGTTCTAATTCTTTTCCAGTTTTCTTTTGAAACTTTAATTTCATGTCATTTTTTCTATTGTGAATGATTTGTAGAATACACAAAAATTGTACTATTCCCTGCTGGCAACACTAAGTTATTATTTTATTCAGCTGCTATTGTGATTTGTTGTTTAAGTTGTTATAAAGTTGCCAGTTAGTGTTAAATATGGCTGGCGTATGGCCATTTGTTAGTCTATATTGACATATAGAGGGCGCTTTGTGGAAAAGTCGTTAAGTTTAAATTAGTTTGTGTGTTTTGAGTGTTTCTGCTAGATTTTAAGGTTTTATGGAAAATAATTTATAACTTTGTTGTTATTTTTAGGGTATTTGTTTAATTTCACCTTTATTTAAGCATTTTTTTCTCAATATTTTTATTAATGATAAATTCCAACTCTTAAAACATGTATTTATTTATATAAGATGAACACTTAAAATTTTTGGGTTTTTTATATGAATTTTTAAATATGTTTTTTATATATATAATAAATATACATATAGTTTTTTTTTAAATTTATTAAATATTTTAATATGATTTTTTTTAATAAAAATGATCACTTTTTATAAATTATTGTTACAGGTTGTAAGAGTAGTAGTAAGTGAATGAAAATTAAGAATTTAAAGAATTGTTTTGGAAAGTTTTTAAAGAAATGAAAAATTAAAATTCTATTATTAGAGATGTTTTTAAAAGAAATGTTTTGAAACTACTCTGTTTTGTTTTAAACACAAAATTTTTGAATTTTGTTTTCTTCAAAATTTTTTTTCTCAATTTCTTTTTAAAGTTTTGTTGTTAATTATTAAAAATCCCGTTTAATAAATTTTAGTTTGTTTTTTAAATTTTTTTATTGTTTTAAATAGTTTTTTATTTTATTTGTTGTTTGTTTGTTTTTAAATTAAATTAAAATTAATTAAGCTTTAATTTGTTAAGTAAATGTGTGTTTTTTTTCAAATATTGTTTGCTTCTCTTAAATATGGTTTGGTTGTTGTTGTTAAATAAATCCTCTCATTACATTCAAAACATATGTTTCTTAATTAGAAAAGAAAATTTAAAATAAATTTTCTTTTTTTTTCTTAATTTAATTTTATATTTTTTTTTGCAATAATGTAATTTTTTTACGATACTTTTTGTTTGTTGTTGTTGTTTAGAAATAGTTTTTGGTTTTTGTTGTTGTTATTATTGTTGTTGCTGTTGTTAATTAAACTACACTGATACCCAAAATTTACTTCTTAACCATCTTCATGAGCAAGTCTGTGGACAAGGATTTGGGACGTTCGATGGGTAGACCCAAAGCACGATCCCAGATGAGGGAAGCCAACACACCGAGGGCACGGGAAACACCGAACAATACGGTATAGTAGTTCATTTCCTTCATGCCGTAGTATTGCAACAAAACACCGGAGTGAGCATCTACATTGGGCCAGGGGTTCTTGACCTTGCCGGTTTCGGTTAGGATTGGTGGCACGACCTTGTAGATCTTGGATACCAATTGGAAGAGTTCATCGTCGGGCAAGTGCTTGAGGGCGAACTCACGTTGGCAGGTATAGCGAGGATCGGTCTTACGGAGTACAGCATGACCATAGCCGGGCACAACTTGGCCAGACTTAAGGGTCTTCCAGATGTAGTCCTTGAGTTGGTCTTCGGAGGGGTTGTTGCCGGCTTCCTTTTGCAATTTGCGCAACCAGACCAAGACTTCTTGGTTGGCCAAGCCGTGCAAGGGACCGGCCAAACCGTTCATACCGGCAGCGAAGGAGAGGTAGGGATCGCTCAAGGCGGAACCAACCAAGTGCACGGTGTGGGCGGATACATTGCCACCTTCGTGATCACTGTGGATGGTCAAGTAGAGACGCATCAATTCGGTGAATTGGGGATTGTCATAGCCCAACATCTTGACGAAATTGGCGGACCAATCCAAATTGGGATCGATGGATTTGGAGCCCTTGCCGTTGCGGTATGTGTTGCAGTAAATGGTGGCAGCTACAACGGGCAATTTGGCAATCAAGTCCATGCTATCCTCGTACACGTATTCCCAGTACTTGGTCTTGTGGACACCCTAAAACACACAAAAAAACAAGAAACAAAGTTAAAATATATTCTTCCTTCGAAAAAAAACCATTTCACTCACCTCTGAGTAAGCCTTGGCGAATTTACTGTCATGATTCAAGGCCGTAATGGCAGCCGAGAATTGCGACATGGGATGCAAGGTGGTGGGGAAATTGTTCAACATGGTGACAACGTGTTGTGGCAAAGCAGCACGTTCAGCCCATTCCTTGGACAATTGTTTGACTTGAGCCTTGGTGGGCACATCACCGGTCATCAACAACCAGAAGAGACCCTCGGGCAAGGGTTCAGCACCACCATCAGCAGCGGGCAATACCTTTTGGCATTCGGGAATGGAAAGACCACGGAAACGAATACCCTCATCGGCATCTAAGACAGAGGTTTCTGTGACCAAAGCTTTAATACCGCGCATACCACCGTACATCTATATGGAGGGAAAGAAAAGAGGAATAAAATTAATACAATTTTTAAAGACCTTTTTCGAAAAAACATTCACAAAAAACCCAAAACCTTAGGAAATTATGTATTCTTAAGAAGGTTATTTCTTTTTTGCTAGTGACCAAGAGTCTATAGCCTAGCATATAGTGTAGTTTATAGCCTATACCACAGTTTATCTTACAATCTAGTCTATAGTCCAATCCACAAGCTTCTGTAGCCTGGTCAGTAGTCTATTGCATAGTCTATTGTCTAGTCTATAGCCTAGCCATTAGTCTATTCATGGTCTTTATAGTCTACTCTATAGTCTAGTCTATAATCTAGTCTATAGTCTAGTCTAAAGTCTATTCTATAGTCTAGTCTATAGTCTAGTCTAAAGTCTAGTCTATAGTCTAGTCTATAGTCTAGTCTATAGTCTAGTCTATAGTCTAGTCTATAGTCTAGTCTAT
>NC_060951.1:6741228-6742435 GCF_022045245.1 Lucilia cuprina
TTTTGACTATATAATAGTTAAAGCTATAGTCTTGACCATAGAACAGATTTCATATTAAATTTTCTTTTAATATCTGTTGAATTGTTTTTTTTTACAAAATAATTTTCACAAACCCTTTGAAAGTGAGCCCATTGTAACAAACTTTTAAGCCCCTTTACCCGACAAGTAAAAACATAAAAGAATATATAAAATTAAATTAAAAAAAAGAAAACTTATTTCATAGACTGATTTATTTTATAAAAAAAAAACATAATAAAATATATAAGAAAAATATTAAAAAAGCAAAAACTCTATAAAAAACATTATTTAATAAACCTCCCTATTGAAAAGATAAAAAAAATATAATCAATAAAATTACACTGAAAGAAAACAAGCAGAGAAATACTTAATTACATATGTAAAAAACATTATTATGTAAAGTATATTTCTAAAGAAAACTTAAAAAACAATAAAATTCAAAATTAAATTAAAACAACTCATTAACCACAAACCAAAAGAAAAAAACTTTATAATCATTGCATTAATTTGTTAATTATATATTAAAAATAACAATAATAATAATAATAAAAAGGCAAATAAATACAATATTTTCTTAACAAAAAAAGAAAACAATGATTATTAATAAATAATTAAAAAATGGAAATAACAATATGTATAAAAATAAAGTTAATATGTCATTAATTAATGATGAAGTTAGAACAGAGTTGCAATAGGATTTTCTTTTAAATTTTGAAAAACTTTTCAAATATTGATCGAAGGACTCAATTACTTTCCCGATGTGTATGGAACTCGGTATGTTAATAGAGAAGCACTTTAGCTTTCAGTATATTATTTGAAAAGCTTCACATTTTACACACAACTTGATCCATAGTGCAGCAAAGTTAAGCAGTTTAAAAAGTATGAATTTTTAAAAAAAAAGTATAAACTTCGAAAAAACATAACAGATCGAAACAAATTCTTTGTTATTATTAGGAAAACAGATTAAGCTTTTAGAATACTGTTTAAAAATTTGATCATTTAATATACTACCTAAGCCATAGTGCATCAAAATTAAACATTTAATTAAGAAAAATTTTACCAAAAAAAATAAAAATTTATATAACTTTTGTATAATTCCACCGATCAGAACAAAAACAATCAAAAACTATAGATTACATGTTAAGCCTTTAGAATAATAATAAAAAAGCTCTTTAGTTTCAAAACAACT
>NC_060951.1:6742535-6749159 GCF_022045245.1 Lucilia cuprina
TAGACTAGACTATAGACTAGACTATAGACTAGACTATAGACTAGACTATAGACTAAAATATAGACTAGACTATAGACTAGACTATAGACTAGACTATAGACTAGACTACAAACTAGACTATAAACTAGACTATAAACTAGACTATAAACTAGACTATAAACTAGACTATAAACTAGACTATAGCCTAGACTATAGACAAGACTATTGTCTAGACTATAAACTAGACTATAGCCTAGACTATAGACTAAAATATAAACTAGACTATAGACGCAACTATAGACAAGACTGTAGAATGGATTATATACTAGCCTTTATACTAGATTATAGACTAAACTATAAACTATATCATGTAAAGAATGGACTATGGAATAGACTAGACGGTAGAATAGGATATACTACAATATAGGGTAGTCTAAACTATAGACTACACAAGAGACTAGACTATAGATTAGACTGTAGACTTAATTACATATTTGATTATAAAATTGGCTATAGACTAGACTATAGATTGGACTGGAGTTCTTTAGCACGTACTCTAGTTGACACTTTAAACCAGACTATAGTTGAGACTCTGTGCTAGACTTTTTCCCAGACTATATACTAGCTTAAAGTCCAAAATATATTCTAGACTCTAGTCCAGACAGAGTCTCATTTCCTCTACATCTGACTATTGTTATGTCTAGAAAAAAAGTCAAGCATTAAAAAAAATTACACATTTTGTTGAAAAAATACCTTTTTTTTAAAGGGGATTTTGCCAATTCCTTTATTTCTTTGAAAAATTTACATTATACATACTTTTTTTTGCGCTAAACATTCTTGAACGAAATTTTTCATTATATATTTATTTTTTAAAAATAAAATCACATGACGTTGATAATTAAATAAACACACATAATACCTTAAGTTTCTTTTTTATAATATTTTTATAAATAAAGTAAATTTGTTGCAAAAATTAAGTCTTATCTTGTTAATTTTCAAAGTGTGTATATATATATATTTATATGATTATGATATTTAAAATAGATATGGAAATGACTAAAGAGTTTTGCTTTAAAGCTTTAGATTTAAAGAAATTCCCAGAAGTTTTTAAGGATTTTTAAAGAAATAAGTTAATAGAAAGGTACTTTTAAATGCAACTATGCTTGTGTTAAGCGGTGTGGCCACACTTTGTTTATGTTTACTTAAGAGTGTAAAGTTGTCAACATAACTTTAATACTTAAGCAGCAAAGCTTTGTAGGTAAAATGTACTTTAAAGAGCAGATCTGTTTTAGATTATAGATTTTAATAAGTTTAGATTAAATTAAAGGAATATTTTATAAATATTTAACACCTTATATATCATATTTTTTTTAAATATAATAAATTTTAACTGAATCAAAAAAAAAATATATATAAACATTTCCAGTAAATGTTTATAAACAACGTAATTTAACTTTCAATCATTATAAAATCTATATAAATGACGCAGATCTTAAAAGGCAAAGCTTTAAATTACAACTTGTTGTAACGTTTAGTGAAAATGTAATAAATATTATGCGGTTTTTCTACACTATAGTGTGAATTATATATATGCAAATCAGTACACAGAGGAATATTAATAAAACTATACAATTACTTAAAAACCTCAAGTTTTCTATATAAAAAAGAGGCGGTTTAAAGTGGAGGGCGAGGGGTAGTGCTCTTCAGACGTCTAAATGTCTGCCTTTTTTCATTACTTAACTACCTAGTGGAGGCGGTGTTGTTGGTGGTGATGGTGGCGCTTATAAATTAATTAATGTAAAGAAAAACCATTTGATCTTAACGCTTGATCAAATTAAGTTATATATTATTTTGCATTTTCTGTTACTGGTTTTAATTTATGGCTGTTGTGTATAATAATACTAATCGATTTGTTTGCCATTAGATTTTTATATAAAATAATGGAAATTTATGCTTAATTGTGAAAACAATTAAAACGGAAGCTATTAATGTTTATAAATAGAAATGAATTAATTATTTTATAAACTTTTGTTCTCTTTAATAGTAATGATCTTGAACTCTTTGAAATTTAAAAAAATCTTATAATGAAAACCATGATTTTAATATAAACAAGAAATTTTTGATAAATATTACAAATTTAATATTCGAGTTGCCAATTTTCTTTAAAAATTTTCCTTAAAACTTTAAAATTTTAGCTTAAACGTTGAAAAATACATTTTAAAATCATAGATTTATTTAATTTTAAAAACTTAATATTCAAAAAAAAAACTAAAAAATTGAGTTGCCAATTTTTTCCAATAGACGTATAAAATTGTCAATAATATACAATTAATTAAAGTCATCTTTATAACAAAATGGATGTAACATTTTCACTAGCTTTTCTTTAAGTTTAAAAGCTTCAAATCTAAAATAAATTAAAAATGGAGTTGCCAATTTTCTCCACAAAACGTAGGAAATTGTACATAAACTACATTTTAAAGACAACTTTTTATGAAAAGAATTTTATTTAAATTTTTCTTCAGATTCTTTAAGTTTGAACGCATAAAATCTAAAAAACCTAAAAAATGGAGTTGCCAATTTTCTCCCAAAAACTTATAAAATTATACATAAACTACAAATAAATGAAGACATCTTTATGAAAAACAAAATTATTGAACAATTTTCACTAGATTCTTTAAGTTAAAAACTGAAAAATAAAAAAAATTGAGTTGCCAATTTTCACCAAAAAGCTTAAAAATTCTACATAAACTATAACTTAATAAAGTCATTTTTATTAAAAACAAAAATTATTCAACAATTTTCTCTAGATTCTTTAATCTTAAAACCTTAAAATCTAAAAAAACCTAAAAAATGGAGTTGCCAATTTTCTCCCAAAAACTTAAGAATTGTACATAAACTACAACAAAATAAAGTAATTTTAGTGAAAAACTAATTCATTTAATATTTTTAACTAAATACTTTAAGTTTAATGATTAAAATCTTAAAAAAAACTGAAAAACGGAGTTGCCAATTTTGTACAAAAAAGTAAATAAAATACATCTAAATAAAGGCATTTTAGTAATAATAAAATTATTAAACAGTTTTCACTACATTCTATAACTTTAAAGCATAAAATCTAAAAAACACAAATATGGAGTTGCCAATTTTCTCCAAAAACGTATAAAGTACATCAAAATAAAGACATTACAATAAACATAAATTTATTTAACATTTTAATTTAGATTCTTTAAGTTTAAAACCTTAAAATCTAAAAAAAACTAAAAAATGGAGTTGCCAACTTTTTCCAAAAATTTTTTTAAAATAAGAAATTATTGTCTTATTATCAAAAAATTATAAACTAAAACATACATATATAAACCATTTTTTTATGAAAATGTGTTAAAATTTAAAAAATCGCGTTGCCAATTTATACAAAATTCTTACAAAATTTAAAGGAATTTGTGTGTTTTAGTTTAAAATTGAGTTTTAAGTTATAATTCAGCAAATTCTGTTGAAAATTTCCTTCAAAAAGTATAAAATTTAAAACTGCTTTGCCAACTAATGTTAAGATTGCTGTTTTGAATTGCCAATTTATTGAAAATTAAAGAAATTATTGTTTTATTATTAAAACTTTATATTCTAAAACTTATTTAAACCATTTTTTATGAAAAAGTGTTAAAATTGTAAAAATCGCGTTGCCAATTTATACAAAATTCTTACAGAATTTAAAGAAATTTGTGTGTTTTAGTTTAAAATTGAGTTGATAGGTATAATGAAACAAATTTTGCTAAAAATTTCCTTAAGAAAGTATAAAATCTTAAACTGCATTGCCAACTAATGTTTAGATTGCTGTTTTGAATTGTCAATTTATTGAAAATTAAGAAAATTATTGTCTTATTATCAGAAATTTATAATCTAAAACATTATTAAACCATTTTTTATGAAAATGTGTTAAAATTTAAAAAATCGCGTTGCCAATTTATACAAAATTCTTACAAAATTTAAAGAAATTTGTGTGTTTTAGTTTAAAATTGAATTTTAAGGTATAATTCAGCAAATTTTGTTGAAAATTTCCTTAAAAAAGTATAAAATTTAAAACTGCATTGCCAACTAATGTTTAGATAGAATTACCAATTTATTGAAAATTAAAGAAATTATTGTATTTTTATCGAAAATTTAAGTTCTGAAGCTTTATTAAACCATTTTTGCTAAAAATGTTTTAAAATTGTAAAAATCGCGTTGCCAATTTATAGAAAATAATTACAAAATTGAAATAAATTTGTATGTTTTAGTTCAAAATTGAGTTTTTAGGTATAATTAAACAAATTTTGCTGTAAATTTCCTTAGAAGACTATAAAATTTAAAACTGCATTGCCAATTAAAGTTTCGAATTGCCAATTTATTGAAAATTAAAGAAATTATTGTCTTATTATCAAAAATTTATATTCTAAAATATAATTTATCAATTTTTGTTAAAAATGTTTTAAAATTTAAAAAATCGCGTTGCCAATTTTGAGAAAATTACAACAAAATTTAAAGAAATTTGTGTTTTATAGTTTAAAATTGAGTTGTTAGTTATAATTAAACAAATTTTTCAAAAAAAAAATTCCTTAAAAAAGTATAAAATTTCAAACTGCATTGCCAACTTATTGTTAAATTTTATATAAATTACAATTATATAAAGTAAATTAAAAATGTTTGTTTATAATAAACTAAACATAATAAAGTTCAATGACCTTTTTACTTTGGTGTACTCTGCCTCTTTCTGTGCCTTTCTCTCTCCCTTTCTTAAATTTTGTAACATTCCTACAACTGTCAAAAGTTTTGAATGAAATTATCTGACATAAGCGCCATGTTTTCTAATCTAATCTTTAGTGTAAACTTATAAGGTGAGCTTTATAAACTAGTAATAAACTTGTGTTTTCAATCTGTGAATGACATTTAATTAACACTTTCTTTGGCACAGTCTTACTCTCTCCCTCTCTCTTTTTCTCTTTTTGCGTTTTTAGGGCATTAAGCGTAAGAATAGTATCAGTTTTTTCTATAGAAAAGAAAATGATAATGAATTGCAATGTCAATTTAACATTGACATAGCGTGACTAGTAAATTATATATAGTTGTATATTATATATACTAAAGTCTAGTTGTAACTGGTGGAGGAAATAAATTATTTAATTTCTTATCAAAAAAAAAAAAAAAAAAAAACCAAACAAAACATTACCTAATCATTATTAAGTGTTGAAAAGTAATAATAATAAAAATACTGTCTGTGACAGTTGTTATGATTAATGCATTGTTGATTAAATTTAATTTAAACATTTTTCTTTCTCTCTCTCGCTCTTTTTTTTTGCAGAAATTGAACGCTTTCTTGGCTCAATATGTACGTTTCATCTCAGCTGATTCCAGCTTGCGTGATGTGCTCGCCTCGAAAATTCCCGCTGAACAAGAGCGTGTTAAGAATTTCAGAAAACAATATGGTTCCCATAAAATGGGTGAAACCACTATTGATATGGTAAGTAAAGTTTTTTTAAGATTTTTATAAAAGTTTTAAATAAACATTTTATTTTTGCAAAAAGCTCAATGACCTTTTGAAATTGACAATAAAAACATTGTAAGAAATTGTCTAAAAAATTCTCTTAAATAATACATTACAAGTCCTTTACTCTTTATTACTCTCAATTTCACTCGTATAAACTGTGCTCTCACAAACACTAGAGAGCCACCCCCTCAAACATCTAAATGAAAATTTCTTATATTCATTACTCATTTTCCTCAAATAAATCTTTCTCCCACTAAGAAAACGCTTCTTCTAAGAGAATTCTAATATCTATCTCCTTCATATGGCCGCTATATACAAAGAAATTCTTTGATGGCCATTTGCCAAAATGATTAAATAATCAAATTCTATGTTAAATAATAACAAATTATACAAAAAATATTCTATTTAAATAGAAAAGAAAACATTTTATTAAAAAAAATAAAATGAAAAGTCTTTGTTATTCCCCAACAACTCTCCCCTTTTTTGCACAAAATTTTCTTTCTAATTTTAAAATGCATTTAAGTTGTTTTTGTTTTTCATGTTCTAAATAATTTTCTTTCTATTTTTCAATGATTATACAACATTTAATTTGTTTTCTTTTTGTTGCAATTTGTTGTTAAGGAAAATAAAAACTGCAATTGTTTTTAACATGCAATTTGTGGCAGAAAACAAAAATACAAAAAAAAAACGCTACAATTTATGTCATATTGATTTTCGATTATGTCATTAGAATGACATAAAAAATAGCAGGTGATTTTAAATAATTTTAAGAAAATTTGAAAAAAACAAAAGCTAGAAATTTTAGAATTATAGACTAGTCTTAGACTAGATTGCATAGACCAGACTAGAGACTATGTACTAGTCTTAGGCTATGTTACAGACTATAACTGCAGACCAGGCTATAGACTAGATTACAGACTAGCCTATAAACTATATAATAGAATAGACTATAGAATAAACTATAGAGTAGACTAATGACTAGACTATAGACTAGACTATAGAAGAGACTATAGACTAGTTTATAGACTAGACTATAGACTAGACTATAGACTAGACAATAGACTAGACTATAGACTAGACTATAGACTAGACTATAGACTAGACTATAGACTAGACTATAGACTAGA
>NC_060951.1:6749259-6763606 GCF_022045245.1 Lucilia cuprina
TCTAGTTCTGTTCTAGTTCTGTTCTAGTTCTGTTCTAGTTCTGTTCTAGTTCTGTTCTAGTTCTGTTCTAGTTCTGTTCCAGTTCTGTTCTAGTTCTGTTCTTGTTCTAGTTCTGTTCTAGTTCTATTCTAGTTCTGTTCTAGTTATAGTTCTGTTCTGTTCTGCTTCTGTTCTAGTTCTTTTTTAATTCTGTTCTAGTTCTGTTCTTGTGCTGTTCTAGTTCTGCCCAGTTCTTGGCAATAAACTATTCCATAGACTACTTATTGCACTTATTAAAATACAATCCAATAGACTTATCAATAGGCTATTCCATACACTAGTCAGTAGACGAATAAATTAACTAGTTTATAGACTAGTTAATAGATTAATCAATAGGCTAGTCCATACACTAATCAATGAATTAATCAATAGGCTTTTCAATAGTCTTGTTGATTGACTTCCCAATAGATTCATCAATAGTCTCTCCATAAACTAGTCAATAGACTAATTCGTACATTAGTCAATATGATAGTTTAAAGGTTTACTCAAAAGATTGAATCGAAAGTATTATTTTTGGAGTTTTTCCAAAGTGCCTTGTAAAGTCTTGCATTTTGTACTCTCTTGCATCAACATACATACTTATTTAACACAAACGTTTTTCTCATCACTAAAACTATTGCATTTCCTTATTTATCCATTCTCAAACAAAAATCCCACAATAATTTTTGAACATGCGCATAACACACATCTAATTGCATTTATACAAATAACTACGTTTACTCTCTCTAATAAGTTCATTTCAACCTGTTGCTATTTTCATTCCTTTTTTACTCCCACCAATGTAACAAACTTTAACTTCTAAACTAATTACCACTTCCTCCCCAACCTACTGCTCACTCACATTATTCACAAACACAAACTAAGCTTTTAGCGCACACAATCTGTCTCTTTCTATTTTTTGCTTAACTTCACCAAAGATGCTCCCTTTCCGTTTTTTCTTTTATTAATCAGTTCTTAGTGTGATTTCTTAACAAAACCTTCTTCCTCCGGTAGTGTCGCGAAAATAAATTAAATAAATAAAGTAAATGGTTTCAAATTAATATAAAAAGTTAATAGAAATAAAGTGTGTAAAAAGTTTTATAAGAAAAAGTTAAATTTTGTTAAGAAATCGATATATTTGTTAATAAATTTGTGGTTAGAAGAATTTGTTGCGAAAAAATGTGCTGCCGGCAGCGCTGTCGCAAGGAAAAATATCGTGTGTGTATCTATTGTTCTCGAAGTTCGGTAATGTTCTCTCTGCTGTGAGTTGTTTTTTTGGAAAAGTATTTTGTTAAAGAGAAATGATTGATGAGAAAAAGTGGGAGTTATGGGAAGAAAATAGTTAAATGGAAAATATGTAATAAAAGAGAGCAAGTGTTAAAATAAAGAGAAAATAAATGATGTTTAAAGTAAATGCTCCACCATGGCCTGTTGTTGTATGAAATAAAAGAAAAATTTTGTAGAAGTGTGGGAGTGTAAAAGTGTTTTTGATTAAAGTTGTAAAGGAAATGAAAAGAAAAGTGTTAGCAAAAGTTAAAGCTGAAGGTTTAAATCAATTAAGTTGTTTTATTAATAAAAATAAGTAAAAATAAATAAAAGAGTAAAAAAACTCTTTTTATGGCCTTTTTTTAAAATTAATATAAAAAATAAGTTAAAAAGTGTTAGAAGTTAGAAGATTTTATAAAATTTAAAATGTTTTTTGTTAAAATGAAGCCTTGGAATGCAGTTAATTAAACAAAAAGGTAAATTTTCAAATAAAATTGTTAAGTTTATAAAAAAATAAAATTTATTTTCCTAAAAAAGGTTTTTTTAAATTAAAATTATAAAAAAAACCGAACTAGAACATATGTAGAACAAACTAAAACTGAAATTCTTTATAATCTTCTCTTCAATTCTTTGTATTTAACTGTTAAAATATAACATTAAAATTAATGGAATTACATTGAAATTAAACATTTCACATCTGGCAACCTTAGTTTAGCTACAACACATTCACCATCACACAACAGCTGTTCTCTTTCAATCACAATAACAGCTTTTGACATTTAACACCGTAAGGAAAAAAAACACAATTCTTTGGTGTTGTTTTTATAACAATTAACAGAAAAAAGTAAATTTTATATAAAAATTAATTACTAAACTAAACAATGGCTTATGATTTAAAAAAAGAATCAGATGTCAAAGAGTACATAGAAAAATTGGGTGTTGAATATCGTTTTGGCTGCTATTCAGAAAAGAAACCAGAAGGTAATACTAAGACAAATGCCGCAGAAGAAATTATCCAAAAAAATCAATTCTAACCTAAAGTTTTCTTAAAAATAACAAATATTTATTTACTCTATTACATATATCACTTTAAAAAATACAAAATATATTGACTACTCCATCTCTCGTAAAGTCTGCCACCTTTTGGGCGATTATTTGGAGAGCATTAAGAAAGATTTCGAAAAAGCCTCCAAAGTTTACAAATCGACATGTGACGATTATGGTTACGCAAAATCCTGCTTCAAATTTGGCAACTATAGTTTCTTGGGCAAGGGTAAAAGTGGCACTAAGGGTGATCCCCGGGCAGCTTATAGTTATTATGAGAAGGGCTGTACATTGAATGATTCTGATTCATGTTTACATTCGGGTTTGTTGTTGGTATCGCGTTCAATGCCCAAGGAAATTGATCGCGATGTGAGGAAGGTGAGTGTGGTAGGATGAATTGATGATATATATATATGTATGTAGGTGACTATTGATAAAACTTATAGTGCAGTCATCATCATCTTGACTAAAGTATATTCAATAGTCTAATCTATAATTTATTCTATAGTCTAGTCTATAGTTTAGTATAGATTTTAGTCTATAGTCTAGCCTATAGTCCAGTCTATATTCTAGTCTATAGTCCAGTCTATATTCTAGTCTATAGTCCAGTCTATATTCTAGTCTATAGTCTAGTCTATAGTCTAGTCTATAGTCTAGTCTGTAATCTAGTCTATAGTCTAGTCTATAGTCTAGTCTATAGTCTAGTCTATAGTCTAGTCTATAGTCTAGTCTATATTTTTGTCTATAGCCAAGTCTGCAGTCTACTCTATGGTGTAGTCTATATTCTGGTCTAGTCTATAGTCTAGTCTATAGTATAGTCTATAGTCTAGTCTATAGTATAGTCTATAGTATAGTCTATAGTCTAGTCTATATTCTAGTCTATAGTCTAGTCTACAGTCTAGTCTATATTCTAGGCTATGGTCTAGTATTTAGTGTTTATTTTGGTCCATAATCTAGTCTATAGTCTAGTCTTTAGTCTATACTGGTCTATAGGCTAGTCTATAGTCTAGTCAGTTCATCAAATGGTCTAAAAATCTATTTACTACTTTCAACTCCAGGGCCTTGAATTCCTCACCAAATCGTGTGACATGAACAATGCCACCGCCTGTTTCTATCTATCGGGCATGCACATTTCCGGCGTACAAACGAAACCCGAAGAAAGTCATCCCGCACCCACACAAACACCAGCTAAAGAATCCGACTATATTGTACATAAAGATATGAAAAAAGCTTTTGAATTTGCCTACAAAGCCTGTGAACTGCGCAATATGTATGCTTGTGCCAATCTTAGCCAGATGTATGCCCGCGGTGATGGTACCGAGAAAAACGAAAAGGAAGCTGAAAAATATAAGAAAATGGCCATGGAAATGCAAGATGAAATTAAGAAACAACAGCAAACTTTACAATTCCAACAGGGCTTGAAAAATCCTCATTAATCAGAGCAACAACACCAAAATTTTTCCTAACACCCAACAACTTTAAAGCCATCACTAACCTAAACTTGGTATATGCTGAAGTCCTTCTTGAAATGTGTTATAAATTAACACTATCAATCACAATTTCTTTTAACTATTTTTCTAAAAAACTAATCTTTGTAATCGACAACAAGTTTTGTTAAAAACATTCTAAAAACCTTTTGTTTTTTAGACATGTATGTAAATATCCCTCTATATATTTTTTCCTGGTCTTTAGGGTCTTTTTAAATAAGAAAGATTTTTAGTAGTTTTTAATGGCCGCCGTTTTATTTGACGTGACAACTGTTTTTATGTTGTCTTTTAAATTACAATTTAGATCACAAAAATAGAAAACAAATTAGTTTCATTTACAATATTTTCTATATTAATGTGTTTAAGTTAAAGTTAATTTTTAATTAAATAAAATATAATTCTTGTGTATTTTGTTTCGTTTTGCCGAACAGTGTAAAATGATTATTATTATTTTTTTGAAAATAAATTTAAAAATAAATTAGTTACAATTTTGAAAACTTGTGCACTTTTTAATACAAATTTTTATGTAATAACTTAATTTAGACTATGACTAGACTGTAGACTATACTGTAGACAAGACTTTTGACTAGACTAGAACATAGACTAGACTATAGACTAAACTACAGACAAAACCATGGAACAGACTTAAAGTCTAGAATATAGTCTAGACTAGACTATAGATAGACTAGACTACAGACTAGACTATAGACAAGATCATAGACTAGATTATAGACTAGACCATACACTAGACTATGGTCTAGACTATAGAAAAGACTACAGACCATATACTACACCATAGACTAGATTATAGACTAGGCTATAGACTAGACTACACTACTGACTAGACTATAGATTAGACTGTAGACTAGACCAGATTATAGACTAGACTATAGACTAGACTAAAGACTAGACTATAGACTAGACTAAAGACTAGACTAAGGACTAGACTATAGACTAGACTAAATACTAGACTATAGACTAGACTATAGACCAGAATATAGACTAGACTATAGACTAGATTATAGACTAGACTATAGACTAGACCATAGACTAGACTATAGACTAGACTATAGACTAGACTATAAACTGGACTATAGACTGGACTATAGACTAGACTATAAATTGGACTATAGAGTAGACAGTAAGCTAGACTATATACTAGACTATAGATTAGACAATAGACTAGACTATAGACTACACTATAGACTACACTATAGACTAGCCAATAGACTAGACTATAGACTAGACTATAGACTAGACTATAGACTAGACTATAGACTAGACTATAGCCTAGACTATAGACTAGACAGTAAGCTAGACAATATACTAGACTATAGACTAGACAATAGACTAGACTATAGACTAGACTATAGACTAGACTATAGACTACACTATAGACTATAAACTGGACTATAGACTAGACTATAGACTAGACTATAGACTAGACTATAGACTAGACTATAGACTAGACTATAGACTAGACTATAGACTAGACTATAGACTAGACTATAGACTAGACTATAGACTAGACTATAGACTAGACTATAGACTAGACTATAGACTAGACTATAGACTAGACTACAGACTAGACTATAGACTAGACTATAGACTAGACTATAAACTGGACTATATACTAGACAGTAAGCTACACTATATACTAGACTATAGACTAGACAATAGACAAGACTATAGACTAGACTAAAGACTAGACTAAAGACTAGACTATAGACTAGACTATAGACTAGACTAAAGACTAGACTAAAGACTAGACTATAGACTAGACTATAGACTAGACTAAAGACTAGACTAAAGACTAGACTATAGACTAGACTATAGACTAGACTATAGACTAGACTATAGACTAGACTATAGACTAGACTATAAACTGGACTATAGACTAGACAGTAAGCTATATTATATACTAGACTATAGAGTAGACAGTAGACTAGACTATAGACTAGACTATAGACTAGACTAAAGACTAGATTAAAGACTAGACTATAGACTAGACTATAGACTAGACTATAGACTAGACTATAGACTAGACTATAGACTAGACTATAGACTAGACTAAAGACTTGACTAAAGACAAGACTATAGAGTAGACTAAAGACTACTCTAAAGACTAGACTATAGACTAGACTATAGACTAGACTATAGGCTAGACAATAGGCTAGACATTAGACTGTAGAATAGACTACACTATGGACTAGACTGTAGACTACGTAATTGTCAAGACTATAAACTACACGGTAGTTTAGACTACAGACTAAACTATAGACTAGAGTATAGGCTATTCTATAGACTACACTATGGACTAGACTAAATACTTGACAATAGAGTAGACTATTGACTAGACTATAGACTAGACTATAGACTAGACAAATAAATTGACTGTAGACTTGACTATAGACTAGCCTATATACTAGACTATACCATAGACAGGATCAGTGTATAGTGTGGATTCAAATAAATATCAAAATAAAAAAAGTTTATATTTTTAAATTAAAATAATTTTAATAAAATTCAATTGGAATAGAACAAAATAAAAAAAAAATAATAAAATTACGTTTAATCTTCGCTTTCACTATTTAAACTTTGCATCCATTACCTTTAAACCACTATTGACTTTGGCTCTAGCCATAAGTAAATTTGTAGTTATAGTATCAGGACGTTCTATAGGCAACATTAAAGCTCTGGACCATATCAATTGAGCCATTAAACCTAAAGCGCGTGAAACTCCAAATAGTACGGTGTAAAATGAAGCTTCGTTAAGGCCAAAATGTCTTAATAAAACACCTGAATGAGCATCAACATTGGGCCAAGGATTGTTAACTTTTCCCAAACTTTTTAAGATGTCCGGTACTATTTTATAAACTGTCGTTACTAACTTGACTAGGGGATCATGGGGAATAACACGTTGGGCGTAGTTCATTTGACAGATGAAACGAGGATCAGTTTTGCGCAAAACAGCATGACCATAACCGGGTATAACCTTTAAAATGAAGAGAAATTTAGAAAAATATATAAGGAGAAAGGGAAATTATACCTTGCCGCTTTGTTTTATTTGATCTTGACAGAAATCTTTAATATCTTGCTCATTAGCATTTGGACCCTTGGCCTTAATCAATTCATCTAACCATTTGAGCACTTCTTGATTGGCCAGACCATGCAGAGGCCCCGCCAAACCATTTAAACCTGCTGCAAAGGCTAGATAAGGATCCGTTAAAGCTGAACCTACTAAATGACAAGCATGAGCCGAAACATTGCCTCCCTCATGATCACAGTGTAGCGATAAATATAAACGCAAGAGTTCATTAAAATCGTGATCATTAAATCCTAACATATGGGCAAAATTGGCACTCCAATCTAGAGAAGTTTTAGCAGAATATTCGAATTTTGAAGTTTTAAAGGTGTTGTTGTAAATCAAGGCAGCAGCAGAAGGTAATTTAGCCAAAAGATCCATGCTGTCTTCTAGAATAAACTTCCAATAGTCCAAGCGGCGGATATTCTTAGAAGTATTCCAAACAATATTTGAAATTTGAAACAAATTAGATCGTTGAAAAGTTGAACTCACCTCATTATAGGCTCTATTAAACCTGGAATTCTTATTAAGACTTGCTACCGCTATAGAAAATTGTGTCATTGGATGCATATCGTTCGGTAAAGAATCTATTATTTTCTGCACATATTCCGGTAATTGACTATTTTCCGCCCACATCTTCGACAAAAATTCCACATTCGTTTTACTAGGCACTTCCCCGGTAACTAATAACCAAAACATTGCCTCCGGCAAGGGTTCTCTGCCACCTTCAGCTTTTGGCAAGTGTTTTTGTATGTCCGTTAAAGTAAAACCTCGAAAACGTATACCCTCTTCGGCATCTAAATCGGAGGTGTCACAGACAAAACCCAACATACCACGCATGCCGCCATACAGTTGGCCCACTGTTATCTCTCCAACTTTTATTCTACCATATTCTCTCTTAAATTTTGAAATTTTTAAACGCTCTTGCTCGATTTTAGTTTCTAGCAGATCTTTGAAATCTTGCAAATTATTAACAGCTATTGTATGTGACTTAGAAGAGGGCAATTTGTCTTGTACTTCTTCACTTTTTTTGGGGGTTTTGGGCATAATATTTTGCTTGGTACTGGTCCAACGTAAGAGTACAGGCTATGAGTAGAAATAACATTATATTTATACCATTATCTGTATTTGTTGTCCATATTTTTACCTTAAATATATCATATTTTCTTAGAGAGAACATGTTTTTTTTTATATTTTAAAAATATTTAACAAATTCCAATTCTTACGAATTATTTTATTTTTGCAATAATATTTTGATGTAAATGACAACGATAACTGTATTAGAACCTCCCAATGATTTAACCTTTTAAAGGCTTATTATATTAAACTACTTTTTCAGACTTATTCGACTTTTTCCGACTTATTGATTTATCGAGTTTTTTGACTATTTCCCACTTTTTTTTTAAATTTTCGACTATTTTTGACTTTTTTCTACGATTTTCGAGTTTTCGACTTTTTCTATTTTTTTCGACTTTTTTCGATTTTTTCGACTAATCGACTTTTATTTACAAAGTCTACTTTTTGAATTTTTCCATAGACGATACTCGAGTTATTGACTTTTTTTTAAACAAAATACTTGATTGTTCGTTTATTCGAAAGTCGAAAGGCCTCCATCGGGCCTGTTATGCGCTCCTTAACCATTGCCACAGGTGGGGATTGAACCCGATCTACCAGACTTGAACACTAACCACAAACCTAACGAAGGCCACAGTCTTAGTTTAAACTATTGTCCAGTTTATAGTATAGCTTATGGTCTATTATATAGTCTAGTCTAATATCTAGTGTAGCCAATAGTCCAGCCTATGGTCTATATGGTTCAGTCTATATTATAGTAAAGACTTTTAGTTCTGTTTTAGTTTTTTCTGTTCTAGTTCTGTTGTAGTTCTGTTCTAGTTCTGTTCTAGTTCTGTTCTAGTTCTGTTCTAGTTCTGTTCTAGTTCTGTTCTAGTTCTGTTCTAGTTCTGTTCTAGTTCTGTTCTAGTTCTGTTCTAGTTCTGTTCTGTTCTAGTTCTGTTCTAGTTCTGTTCTAGTTCTATTCTAGTTCTGTTCTAGTTCTTTTCTAGTTCTGTTCTAGTTCTGTTCTCGTTCTGTTCTAGTTCTAATCTGGATCGGTTCTAGTTCTGTTTTAGTTCTGTTTTAGTTCTGTTCTAGTTCTGTTCTAATTCTGTTCTAGTTCTGTTCTAGTTCTGTTCTAGTTCTGCTCTAGATCTGTTCTAGTTCTGTTCTAGTTCTGTTCTAATTCTGTTCTAGTTCAGTTCTAGTTCTGTTCTAGTTCTGTTCTAGTTCTGTTCTAGTTCTGTTCTAGTTCTGTTCTAGTTCTGTTCTAGTTCTGTTCTAGTTCTGTTCTAGTTCTGTTCTAGTTCTGTTCTAGTTCTGTTCTAGTTCTGTTCTAGTTCTGTTCTAGTTCTGTTCTACTTATGTTTTAGTTCTATTTCTGTTTTTCTATATGTTATATTATTCGGTTGAAAGATATCCAATTCCCATTAAATTCCAAAACCGATCTTTTTTTTGAAAACATTTTATTTAAATTTGTTGGTTTTTTTATATTTAAAATACAAATCTTATAAAATAAATTAAATTTTTTATGTTTATTGTTTTTGTAGTTTTTTTATACATCAATTAAATGTTATATTAAAAACATATTTTCATAGTTTTCATTAATTCCAAATGATGATGAATATTTCGAAATATTAATTATTAATTTTTTAATTAAAAACTGTTTTAAACTTAAAGGAATAAGGAAAGGGAGAGAGACAGAGAACAATAAACTAAATTGCGTAATAAAAGAAGAAAAAATAAAGGAAACGATAAAAATAATACTAAAAAATACACTTAAAGAAATAATTGTTTTAATTTGTTTTGTTGGCTTTTTTAGCGATAGGAGTTTCAATACAATTTTTAAATAATAATTATTTGGACAAACTGTGTCTTATTTTGTAGTGACTTTAAACGTCACTTTATTAACAAGTTTTAAAAAATGATTCGAAATTTTTAAAAGTAATTTTAAAATATTTATTTAATTAGGATTTTTTTTCTCAAATTTTTCTTACTTATTATTAAATAATAATTAAAAAAAGAAAGCAAAGAAATTATTAAAGTTTTGTTTAAATTTCTCAGCTTTACTTTATTCATGATCTACCACATGTGGGTAGATTTACCCGGAAGAATACATTCAATTCGATTAGTGAGGCAAATATCAAAAATACCAAATACATGACCAGACAGGCGGTGCCCACTTTTTTGTCCAATTTAAATTTATTACACGAAAATGTCAAATACAACAGGAAGAGTGTGGAGAGCAGGGTTATGGCGGAATATTCAAGACCGGCTGAATTGATGCCAACATAATTTTGTCCGGGTTGTATGGGAAAGAAGACAGCTTTGATGAGCCATGGTACACCCAGGCATAGAAGAATGTCAAAGGTGTTGGAACCAATGGAATTACAAATACCCATTGAACCGTGACCTAAAGGGCAAAGAAGAAAATTTAGTAATTAAAACATATTTTTGAGCAAGAATATTACCTCTTTTGGCCACGATAACACTGGAAACTGCTTCGGGTACACTGGTGCCAGCAGCCAGGAACGTAATGCCCATTACGGAATCGGGAATTTTTAAAGTGTCACCTGGGTAAATAAAAATAAACCACAGTTTTACTTCATGCTGACTCTAGTGCTGTAGACCTTTTCTAGTTCTGTTGTGCTCTAGTTCTGTTTTAGTTTTGTTCTAGTTTTGATTTAGTTTTGTGTTAGTTCTGTTCTAGTTATGTTCTAGTTCTGTTTAAGTTCTGTTCAAGTTCTGTTCAAGTTCTGTTCAAGTTCTGTTCAAGTTCTGTTCAAGTTCTGTTCAAGCTCTGTTCAAGTTCTGTTCAAGTTCTGTTCAAGTTCTATTCAAGTTCTGTTCAAGTTCTGTTCTAGTTCTGTTCTAGTTCTGTTCTAGTTCTGTTCTAGTTCTGTTCTAGTTCTGTTCTAGTTCTGTTCTAGTTCTGTTCTAGTTCTGTTCTAGTTCTGTTCTAGTTCTGTTCTAGTTCTGTTCTAGCTCTGCTCTAGTTCTACTCTAGTTCTGTTCTAGTTATGTTCCAGTTGTGTTCTAGTTGTGTTCTAGTTCTGTTCTAGTTGTGTTTTAGTTGTGTTCTAGTTTTGTTCTAGTTATGTTCTAGTTGTGTTCCAGTTGTGTTCTAGTTCTGTTCTAGTTGTGTTTTAGTTGTGTTCTAGTTTTGTTCTAGTTATGTTCTAGTTGTGTTCCAGTTGTGTTCTAGTTGTGTTCTAGTTTTGTTCTAGTTCTGTTCTAGTTTTGTTCTAGCTATGTTCTAGTTGTGTTCTAGTTGTGTTCTAGATGTGTTCTAGTTCTGTTCTAGTTATGTTCTAGCTCTGCTCTAGTTCTACTCTAGTTCTGTTCTAGTTATGTTCCAGTTGTGTTTTAGTTGTGTTCTAGTTTTGTTCTAGTTATGTTCTAGTTGTGTTCCAGTTGTGTTCTAGTTGTGTTCTAGTTTTGTTCTAGTTCTGTTCTAGTTTTGTTCTAGTTATGTTCTAGTTGTGTTCTAGTTGTGTTCTAGATGTGTTCTAGTTCTGTTCTAGTTGTGTTTAAGTTGTGTTCTAGTTTTGTTATAGTTCTGTTCTAGTTATGTTCTAGTTGTGTTCTAGTTGTTCAAGTTCTTTTCAAGTTCTGTTCAAATTCTGTTCAAGTTCTGTTCTAGTTCTGCTCTAGTTCAAGTTGTGATCTAGTTGTGTTCAAGTTGTGTTCTAGTTATGTTCTAGTTCTGTTCTAGTTTTGTTATAGTTATGTTCTAGTTTTGTTCTAGTTCTGTTCTGTTCTAGTTCTGTTCTAGTTTTGATCTAGTTATGTTCTAGTTCTGTTCTAGTTCTGTTCTAGTTCTGTTCTAGTTCTGTTCTAGTTCTGTTCTAGTTCTGTTCTAGTTCTGTTCTAGTTCTGTTCTAGTTCTGTTCTAGTTCTGTTCTAGTTCTGTTCTAGTTCTGTTCTAGTTATTTTCTACTTCTGTTCTAGTTCTGTTCTAGTTCTGTTCTAGTTATGTTCTAGTTCTGTTCTAGTTCTGTTCTAGTTCTGTTTTAGTTCTGTTCTAGTTCTGTTCTAGTTCTGTTCTAGTTCTGTTCTAGTTCTGTGCTAGTTCTGTTCTAGTTCTGTTCTAGTTCTGTTCTAGTTCTGTTCTAGTTCTGTTCTAGTTTTGTTCTAGTTTTGTTCTAGTTCTGTTCTAGTTCTGTTCTAGTTCTGTTCTAGTTCTGTTCTAGTTCTGTTCTAGTTCTGTTCTAGTTCTGTTCTAGTTCTGTTCTAGTTTCTAGTTCTTCTGAAGTTATTTCTATTTCACTTACCAATTATAGTTATCATCCATGCGACAACATACGACAGTGATCCGATCCACACAATACACATCACAAATGTCAAGGGGAATATTTTATTATTTTTCGCTTTCTTACAGTCCGGTATGGCAATACGGAAAAGCAAATGAATGGGCCATATAATGATCCAAGTGAATTGGGCAAAACAACTTTTACCCCAGGGATACTTAAGCAGGGAATAGCCTTCCTCTTCCTCAGGCTCAGCAGCACTGGCGGAATCAGCTGTTGCGGCTGGTAACGCATTAGCGGCAGCCTCAACATCAGTATTTTCCTGATGGGCTATAGGAGCCTTGATCACACAACCTGAATTATTAGAGGCGGCCGTTGAGGTTGTAGTCGTAATATTCGAGGTGGTGGTGTTGGTAGTTAGGCAAGTGGTAGCTATAGGCGGTGAAGCAGAAGGTGGTATTTTTGGCGGTTCATTATTGACACCACCATTCAGTTGAATGGTGGATAAATTATGGCATATACGATTCTCCACGAGATCTGTTAAGGGGAATTAAGATGAAAGTGTTAATATTTTCTTTGTTGTAAAGAAATTTAAAACATTAGAAGTGTAAAGAAATTGGGAAAACAGTTTTGAAGTGAACACAGTTTTGGATTAAACAAGTATTTACAGTTAGATTTAGAATAGTATTAGATTAAGCGTTTAAATAACAATTAGTTAGCGATTAAACGGAGATTAACAGTTGACAATTTAGTTAAATTGAAAGTAGTTATTAATAAAGTTTTAATCATTAAGAAGCATCTTCATGATTTGATATAGAAAAGATCTTGATTTTAATATACAACATGGATATAGACGTTTAGAAAATTTCTTCTTTATACAGATAACGAATAAGATCGGTGAACAGTTTTAGTTGAAAAACAGTAAAAAGACAGAGTTTAATATATATTCGATTAGAGGGACTTGAGTGAGTAATTCGATTCCAGAATTCTCCCGGGAAACTAATTACTTTCTTGGTCCCCAATTGAAAGTTAGTTTTTTTTCATAATAGACCAGAAATATTTTATAACAAAAAAACATATTATAAACCTGGTTCTTTTTCATTACTGTTCTTGGTCTGTATGCTACAATTTGAAGAACGGCTGCGTGAACGAGCTTGCTTAACTCCACCTATATATACATTAAATTGAGAATAGCCAATAAATTATGTTAAATCGGATAACAAGAATCACATACCTTTGGCACACTTTTGAAATGTCTTATCGAAATACATGACAGCCAAGTAGACAGCATATAGGGAGACCAAAATTAAGGCCTCATACCATTCGACACGTTCGTCATGCATGACACAAATTAACACGGCCACCGTAAAACCATAAGCTATACTATCACGCGTCAAAGGCCACCAATCCAGAGGTATAGTCTATATATTATTTAAAAACGTTTCAAAATTGATGAAAAAAACATATATAGTTTTATATAATCCACTCACCATTCCCGCTCCTATACCACAACAAGCTGCCACAGCTAAAATATTAAATACCGCTGAACCCACTATGGTACCCACACCGATATCACCCTCTGTGATAAAGGTACCTATCACATTTACAAAAAGTTCTGGTGCCGATGTTGCTGCTGCCATAAATGTAGCACCCGCTACATCATTGGACATATTTAGGGCTATTTTTGAAAGAAAAAAATGGAACCATTTCGTTATGAATCGTACTAAGTTATTATATTCGTATAAAACTTACCGGCACAGATTTTTTCCACGGCGGGCACAAAATATTCATCACATACTACTGCTAAAGCTACAAATAAATATAAACTGGCTATAACATGAAGTACAACAGCACCCGCTTGTCTCTGACCCTCTGTGAATAAATCCCGGGGAAAATCATCAATAGCAGGCTGTGTGCAATTTATGTCTGAAAGTAAAAGGGACCAATAATTAATAACAGAACTAGGAGATAACTAAAAGAGAACTAGAATATAAGTAGAATAGACCTAGAACACAACTAGCACAGAAGAGAACTTGACAAGAACTAGAACAGAACTAGAACAGAACTAGAACTAGAACAGAACTAGAACAGAACTAGAACAGAACTAGAACAGAACTAGAACAGAACTAGAACAGAACTAGAAC
>NC_060951.1:6763706-6765012 GCF_022045245.1 Lucilia cuprina
GTTCTAGTTCTGTTCTAGTTCTGTTCTAGTTCTGTTCTAGTTCTGTTCTAGTTCTGTTCTAGTTCTGTTCTAGTTCTGTTCAAGTTCTGTTCTAGTTCTGTTCTAGTTGTGTTCTAGTTCTGTTATAGTTCTGTTCTAGTTCTATTCTAGTTCTGTTCTAGTTCTGTTCTAGCTCTGTTCTAGTTCTGTTCTAGCTCTGTGCCAGTTCGGTGCTTATTCATATTTAGGTAGTTCGTTAGTTAGTTAGTTAGTTAGTTAGTTAGTTAGTTAGATAGTTAGTTATTTAGTTAGTTAGTTAGTTAGTTAGTTAGTTAGTTAGTTAGTTAGTTAGTTAGTTAGTTAGTTTTCTTTACATCTGTAAATCTCTCAGTGTAACAATTGAAACCCGAGATACCGAGAAAATCCAGATTAATTTCCGATAGAAAAATTCGAAGATCATTATCGTTTGATGTTGTTTTTGTTGTTTATTACCGCTGCTTCGAATCTACTTAGTTTATTACTTCCGTTTGGAATCGTTTAAAATATACGAATTTTGTGAAAAATACATATGTTAGTGTTCTTACACACACACTTTTAAAATTTAATTTTAGTATTTTTTGTCTTAAAATAAAATTTACTTTATTGTATGACTGTGTGTGTACGTTGTTTAAAAATTTTTTTTCTCTCTAAATCAATTAAAAATTTTTACAAAAATTATTTTAATTGTGTAAAAGTAGCGCCGCCACTTCATAATGGATAATTTACGTTTATTTATTTGTTTGCTTCTGTTGTTGTTGTTTTTTTAATTTTATTGTATTTTACTCGTATTTCTAGTATATTGTTTATTTGTCGTCATTAGAATTTTGTTTTTTTTTTTTTGCTCTCTAGTTTAAATTTAGTTGTTGTATCAAGGTTTTTGTTGTGACTTCTATTTTGCATTTATCTAATTTTATGCGAATTATTTTGTTTGATATAAATTGATAAATTTTTACCGCCAAAAATGTGTTTTGAAGTCTCGAGTTGCAACGAAAAAAAAACACAACAATAATAATTTTCAATTATACGAAAAATTAAAATAAATCATCTTAAAGTTGATCTTTATGATGAGATCACCTTCGATTGTGATTGAAGATTATGAAACAAATTTGAAAGGAATTAAAAAAAATACATACGCTACACAGTAGCAAACTAAAGCTTAATTATAGATCTTAGGTTCTAATTCTGTTGTAGTTCTGTTCTAGTTCTGTTCTAGTTCTGTTCTAGTTCTGTTCTAGTTCTGTTCTAGTTCTGTTCTAGTTCTGTTCTAGTTCTGTTCTAGTTCTGTTCT
>NC_060951.1:6765112-6776849 GCF_022045245.1 Lucilia cuprina
ATAGACTAGACTATAGACTAGACTATAGACTAGACTATAGACTAGGCTATAGACTAGACTATAGACTAGACTATAGACTAGACTATAGACAAGACTATAGACTAGACTTTAGACTAGACTATACTAACTTTAGACTAGACTATTGACTTGAGTATGGACTATAAATATGACTTGTATATAGACTAGACAATAAATACTAAATTATTGATTAGAGTAAAGCCTCTTTTATATACTAGACGTTAGTCTTAACTGTAGAGTGTAAACGAAACTATCACTAGTTTGTGGACTATAGGCTAGATTAAAAATTAAACCGTAGTCTAGATTAGAGCCTAAACTATAGACTTGACCGTAGATTAGACTATAGACTAGACCATAAGCTAGACAGTTGACCAGTCTATAGACTATTTTTCATATTATTTTCTGACATTTTCTATTTATGATTTTCTCTTTTTCCTCCATTTTGTTTTTCTTCATTCTGATCAGTTTAAGCACTTTAATAGTTCACTTGGGTCACTTTAACGTTATGCTAAATACAATTAGTATCATGATTATCACCAACATCATTTTCATCTTTATTGTCGTATCTTTTTTATTTTTCTGTTCTTCTTTATTTAAGTTTAAATTGCTTTGGGTGTGATGTTCGGTTCTTTTTCTCTGTCGCAATCATGATTACTTTTAGTTATTTATTTATGTAGTTTTTTTCAAATTTATTATTTTGAGTGTTAGAAAAGATGTCTCACAGATAAGCTATAGATATATGTATATCTTAATAAATATATGAATATATATGTATGTGAGAATGTGTGTATGTATAGTAGAAGTTTATATAAATCTGAGATTTATGAATGTATCTTAAAGATACCTTTGTATTTGTGGTTAGGTATTCTCACCTCTGCGTGGTGAATTTAGTTTTTCTTATATACTTAAATTGAATTTGGTTTAGTATTAATTTAAATCGTCGTTTTAAATCGTTTAATGTTTGATAAATTTCTAAACCAATAACGAAAAGATGCTCCGGTTTATTCCAGTTTATTATCTATAAATCGAACTATACTGAAACCTGGCTAAGAAGGAGTATGGCATTGTCGTCAAGATTGTATATGGAAGAGATGTTTTTTTCATCTCGGTAGTTAAGAAACGCAATACCAATGATCAGATTTAGGAACTTGTGTAAAGTTCTTTGATAATGAATTGTCATCGTCAAGCAATACTCAAACATCACATTGAACTGTAAGAGACTCTTAAACGAATACTCTTCCAGAGCGATCCAGAAACGATTTATTGTAATAATGTGAAATCTTGAACCGTTTTAAACTAGAGAAGAGAATGTTCAGTTTAGAGGTGTTCTACGTCTTGTAATAAAGAGGCAGAGAACTATAAACGGTCGCTCTATTACACGTCACGCTTTTGTCACATATAGATCCATGAAGATCTATATAACTCCTTGTTATCTAAAGATCACAACTAGTTAGGCTGATATCGATTGTTACCGGTAATTGTAAACTTGATAGCCATGTGACCTTCCGTTCAATGATTTCTGTAGAAGTTGTCAAAATAATGATAAAGAAGAAACTATATCACATCCTTTCTGTGATTATCCTGCTTTGGCTGAAATCCGAATTCGGATGTTTAAAAGGACCTACTTTGACGATCTATCTGAACTGTCATTCATTAATTTGTCAGAATGAATGAGAACTTCGGTATTCTCATTAATTTGGACATAATCTGGCGATCATGTCTTTTTACTCCAATCTTACTCCTTAACCTTTTCCTCGCATCTCCTCTCTCCCTTTATATTTATAAAGGGATCAACCTGACCCAAGTAAAGCTGCATTTGACTACCTTTGATAACCTAACCTAAGCTAAAGGAATACTCTTCTACAGAGAGATACTTTTTCTAATAATTATATTGGAAGGATAGTCCTAAGGCTGACCTTTGACCTTTGTAGATGAATTGAAATCCTTTCGATCCCTTTTCCTTTATGCAATCATTGGAAATAATGAAATGGTAGAATCACAAAGTTCCTATCAGGTGACCACAGTAGGAAGAGGTCAAAATACCTCATTAGCATAAGCAAAATCCGTGATTAGCCACGTATGGTACCTATTCTGAGTGGACACACGAAACCGGATGCACGGATTGAAATGAATCTAAAGAATATGTGTAGGGGAATAGAAAACCTTTAGTTATTACATTTCTTAGGATAAATGGAAACTAGAGAAAGGGAACTTGAGGATAAAGACGATTTCAAAGCTCTTCGTAGCAAGGAGGGCTGAACGAAAAACCAAAAAAAAAAAACATTGTTGAAAGATTGTCTTGCGTGGTCACTTGAAATAATGACACGATAGAAATAAAGTTCGTATGAGAGGATCACAATATTAGAAGACCATGAAGCCTTTTCAGAAAAACTTCTTTCACATTACAAGGTTTTCATCGTAATTTAATGAAAATAGTTTGGGAGGGATACAATATTAGATGTTACATTCCTTAAGAGAAATGGAAACTAGATAAAGGGAACTGGATGATACAGATTATTTCAAACTCCTTCCCCGACAGGAGAGCTGAAAAAAAATAATGGCAGTTCCTTAAAATAACGAAACAGTAGAAGCATAAAGTTTATGTGATATGAAGACAATAGGAGGAGAAGCCTCTTCGCAATAAACCAAATTCCTTGGACACACAAAACTGTATGAACGAGTTCAAATGAATCTAGACAATGTGTGGAGAGGACTAGAAGACCTTCTTGAAAAAGTTGTTATTTTCGATATTGCAGCATTTTGTCGCAAAGAGGAAGAACATTGGCAAGAGTATGTCATGTTCGGTCACGAGGGCTGAATGAAAAACCTTGGCGAAAGAATGTCATGTGCGTTCACTTGAAGTAATAAAACGTTAGAAGCACAAAGTTTCTATAAGGTGACCGCAGTAGGAGATAACTAAGAAGCATCTGTAGAAACTGTGCAAAAACGATATAATACCTCTGAGTGGAAGGTTTGGTAAACCCCTTGTGGGGTTTTTATCGAAAGAATATGCAAAGATCTAGGGAGCGTTCTTATTTCTATTTGGGAAATTCTAAGTTGAACTGTAAAACTTTCCTTCGGGTTTCGTTGAAATTAGATGCAAAGCTTTAGAAAGCATTGGCCGCTAATTGTATTACAATTTGAATTGAAATTTTCTCCGTTTGGCAACTTTGGTATTCTGAATTTCGATTCGACTATTCGCCACATAAATAACAACTTACAAAAACGTAGGTGCGGTCGTAACGCAGAATACACACATTCGTAAAGCATTGAAACGAAATGGAATTGCTTCTTCTTCGTAATCGAAATGCAGAATAGGAGTGATTATTATTACAGATATTACATCTCTTAGGAAGACTGGTGAACTTGAGAATCTCTTTCGATTCTCGTCGGAATTAGATGGAAATCTTTAGGAAGCGTTGTTATTTGCGATATTACATCCCTTAGGAGGAGTGTTTGGGAAATCCTAAGGAGAAATGGACACTATTTGGCAAATCCTTAGAAGGACTGGAAAACTTTCTTTCGAATTGCCAGATTTTAGTCGAAAATAGATGCAAATCTTTAGGAAACATTGTTATTTTCGAACCCTTAGGAAGAGTGTTTGGGAAATCCTAAGGAGATATGGGAACTATTTGGGCAAAGGGATGAAAACCCTTCTCTCGCATTGCCAGGTTTACGTCGCAAGTTGATGGAAATATCTCGGAAACGTTGTTATTTGTAAAATCACATCTCTTGGAGAAAGTGTTTGGAAAATCCTTAGAAGGACTGAAAAACCTTCATTCACATTGCCAGGTTTTTACCGCAATTCGATTGATCTAGGAAGCGTTGTTATTTTCGATATCATATATATTTGTGAGTAGTATTTGGGAAATCCTAAGAAGGACAGAAAAACCTTCTTTCGCTTTGTCAAGTTTTTGCCGCAATTTCATTGATCTAGGAAGCGTTGTTATTTTCGATATCACTTATCTTTGCGGGGAGGAAATCCTGAGGAGGATTAGAAACTATTTGGGAAATCCAACCAAGGACTCCCAGGTTTTCCTCGAAGTAAGATGCAAATATCAAGGAATCGTGTTATTTTCGATATTTCATTTCCTTAGGAGGAGTGTTTGGGAAATCCTAAGGAGGACTAGAAACTATTTGGGAAATGCTAAGAAGGACTAAACAAATTTCTTTCGTCGCAATTTGATGCAAATATCTGGGAAGCGTAGTTATTTCATATATTACTTTCCTTAGAAGAACTATTTGGGAAATCCTAAGGAGGACTGGAAACTATTTGAAAAATCCAACGGAGGACTGTAAAACCCTCTTTAGCATTTCGAGGTTTTCCTCGAAATATCAAAGAATCGTTGTTATTTTCAATATCACATTTCTTAGGGGGAGTTTTTGGGAAATCCTAAGGAGGATTGGAAACTAATTGCGAAATCCTATGGAGGACTGTAAAACCTTCTTTTGGATTGTCAGGTTTTCCTCGAAATTAGATGCAAATATCTAGGAAACGATGTTATTTCATATATAATATCCCTTATAAGGAGTGTTTGGGAGATCCTACGTAGGACTAGGAACTATTTGGAAAATCCTCAGAAGGATTGGAAAACCTCCTTTCGCATTGTCAAGTTTTTGTTGCAATTTGATGCAAATATCTTGGATGCGTTGTTATTTCAGCTATTACTTTCATTGGGAGAACTATTTGGGAAATCCTAAGGAGGACTGGAAACTATTTGGGAAATCCAAAGGAGGACTGTAAAACCTTCTTTAGCATTTCGAGATTTTCCTCGAAATTAGATGAAAATATCTAAGAATCGTTGTTATTTTCAATATCACATTTCTTAGGAGGATTTGTTGGGAAATCCTAAGGAGGATTGGAAACTAATTGCGAAATCCTATGGAGGACTGTAAAACCTTATTTCGCATTGTCAGGTTTTCCTCGAAATTAGATGCAAATATCTAGGAAACGATGTTATTTCAGATAAAACATCCCTTATAAGGAGTGTTTGGGAGATCCTACGGAGGACTGCGATCTATTTGGAAAATCCTAAGAAGGATTGGAAAACCCCCTTTCGCATTGTCAAGTTTTCGTCGCAATTTGATGCAAATATCTTGGATGCGTTGTTATTTCAGCTATTACTTTCTTTGGAAGAACTATTTGGGAAATCCTAAGGTGGACTGGAAACTATTTGGGAAATCCTATGAAGGACTGTAAAATCTTCTTTCGCATTGGTAGGTTTTCCTCGAAATTAGATGCAAATATCTAAGAATCGTTGCTATTTTCAATATTACATCTCTTAGTGGGACTTTTCTGGAAATCCCGAGATTAACTGGAAACTATTTGCGAAATCCTTTGAAGGACTGTAAAACCTTCTTTTGCAGATATAACATCCCTTATAAGGAATGTTTGGGAGATCCTACGGAGTACAGTAAAACCTTCAAACCAAACGATTTGGTAAATCCCTATAAAGATCGGAAGATTCATTAGTTTTTTATACAACAATGTTTAAAATAATTAGTTAAAGTTTAAAACGTGCTGCTAAGCGGCTTAATGACAAATTACACCGGCAAAAATTATTTAGCAATTTGCACGTTTATACACATTTTACAAATTGTTGAAATATTGTAGATATTTTATTTTTGTTACTATTTGTTTATATGTTATGTTCGTATTTAGTTTATTTATATATTACAACAATTAAGCACATTTTTTTGTTTTTGGTTTATTATTGTTGTAGACATTTAGTTAAACAAAGTTTTTAATTACACAAAGTGGAAGAAAAAATATTTTATTTAAATGACAACTTAACATGTGTTAGAGATTTAAATAAAATTTCAAAATAGTTTTGAAATTTTGTTTTTGTTAACGCTCCAGTAAATAAACATAAAAATAGGTTTTTTTTAATGAAATCAAAATTAAATATTAAGTATACGCCTCGGTTTAGGAAAAATTAATTATTGTTTTTTTTTTTTAATTTTTTAAATTTAATATTTTTTTATACCCGTAGTGCTGCTTAAACCCCAATAATCCTCCATTTTGTGTGTGATGTTGTTGTATTTTTTGTTGGTTTTTTTTTCTTTAGATTTTTAGTTTGTTTTTGTTGTATTTTTTAAAGGAATTTCATTGATTTTGTTTTTTTTTAAGGAAAAAATTTTTATATTTTTTTTTAATAAATTTTTATTTAAAATTATTGATTTTTTTGTTTCTTTTAAACAGCGACGGTATTTCGTTTTTGTTGTAGAGGTGTAATTTTCAAATTTCCAGCGCAAAACGATCGCGTAAGCGCGCTTTAACGTTATTTGCTTGATATTTTGAACACCGCTCGTCATAAACTGCGCTCACAGCTCGGTCCATACATTGAAATGCAAAAAAAAAAATAAACGAAAAAAAAGAACTTATAAACGCTCACTAACACATGGCAATAACAAAAACACCGTTAGTTTTTTTAACATTTCAACTTAAAGTGTGTATGTGTGCGTGTGTGTGTGTGTTTGTATTAGATCATTTAGCATATTCAATGTTTTATATTAGATATTCTCACTCTCTTGCTTATATCACCCGCAAGTTGATCACACACTGTGTGACACTCACTTTCAACATACAATCACTAGATAGATCATTATCTTTCTCTTTTTCTCCCTCTTTCAATTAAATTTTAATAATACTACCTCTCTCTCTTTCTTTTTCTCTGTATAATTTAATTGCTATTATTATTGTTCAATGCTTGATTGATTTTCTTTAACTCTCTTTTCCTCTCTTTTTTCTTAATTTCAAAGTAAACTTGTCTTAATCTTCGGCTTCTTCTTCTTCTTCTTTTTGTAATTTAAATTTATTCCACCACATCCGCTTCCGCTTTAAATACGCATTTACTTTTATATAATTATTTCTATTTCGGCTTTTATCAAATATTTTTTTTTAATTTCTTAAATTTTCTTTTTTTTTAATTCAGTTCATTTTTTTTTCTTAAAAAAAATTATTTTTTTAAATATTTTTCATTTGCTCTCTAAATGTTGTTGAGTAACCGCACCGTTATTATTAACTAAAATCATTTAAGCTTCATTCTTTAGTTGGAAGCTTTGCTCTAATATTTTCATTTCGCTGCAGCTTTAGCTTTAAGCTTGTATTGGTTTAAAACTTACACTTATAAACAATTTAAATTATTTCAAAAGATTATTTTTTTTATAAATTTTTATTTGTTAAAATTTCATTTCACAAAACATAATAACTAAACAATTTGTTATGTTTAATTTGATTTTATTTTCCCTAATGCGGGTCAATCATTAAGGGAGGTGTTCGTTTTTTTTTTTTTTTTTTGGAAAAACTATTATTCGTAGTTTAGTACTTTATTTTTTAAGTTCTTCTATATAAAAACATAGGTATTTTGCTTTAGCTGAAACAGTGGGACAAAAATAAGTTTTCAATAAACATTTAAAACTAAACTAGATTTAGACTAGACCTAAGACTTAAAATAAACGAATAGAATATAAACTATATATCAGGCTATAGACTAGAATAGTCGATACTATATAAAAGACTATAAGCAGGACATTCAACTAGACTATAGACTAGACTATAAACAAGACTAAACACTAGACTATAGTCTACTCTATTGACTAGATTATAAACTAAACAGCAGACTAGAATATAAAGTAAACTATAGACCTGGACTTTAGACTAGAACATAGACTAAACTATAGACTAACCTCGACTAGACTATAGACTAGACTGTATATAAAACAATAGACCAGACTAAAGGCTAGACTATATACTACACTATAGACTAGATTATAGACTGGGCTGTAGACTGGACTATAGACTGACTATAGACCAGACTATAGACTAGACTATAAACTGGACTTTAGATTAGACTATAGACTAGACTAGACTATAGACAAGACTATAGACTAGGCTATAGACTAGACTATAGACCAGACCATAGACTAGACATTAGACTAGACATTAGACTAGACATTAGACTAGACATTAGACTAGACTACAGACTAGGCTATGGACTAGACTATAGACTAGACTATAGACTAGACTATAGACTAGACTATAGACTAGACTATAGACTAGACTATAGACTAGACTATAGACTAGACTATAGACTAGACTATAGACTAGACTATAGACTAGACTATAGTTTAGACTATAGGCTAGACTATAGACTAGACTATAGACTAGACTATAGACTAGACTATAGACTAGACTATAGACTAGACTAGACTATAGACTAGACTATAGACTAGACTATAGACTAGACTATAGACTAGACTATAGACTAGACTATAGACTAGACTATAGACTAGACTATAGACTAGACTATAGACTAGACTATAGACTAGACTATAGACTAGACTATAGACTAAACTATAGACTAGACTATAGACTAGTCTATAGTCTAGTCTATAGTCTATTCTATAGTCTAGTCTATAGGCTAGTCTATAGTCTAGTCTATAGGCTAGTCTATAGTGTAGTCTATAGTCTAGTCTATAGTCTAATCTATAGTCTAATCTATAGTCTAGTCTATAGTCTAGTCTATAGTCTAGTCTACAGTCTTGTCTATAGTCTAGTCTATAGTCTAGTCTATAGTCTAGTCTATAGTCTAGTCTATAGTCTAGTATATAGTCTAGTATATAGTCTAGTCTATAGTCTAGTCTATAGTCTAGTCTATAATCCAGTCTGTAGTTTAGTCTATAGTTTATTCAAGTCTATAGTCTAGTCTTAGTCTAGTTTATAGCCTGGTCTACAGTCTAGTCTGTAAACTAGTCTATAATCTAGTTTATAGCCTATAGTCTACTTTATGGTCTAGTCTATACTCTAGTCAATAGGCTAGTGTATAGTCTTCTCTATAGTTTAGACTTTAGTTTAGTCTATAGTCTAGTCTATAGTCTAGTCTATAGTCTAGTCTATATTTTTGTCTATAGTCTTGTCTTTATTCTAGTCTATAGTCTAGTCTATAGTCTAGTCTATAGTCTAGTCTATAGTCTAGTCTATAGTCTAGTCTATAGTCTAGTCTATAGTCTAGTCTATGGTTTAGGCTATAGTCAAGTGTAGTCTACAGCTTAGTCTATAGTGTAAGTCTATAGTCTAGTCTATATTCTAGTCTGTAGTCTAGACTATAGTCTAGTCTATAGTCTGATCTATAGTCTAGTCTATGGTTTAGGCTATAGTCAAATATATAGTCTAGTCTGTAGTATAGTTTGCTTTACTGTTCATTTAAATCTGCATCATCAAATAAACAGCATACTTCTGTACGATTTTATTACAAATTTTATTTGTCGCATCATCACCGTCATCATTAGCAACATCATGGCAATAATTGTGATCAACAACAACAATATCATCATGATTACTATAAAACTACGATCGTGATCATAATTTTTGTAATGACGTTATATTTTGTAACGTACATTTTAGTTTAGTTAATTATTTCTTAAATAGAATAAAAAAACATTTATTTTTCTTTTTTTGTCTAATGTCAGCAGAACTCAATTGTGTTTGTAGTTGTTGTTCTTGTTGTTACACTCGACTACGATTCGTCTAATTTTCTATATTTTGACCTTTGATGATGTTTGTTTTAATTTTTTTGTGTTTAATATTAGTTTATATTATGTATTTTTTCATTCGTATCAATTTTCGTGATATGAACGTGCGTCGTCAGTCGGTTTATTTGTTTATTATTTAATTAAGTTTTATGTGTTTAATTCGAACACACACACACTCGCACGTTTTTAATTATAAAATGGGATGGGTAATCTGAGATGAAGCTAATGATAATGAATTGGTTTTTGAGATGATTGATTATAAAATAATTAGAGTTGTTTGAGAGAGAAAGAGAGAGATTTTGTTTTATGTTTGATGGTAAATTTGTGTAAGGAAATGCACAAAAATCTTAGCTGAATATGATCAAAAAGTGGTTAATTGTACTCTATACTAAATTAAGCTACTGCTGAATACGTCTTTTTCGCCGCTGAATTGAAAAAATCTTAGCTGAATTGAGGTTAAACTATTAGAGTTCTATTTTCTTCTATAAATTTGTTTTTAATGTAAAAGAATGCGTTCGGAAATGTACTAAAATTTAGCTGAATTGGTAAATCTTTAGCTGAATATGATCAAAAAGTGTGTAATTTTACTTTATAGTGAATTAAGCTACTGCTGAATAAGTTTATTTCGCCGCTGAATTGAGAAAATCTTAGCTGAATTGAGGTTAAACTATTAGAGTTCTATTATCTTCTATAAATTTGTTTTTAATGTGAAAGAATGAGTTCGGAAATGTACAAAAACTTAGCTGAATTGATAAATCTTTAGCTGAATATGATCAAAATGTGGTTAGTTGTACTTTGTAGTAAATTAAGCTACTGCTGAATAAGTTTATTTCTCAGCTGAATTGAGAAAATCTTAGCTGAATTGTGGTTATATTATTACAGTTCTATTTTTTCTATAAATTTGTCTATAATGTCAAAGAAAGCATTCGGAAATGTAAAAAAACTTAGCTGAATTGTTAAATCTTTAGCTGAATATGATCAAAAACTTGTTGTGATCATGCTGAATAAGTTTATTTCTCCGCTGAATTAAGAAAATCTTAGCTGAATTGAGGTTATGTTATTAATATCTTATTTTGATTCTAAATTTCTTTTGAATAACTTAAGCTGTAGCTTAAAAAGGAACTTAAGCATAGCAGTCGTTAATTTGATGACTTTTAAACGGGAATTTTTAGTCTCCGATTATAAACAACAATCTGCTTAATATAATTAATATTAACTAATTTCGACATTTGTAGTTTTTTTTAATAAATTCTATTTCACATTTTCATCTTACATTTCTCCCATAGAAGTTCTTTATTTTTTCGTTTTTGTAAATTCTAGCCGACTTCGTCGTCGTCTTTGCTGTCTATTCATGAACAACTATGAAAATTTGTTCCTATTCACTTAAATAAACAAGAAGACATTCAATTAAATTTGTCAAAGAAACTACATAGTAGTAATTGAAAAAAATAATAGTAAAAGAACAGAAATGGAGAGTCTATTATTATACATATAATTTTTTTTATAAATGATTTCTTTTGCTTTACAGACGACATGAGCATATACGTGAAAAATAAATATAATAAAAAAATCTTTGATTAAAAGTTCATATAGAGAATGATAATATAGAGATTTTGCTTATAGTTTGGTTTTTTGAAAATTATGTAACTTCAGCTAAGCCGCAGAACTAAAATGACATAACGAAATTTATAACAACCTAGAACAGAATTAGAACAGAACTAGAACAGAACTAGAACAGAACTAGAATAGAACTAGAACAGAACTAGAACAGAACTAGAACAGAACTAGAACAGAACTAGAACAGAAATAGAACAGAACTAGAACAGAACTAGAACAGAACTAGAACAGAACTAGAACAGAACTAGAACAGAACTAGAACAGAACCAGAACAGAACCAGAACAGAACTAGAACAGAACTAGAACAGAACTAGAACAGAACTAGAACAGAACTAGAACAGAACTAGAACAGAACTAGAACAGAACTAGAACAGAACTAGAACAGAACTAGAACAGAACTAGAACAGAACCAGAACAGAACTAGAACAGGACTAGAACAGAACTAGAACGGAACTAGAATAGAACTAGAAAAGAACTAGAACAGAACTAGAACAGAACTAGGACAGAACTAGAACAGAACTAGAACAGAACTAGAACAGAACTAGAACAGAACTAGAACAGAACTAGA
>NC_060951.1:6776949-6802621 GCF_022045245.1 Lucilia cuprina
AGAAGTAGAACAGAACTAGAACAGAACTAGAACAGAACTAGAACAGAACTAGAACAGAACTAGAACAGAACTAGAACAGAACTAGAACAGAACTAGAATAGAACTAGACCTAGAACAGAACTGGAATAGAAATAGAACAAAACTTGAAAATTAAGGGTTTTTAAAAGTTTTCTTTTCAACAAAATATCTTCCAAGATACAAAACCATCATATTATAGACATTCTATTGTACATTAAACTAAAATCTCAATATATATTATTTATTTAAGAAAATTTCAAATTTAAAACCTGCTGGCGTTCGGTTTGTATTTGCACCACTACACACTAATAAATAATGGAAATAAATGTCAGTAGATATTTTGTGAAAAAAAAAACAAAATGAAATCTTATTTAATTCACTTGTCACTTTAATCTACAAAAGATATTTAGATTTTGTTGTTGTTCGTATGGAAGAGAACAACAGCACCAAAAACTTAACAATAAATATTTAGCGAAATTTTTATATCATAATAGGTAAATACATACATATGTATATAGAAACATACTTACATAGATACAAACATATACAACAGCAATAAGATTACTATATAAAACTACTATTTTCCAGATTTATTTATTTATTTATTTACTTAAGTATTTGTTGTAGTTTAAATTCACCACACAGTTTTATTACTCTAATGATTGAGGATCAGTATGTGACCGACGACAACGAATACTATGATCACGATGATGATTATAATGATGATGATTTTCTTAATACACACTCATACATACATTCATTACATTTTCATCAGCTATTGTTGTTGTGCCTTTAATAATAATAATAACGGTATCCCATTGTATTCAAATTAAGTGGCAACTATATAATATTGGAGAGAAGCTTAAAAAGCAACAACAACAACAGCAAAAAAATCTTATAAATATTTCACAAATAATGATAAAAAATAAAAGAAAAGAAAAAAACGAATGAAAATTATTTGTGAAAAGAAAAATTTAAAGTGATAAAATCACAGTTTGAATTTGTTTTAATACAAGTTCTATAGTATGTGTTAAATTACACACACACACACACATCAATCAGTTATGTATATAAACTATAGATAGATGTCTCCCAGTTAGACGGGATATACATATGTATCTAAATAAATCTTTTACAAGCAAATTAAAGATATTTTTATACACACATTATACATTTCGTTAGATATTGTTATATTTTTCACGAAACAACAAAAAGTTATATTGAAAAAAAAAACAAAATTAATTATGTGTCTTAATTTTGAGAACAAATGTTTGTGAATAACTTAAAGCTTAAACGTTTTTGACAAATGACCTTAACTTTTAAATTATTGCTTTTAAAATTCTCTCATCTAAACAATTGAGCAATAAGATCTTGTGATCAAACATGTTTTCCATAACATATTTAAGGCCAAGTTTATGGTAAAATCTAAACTACAGTCTCGACTATAGTCTAGTCTATGGACTTGTTTAAAGTCTTGTCTATAGTCTAGTCTATAGTCTAGTCTATAGTCTAGTCTATAGTCTAGTCTATAGTCTAGTCTATAGTCTAGTCTATAGTCTAGTCTATAGTCTAGTCTATAGTCTAGTCTATAGTCTAGTCTATAGTCTAGTCTATAGTCTAGTCTATAGTCTAGTCTATAGTCTAGTCTATAGTCTAGTCTATAGTCTAGTCTATAGTCTAGTCTATAGTCTAGTCTATAGTCTAGTCTATAGTTTTCCCTGAAACCCCTAACGATAAAGTCAACATCTGGAAATTGTTCTACTGATATTGTTTTTTATGATCAACAAGTGTTTATAAAATAAAATAACAAAAATGTCAATTTAAAAGAAAACCTCTAAAGAAAATTTCAAAAATCTAGTGAAAATTTTCTATAGAATATTAGTTTCCTGTTTCAAATTCCCATAGCAAAAGTTTAAACTAATGGCGTTACGTTACATAAAATCCAAACCCTTTGAAGGTATAGTAAAACTTTTGTAAATTCGAGAGTTATTGAATAGTTTATGTTTTGCCCCTTTTCGCACAGTTCAACCTTTTGTAAGAAGTGCCCATTTTGAAAATCAAACAAACTGTTCTTTACACGCTATAGATGAATATCCTGAATGGTTTACCGATAGACCTCCACGTTATGATTTTATTTTTTATTGTTCGTTAATAACGATTTATTTATTTTTGGCCATTGCCATTGTTTGTGATGAATATTGTGTGCCCTCGGTGGAGAGGATATGTTATAGTGAGTATTTGGAATTTGTTTATGGAGAGAATAAACTTTGATCTTAGTTGTTGTTGTTATATGTAGAATTTGGTTTATCTTATGATGTGGCCGGGGCCACAGTTATGGCTTTGGCTACTTCCTGTCCGGAGTTTTTTATAAACCTCTATGCCACCTTTTTGACTGAGGGCGATATGGGTGTGGGAACTATTGTGGGCTCTTCGGTTTTTAATATTTTGGCCATTACCGCCTGCTGTTGTTTGTATACGGGTGTGGTAAGTTGGGTTTCGTTTGATGAAGCTTTATAATTGAATTTCAAAGTACTGGAAGTTATATCTTTTTAGGATTTTTCCATTGATTGGTGGCCTATTAGTCGAGATCTTTTGTGGTATGGTGGAAGTGTTGCTCTTTTAACCATAATGCTTTGGGATGGCTTTATTTACTGGTGGGAAGCTTTCATTCTAGTTATACTTTATATTTTTAATGTAACAAATCTGTTATTGGATCGTAAATGTCAGGAAGTTGTTAGAAGTGAGTGGAAATTGCAGAACTTTCCTTGAAGTCATATAACTATGTTCTCTATGTTCTCTAGATAAAGAACGTCCTTGCAAATTAAAATGTTTTGTGCCCCTGGGTGAAGTAAAAGATTTCGATAGCATGGAAGATCCTGACAATCAAGAACAACCTTTTGATTTTAACCAATGGCCTCAAGAATCTCCATGGAAAAAATTTGTATGGTTTCTCTCATATCCTTTAGAAGGTTTATTCTTTCTCAGCATACCAAATGTTAGGAGAGCTTGCTCTCACGGTAGCAGTTGCTTAAGTCTATTAATGTCTATATTATGGGTTTCATTTCTAACCTATTTATGTTCCTGGAGCATAACCGTAATAGGTGGGTAAGGTCGAAACTATTTCATCTAGAAACCTAATAACAAAAATCTGTTATTTTAAGGCTATCATTTATTTATACCAGATTCTGTAATGGGTCTAGTAATACTGGCGGCCGGTACCAGTATACCGGAGGCTATATCAAGTGTTATAGTTACCAAGAAAGGTAACATCTCAATAATTTCTGATATATTTCTTACATCATTATATGTATTAAAATTCTGCATTTCTCATTTCTTTCTAGGCTACGGTTCCATGGCTGTTTGCAATGCTGTCGGTTCAAATACCGTTGATATACTAATGTGTCTGGGTGGTCCCTGGCTGGTGAAGTCTTTATATTTCCCCACATCGTCTATACGACTAGCAGTATCTATTATATCAGATGGTTTGGTTTATACCTCGGCTTGCCTACTGATATCGGCATTATTGTTGTATATCTCTTTTATGGCTACACGTTTTCAACTGGGTCGTTCGGTAGGTATTTTAAGTTTGATCATGTATATTATATTCATTACGATGGCAGTTGGCATAGAAATGTTATTTTTCGAATCAGATCTACCGCATTGTTTGCATATGAAGGGAAGATAAAGGAATTATTTGAATAAAAGATGTAAATTTAACTGATTTAATAGTGCTTATTTTTTAAAAAAACAAGGAGCTAATTACTTTAGTCAAAAGTCTGGTCTAGCTTATATTCCAGACCAGTCTAGAGTATAATCTATTGTCTTGTCTATAGTATTGCCTATGAACTAGTCTATAGTATAGTCTAGTTTATATTCTAGTCTAGCTTTTAGTCTGGAGTAAAGACTAGTCCATAGGCCAATCTATAGTAGTCTAGTCTATAGTATAGTCTATATTCTCTTCTATGGTCTAGTTTATAGTCTAGTCTATAGTCTAGTCTATAGTCTAGTCTAAAGTCTAGTCTATAGTCTAGTCTATAGTCTAGTCTATAGTCTAGTCTATAGTCTAGTCTATAGTCTAGTCTATAGTCTAGTCTATAGTCTAGTCTATAGTCTAGTCTATAGTCTAGTCTATAGTCTAGTCTATAGTCTAGTCTATAGTCTAGTCTATAGTCTAGTCTATATTCTAGTCTATAGTCTAGTCTATAGTCTAGTTTATAGTGTATTCTTGTCTATAGCTTAATATATACTCCAGTCCAAAATGTTAACATTCCAAATTTTTCTTGGAACTACAACTTTCTTGTCTTTAGTCTAGCCTAATAGTTAATTGTATTGATTAAATTCTCCTCAATCAATAAAAATTTATTTTGATACAACTAGAAAAAAGTACCTGTCTCAAAAATGATTTAAAATGGAACTGATATGACGTCAATAAAGAAATTCTATGACATCAGCGTCAAGTGTTTTTTACTTGCCTGCCGAAGAAAGTACTTGAACCATTTTATTTTGAATATATCAAAGAAAAAATTATAAAATTTAAAAACAATAATAACAATAATAATAATAATAAAATCATTAAGTTATAGGTACATCTAGACAAAATAACAAATTTATAGCTGATAATGGAAAACCAATTTAAAATTTTTTAAGGGGATTTTATAAGATCTTTTAAGGGTCCAGTGTCAGAAAGAAATTTAGAAAGAAATGAAGGATGCGTGTATTTTACAAGAGATCCGATCTGAATCAGGTCCACTTTTAGCTTCTAATCTGTAAATAAACATGTCCTTATTCGGTTGTTTATTTCTCGCCCCAACTTTATCGGGGGCACTTCAATTGCTCAAGACTATTTGCGATTTAAATTTAATCTTAAAATAGAAATTGAAATTTTTAAAAATAAATTGTATTTGTTCATATCTCAATTACTCGTTAATTAAAAATTCAAAACATTTTTAACACTAAAATAAATACGAGCCGACTATCATATCAAACTAAAACTGTCTATTATCTAAGAACTTTATTTAAATCACATTTGACAGTTGTTGTCAAACACCTCTATAACCGGGTGGTGGTCATTTAAAGCCCTCTAAATTATGGCAATGTACTTGATTGAAAAATGCCTAGTAGGAAATATCCATCCATGAGACCATAAGCAAGAAAATCAAGACGTCCACTAGACTTAGTATATATAACCCCTTGATTTGTTTAGTAACTTTGAGACGTCTAGTGCTGGCTTTTCCTCTTAACTCTTGATATCTTCCGATATTTGTATTTCGAATTCAATTTCTCTATTTAAAGCAATTGCTATCATATCAAAAATCGAATATTTGTCTTTTTTGTGGTCACTGTTTTAATCAAAATACCGAGTATTTTATCAACTTATTTTTATATTTATTATAAAAAAATATAAACACATTTTTAATTCCTTATAGATTGATTTATAATGTTAAATATCGATTGTTCTATCAAATCAATATGCGAAGATAGAAAAAAGAAAAATAATTGAAGAAAGAATTTACCAACGCAATTTTATTCTGATAAATCTAAGACTACGGGGGATATTTTGGAAGATAACTGTTAGACACCCGATAATAAAACAATTTAAAATCTAGTCTATGTTTCATGACTTAGCTGCTTAACTAATGAACTAACATATTAACAAACTAAATAACTATTTTAATATATAATCTAGTCTATAGTCTAGTAAATGGCCTATAGACTAGGCCTAGTTTAAAGTATAGTCTAAAATCTAGACTATACTATTCTGAAGTATAGTCTAGTCTAGTTTATAGCCCAATTAATAGTCTAATCTTTAGTCTAGTCTTTATTATAGTCCATAGTCTAGTCTATAGTCTAGTCTAGGCTATAGTCTAGTCAAAAGTCTTGTATATAGTCTAGTGTACAGTATATTCTATACTCTAGTCTATGGTCTAGCCTATGGCCTAGTATATGGCCTAGTCTATAGTCTAGTCTATAATCTAGTTTAAAGTTTATTCTATAATCTTGACCATAGTCTAGTCTACAGTATTGTTTATAGTCTAGTCTAGTCTAGTCTAGTCTATGCTTTAGTATAAAGTCTAGTATATAGTCTAGTCTAAAGTCTAGTCTATAGTATAGTCTATAGTCTAGTATAAAGTCTAGTCTATAGTCTAGTCTATAGTCTAGTCTATAGTCTAGTCTATAGTCTAGTCTATAGTCTAGTCTATAGTCTAGTCTATAGTCTATCAACTTATTTTTATATTTATTATAAAAAAATATAAACACATTTTTAATTCCTTATAGATTGATTTATAATGTTAAATATCGATTGTTCTATCAAATCAATATGCGAAGATAGAAAAAAGAAAAATAATTGAAGAAAGAATTTACCAACGCAATTTTATTCTGATAAATCTAAGACTACGGGGGATATTTTGGAAGATAACTGTTAGACACCCGATAATAAAACAATTTAAAATCTAGTCTATGTTTCATGACTTAGCTGCTTAACTAATGAACTAACATATTAACAAACTAAATAACTATTTTAATATATAATCTAGTCTATAGTCTAGTAAATGGCCTATAGACTAGGCCTAGTTTAAAGTATAGTCTAAAATCTAGACTATACTATTCTGAAGTATAGTCTAGTCTAGTTTATAGCCCAATTAATAGTCTAATCTTTAGTCTAGTCTTTATTATAGTCCATAGTCTAGTCTATAGTCTAGTCTAGGCTATAGTCTAGTCAAAAGTCTTGTATATAGTCTAGTGTACAGTATATTCTATACTCTAGTCTATGGTCTAGCCTATGGCCTAGTATATGGCCTAGTCTATAGTCTAGTCTATAATCTAGTTTAAAGTTTATTCTATAATCTTGACCATAGTCTAGTCTACAGTATTGTTTATAGTCTAGTCTAGTCTAGTCTAGTCTATGCTTTAGTATAAAGTCTAGTATATAGTCTAGTCTAAAGTCTAGTCTATAGTATAGTCTATAGTCTAGTATAAAGTCTAGTCTATAGTCTAGTCTATAGTCTAGTCTATAGTCTAGTCTATAGTCTAGTCTATAGTCTAGTCTATAGTCTAGTCTATAGTCTAGTCTATAGTCTAGTCTATAGTCTAGTCTATAGTCTAGTCTATAGTCTATAGTCTAGTCTATAGTCTAGTCTATAGTCTAGTCTATAGTCTAGTCTATTGTCTAGTCTATAGTCTAATCTATAGTCTAGTCTATAGTCTAGTCTATAGTCTAATCTATAGTCTAGTCTATAGTCTAGTCTATAGTCTAGTCTATAGTCTAGTCTATAGTCTAGTCTATAGTCTAGTCTATAGTCTAGTCTATAGTCTAGTCTATAGTCTAGTCTATAGTCTAGTCTATAGTCTAGTCTATAGTCTAGTCTATAGTCTAGTCTATAGTCTAGTCTATAGTCTAGTCTATAGTCTAGTATATAGTCTAGTGTATAGTCTAGACTATAGTCTAGTCTATAGTCTTGTCTATAGTCTGGTCTATAGTCTAGTCTACAGTCTAGTCTTTAGTCTAGTCCTTTTTTTTCGATACGCAGGAGGTGTAAAATCTTTCAAGGATACCTACAGCCCATACTTAACTGCTTGCACGATTTTCACATACTAAAACACATCCCTCTACACACTACACTGTACCTCACGGAACTGTCTTCTGATATCACTTCGTGGGGAGTCTAATCAATAGTCTAGTTTACATTCTAAATTCTGGTCTATAGTCTAGCTTACATTCTAGACTACAGTATAGTCTAAAGGTTAGTCTAGTTTATAGCTCAGTCAATAGTCTAATCTTTAGAATAGTTTATACTATAGCCCATAATCTAGTCTATAGAGCAATCTATAGTCTAGTCTATGGTCTAGTCTATAGTCTAGTCTATAGTCTAGTCTATAGTCTAGTCTATAATCTAGTCTAAAGTCTAGACTATAATCTAGTCTTTAATTAAGTCTATAGTCTAGTCTAAAGTCAAGTCTATAGTCTATAGTCTATAATCTAGACTGTAGAGTATATTATATTCTATAGTCTAGTCTATAGTCTAGCATATAAGCTAGTCTATTACATTGTCTTTAGTCTATTCCGGAGTCTAGCTTACTATTTAACTGACTTACTAAGTAATCAAAAAAGGAGTGATAGAAAGAATCTGATTCGTTTCGGATTCTGATTCATGGCATCCCAATCCTTAAGATAGTTAAAGGGAGTATATGTATTTATTTTAAAGAGACGCGTGCCTCTTAGCAAACCTCTTAGTGAGTAAATTTATCAATTATCATTACAATTTTTGGTACAAAAGTCAAGTGTCACGTGTTTAACAAATTTCCATCTCACGACTAACGAAGGTTGATGCCCTAGTTTAATGTGTATTTAATAACTGCCAAAATCAAGTAATTTCCATTGTATCTAACTATATTTAGAATTACAAACATACGGTAGACCTCAATAATGAAAAGTTATACAAACTTTAACTGATCATAAATTTATAAATATTTATTTAAATTAATAAATAAACAATTATTGAAAAAAAAAACATTTTAAAAGCGCAGTTTAAATATGTACGTGAAATGAAACTCATAGAACTTAAAGCAGCAGCATGTGAGATCTGATCTCTTAACAGTAAAGAGCAAAACAGATGCTATTTTGACATTTCCCGGAAAACGCAGAATTAATGTAAAATTAATAAAACTCAAAATTTTCCACTGTTTTTTTGATGAAATTTTTCTCCACAACTGTGGCAGGTAAAATTGTGTCAAATAAAACTACTACCTACTTTAGAGGGTTAATCCCCTTTTTACCGGAAAATTTCTTATAAGCAGCCGATGCATTTATGAGTAGTATCATAAAAATGCATGGAAAATTTTCTTGTTTGTTAATTACAGTCGCCTTATCAATTACTTACTATTTGCTCAAATTATGTTTTCAAAAACACGAGATTTACAATATTTTATTTTTGTAAAACTCACACATAAAGGTTGCCAATCGAGACGAAAATCGATTATTCTGTAGTCAACTGTCAAACATACAACACTGTTTGGTAAACACATACGGTAACATTTTGTGTTTTAAGGAAAAAATTAAATAAATATTGTTTTAATTACTTTATTTAATAATTAAATAAAATATAATTAAAAAGAAAGAAAAAAACAAAAACATGTTAAAAACACAAAATTTTTTTAAACAAAAATGGAAGAAATCGAAATTAATACTTTTAACCCGTTTATCCTTAATATCAGTGGTGTTGTGTTTATTTTATATACGATTTTTATTTATGGCAACTCCATCTACAGATTTGCCAGCTGTTAATGAGAATTGTAAGTTTCCTTTTATTTTTCAAAATCAAAAATTCTTACTAAAATCCATCTATTCTTCTTAAAGCTTTCGATTCCCTTAGAATTGGTCGTAAAATATTATCTCTAAATAATAATGAAGACAAATATCAGCAGGGAAATTGCTCAAAGCCTGCTATATTAGAATTTCCCTCGGATGGCTTTTCACCGGAACAGCGTAGACATGGTTGGATTATTTTGCATATAGTGTTGATGTTTTATGGCTTTTGGTTTTTGGCAGCCATTTGTGATGACTACTTAATACCCAGTATAGAACAGATTTGTTCAAGTAAGTATTCGACAAAAAAACAAAAACTACACTACACTACAGAATTGACTATAAACTAGACTAAGACTAGACTTCAAATAAGAATTTAGACTATGACTATAGATAAGGCTATAACCAAAACTATAGAATAGACTTGAGAATAAACTACAGACTAGACTATAGGATAGACTGATTAGGAATATACTATAGATTAGGCTTTAGACTAGACTGTAAACTGGACTATGAACTAGACTATAGACCACCATATGCTACTCTAGACCATAGACTATAGACTAGACTATAGACTAGACCATAGACTAGACTATAGACTAGACTTTAGACTAGACTATAGACTAGACTATAGACTAGACTATAGACTAGACTATAGACTAGACTATAGACTAGACTATAGACTAGACTATAGACTAAACTATGGACTAAACTATAGGCTAGACTATAAACTAGACTATAGACTAGACTATGGACTGGACTATAGACTAGACTGTAGACTAGACTAAAGACCAGACTATAGAATAGACTAGACTATATACTAAAGTATAGACTAGACTATAGACTAGACTATAGACTACACTATAGTCTAGACTATAGACTAGACTATAGACTAGATTATAGATTAGACTATAGACTACACTATAGTCTAGACTATAGACTAGACTATAGACTAGATTATAGACTAGCCTAGCCTATAACTATAGACTATACTCTATTTTGCTTAAACTTTCTATGGAAATTTCATTTAAAATTTCTAAATTTTTTACAGATTTCCACATTGATCGAGATGTGATTGGAGCCACTGTTATGGCTGCTGCCGTCTCCAGTCCAGAACTTTTCATGAACTGCATTGGTACTTTTATAACTAAGGGTGACATAGGCGTGGGTACTATAGTAGGATCAGCGGTATTTAATGTTTTGGCAGTGCCCGCCTGTTGTGGTCTCTTTGTGGCTAGTTATTTAAAATTAGATTGGTGGCCTATAACTAGAGACTGTTTGATATATTTGGTTTCAGTTATAGCATTACTGGTGATTTTAAGAGATGGTCGTGTCTGGTGGTATGAAGCTTTGGCTTTGATTATAGCCTATTTTGTTTATATGTTAAGTAAGTCGGAAAAAGAAAAAGATCTTTGAGGAATGAAGGTGATTGTAATTTTTTTTTCTCAAATTCCAGTTATGTATCATAATCAAAAGATGTCACGTCAGGCCAAAGATTTATTAAGACGTTGTGGTTACTATAGGCCGCAATATACAGAGGTTACCGAGTTTACTGCTTTACTAAGTCATAGACATGAATCGAAATTTAGCTTGGCCACCGAAGCTTATCAGCATATCGAGCAGGGTGGTATATATTCCTCACATATGATGCTATATTTAGAGCATCAGGAAAGAGAGGGTAAGTTTGGATAAAGTTTTTAAGTTTTTCATTTAGTTTTTAATAAATATTTTACTACAGAATCCATTGCTTCTCCCTGGTCTTGTGAGGAACGTGCTTTTGTTGAATTTTTCTTTCGTTGGCCCATAACCTTTCTTTTGTGGTTGACGGTACCCAATAGTCGTAAACATCATTCTTTAAAATATCTAACATTGATATTATCCATTATCTGGATAGCGGGCATTTCGTATTTGGTAGCATTTGTCATAACAATTATAGGTAAGTGAATTGTTAAAAGTCTTATCAAATTTTCCTCGAACTCCCACGATTTTCGTGGCGAAATATAAATATTTCAGAAATCTTATCAGGTTTTATAACTTTTTATATAGAAATCTATAAATTAGCAAATATTTATTTTAGTTTAACAATTTGAACGTTTCGTTACAGGTGACACCCTCCATATACCCGATGCCGTTATGGGTCTTACTATACTTGCCGCTGGTATGAGTATACCCGAAGCTGTTTCCAGTATTATTGTTACCAAACAGGGTCAAGGTTCTATGGGCATTAGCAACTCCTTGGGTTCTAATACCTTTGATATATTATTAAGTTTAGGTTTACCTTGGTTTATAAAATCTTTTTTCCTACCCGATATAGCCGATCAAAAGTTATTGCTATTAAATTCCGCCAATCTAATGTATGCCGGTATACTGCTCTTAACCTCTCTACTATGTCTCTACTTAGTATTTATTTGGAATAAATTCACTTTGAATTGGTGTGTGGGTGTATCATGTATGATCATGTATATTGGATTTATGGCCCTATATGTACTTGTAGAGTTAAATGTTTTCTTTCCCGTTAATTTGCCCATGTGCAGGCATTAAAATTTTTTGTTAAATTCTGTGATTACAGGAGGCTTAAGTTAAGTTAAAGATTATTTAAGAATAATTATAGACGAAATATGTATTTATGTATATCGAATATTAGTTTTAAGTTTTAACCCATAAACGATCAGTATTAATTAAAGAGATATTGTGTTTTATTTCACTTAACGTTTTAAACTGTAAATAAGTTGGAACAAATCTAAATGTACAATATCAATAGATAACACTTGACCCATTAATATCCAAAACAGCATCTTTGTTTCGCAACGATCCGACACAAACTTGTCAGACAATTGTCAACTCAGCGACAGCTACATAAACAGCTGATTTTCAGTTTTTGACAGTTTAAAAGACATCTCGGTTGGTGTATAAAATGCCTCCGCATTACAAGCAATTAAAGTTCTCCTAGGTCCTCTGAATGGTTCAAAATTTACTACAATTACAACAAATAAACTACAAAATGATTAAGATGAATATTCCCGCCGACTCAATGGTCAAAACGAAATACTATTTACATATACACATACATATCTACATACATGTGTATGTATTCGTCCGATAACAGTCTAACTTTAACTATAAATCGATCCACGATTTCTCACTTTTCCAAATAAAAACAACTCAATTAATTTTCCCTGTCAATCGCCATTTAATTAAACATCCATGAATCATAATATATTGACACATTACAAAAAAAGTCTATATAAAAAGACGTTTTGTTTTGATAAAAATCTTTTAAATCATATATGTCCAGCATTGACTATCTATATAAAAAACAAACCTGGGTCTAGTCCCTACATACAAGTATCTTTATATATTCTTAACAATTTCCAAAGAATTTTGTTAACAATAAAAAAAATAACTAAAAGATAATATAATTAAATAAAAAAATAACAAATCGCCCATTAGAATAAATGGAGTTTAGTTAATAACAAATGTAATCAATTAACAATATGTTATGATTTTTGGTTATATCACAACAACAAAAGCAAAGATTATAGATCTAACTAGAAATGAACCAGAAATGAACTCAAATGAAACTAGAGAAGAACTAGAACAGAACTAGAACAGAACCAGAACAGAACTAGAACAGAACTAGAACAGAACTAGAACAGAACTAGAACAGAACTAGAACAAAACTAGAACAGAACTAGAACAGAACTAGAACAGAACTAGAACAGAACTAGAACAGAACTAGAATAGAACTAGAACAGAACTAGAACAGAACAGAACTAGAACACAACTAGAACAGAACTAGAACAGATCTAGAACACAACTAGAACAGAATTAGAACAGAACTAGAACAGAACTAGAACAGAACTAGAACAGAACTAGAACAGAACTAGAACAGAACTAGAACAGAACTAGAACAGAACTAGAACAGAACTAGAACAGAACTAGAACAGAACTAGAACAGAACTAGAACAGAACTAGAACAGAACTAGAACAGAACTAGAACAGAACTAGAACAGAACTAGAACAGAACTAGAACAGAACTAGAACAGAACTAGAACAGAACTAGAATAGAACTAGAACAGAACTAGAACAGAACTAGAACAGAACTAGAACAGAACTAGAACAGAACTAGAACTGAACTAGAACAGAACTAGAACAAAACTAGAACAGAACTAGAACAGAACTAGAACAGAACTAGAACAGAACAGAACTAGAACAGAACTAGAACAGAACTAGAACAGAATTAGAACAGAAATAGAACAAAACTAGAACAGAACTAGAACAGAACTAAAACAGAACTAGAACAGAACTAGAACAGAACTAGAACAGAACTAGAACAGAACTAGAACAGAACTAGAACGGAACTAGAACAGAACTAGAACAGAACTAGAACAGAACTAGAACAGAACTGAAACAGAATTTGAACAGAACTAGAACAGAACTAGAACAGAACTAGAACAGAACTAGAACAGAACTAGAACAGAACTGGAACAGAACTAGAACAAAACTAAAAAAGAACTAGAACAGAACTAGAACAAAACTAAAACAGAACTACAGAACTAAAAGTAGAACTAGAACTAAAACAGAACTAGAACAGAACTAGAACAGAACTAGAACAAAACTAGAACAAAACTAGAACAAAACTAGAACAAAACTAGAGCAAAACTAGAAAATAACTAAAGCATGACTACAACAGAACTAGAATACTTAGAACTAGAACTCTAGAAGATAACTAAAACAGAACTAGAACAGAAATAGAACAGAAATAGAACAGAACTAGAACACAACTAGAACAGAACTAGAACTAGAACAGAACTAGAACAGAACTAGAACAGAACTAGAACAGAACTAGAACAGAACTAGAACAGAACTAGAACAGAACTAGAACAGAACTAGAACTAGAACAGAACTAGAACAGAACTAGAACATAACTAGAACAGAACTAGAACAGAACTAGAACAGAACTAGAACAGAACTAGAATAGAACTAAAACAGAATTGGAACAAAACTAGAACAGAACAAAAACAGAAATAGAACAGAATTAGAATAGAACGGAACAGATCTAGAAATAATAGATTGTTATATAATAGCAAAGATTACATCAGTAATGTTTTTGCTATTCTATAGCAAAGTGTATCGAATGAATTTTTTTCTGTTCTAGAGAAAAAAATATTTGTCGATATATTTGGTATTCTTTGCTACTCTATAGCAAAGAAAATGGATCGATAACTTTGCTATAGGAAACAGGGTTTAGCAAAAAAAAGTATCGATAATTATCTCTGCTATTGTATAGCAAAGGGTATCGATCGATAATTAATATTCTAAAGCAAGTTTTTTACTTAAATTGAAGTGTATATGTCTAGCCTTTTCTTAACACTTTAATTGTCTAGAATCTTCTATTTTGTATAAATACACGTGTTTTACAATAAATTAATTAAAATGTTTTTCCCAAAACACTTCAAATTTCTAAAAATGTTAGGTAACTTAATGAAGATAACAATGAACTTCTGAACCACTGGTTCTAAAATCCAATTCTTAATATTTTATAAATAAATTAAATAGTATTTAATCCCTTTTAATTTTCAATTATCTTTCAAAAAAAAATAATAATAATATTCTTCAAATGTTATCAATTAAATGTTTGATTAAATTAATGACATTTTGACAAATGTTTAAGATAGAGACAAATCGTACCAGTTTTTTTGCAAATCATTTTAATAAATATCAAGATTTCAGTTTTCATTAAGAATTATTCAAAATTATTTCAAAAAAAGTTATTGATTATACGAAAACTGATTAGATTTTACAATTGTCTGTAATTTCACTTCTTTGTTTACAAACAAAATGTTATCTTTCCTTTTAAATCTTCTAAAGTATTTCCTGTTTTTACATAAATAATCTTCAATACTTTCTCAGTAACCTCGATCTGTATCTATATATTAAATACCCCACAACCACTAACTAAATATTCTAAGCAAAAAATCTTTATTAAGTTATTTCAACTTAATTGTTTAACAAAACTAATTAAAAGTATTTGTTATTAAAAAAAAATAAGAATAATATATTTATTTATATATCAAGATGTCGCATAATTTATTTAATGTTAATATCTAACATTCGCATTTTACGCTAATATGGACTTAACGAAAGTGATTCGTATTTGTCATTAAAGTTATTTTTAAAATTCATTATTTGAATTTTATCGTAGAAAATTACCCATTGGTAATGACCACATCACTCTATTAATCTATATCTGGTAGGGTCAGTGAATGAAGACATTAAATGTTTGCTATTCTTAAAAAAACTAAAACACAACTAGAACACAACTAGAACAGAACTACAACACAACTACAACACAACTACAACACAAATACAACACAACTACAACACAACTACAATACAACTAGAACAGAACTAGAACAGAACTAGAACAGAACTAGAACAGAACTAGAACAGAACTAGAACAGAACTAAAACAGAACTAGAACAGAACTAGAACAGAACTAGAACAGAACTAGAACAGAACTAGAACAGAACTAGAACAGAACTAGAACAGAACTAGAACAGAATTAGAACAGAACTAGAACAGAACTAGAACATGACTAAAACAGAACTAGAACACAACTAAAACAGTATTGTTACAGAATTAAAATAGAACTACAACACAACTATAATACAACTAAAATAGAACTAGATCAGTAATACAACAGAACTAAAACAGTTCAAGTTAAATTTTAGTCAATTATCGTCAATACTGTATTTTTTCCAAAAACTGTATATCTCCTTTGAAATTGGACAAATTCTTACTACGTTTTGTCATTTCTTTTGTAGTGCTTCGAAATATTAATCATAGACCCACAAAAGTATATAATATCTGGGTTCTCATTAAGTTTTAAGACGATCTAGCCTTGTCTGTCTGTCTGTTGAAAGCATGATCGAGTCCGTACAGAAACAGCTAGAGTGTTGAAATTTTGGACAAATATTTGCTATAGTTAATTTTGGTTGTTGTTTGTTATTGAAAATGGGTCGTATTGGTCAATGTTTTCGTATATGCCAGTGATCCCCCGATAAAAAAACTGTTTTAACAGTTATGACTGTTAAAAAAGTCGAGTGTAGCGATGAAATTCGCTATTTTAAGTCTTGCCATAAATGAGTCTTGTATGAGCCAAATTCTCTCTAACAAATTATATGTTTATCAGTCCAAAATTGACTTTACCCCTGATATATAGTCCCCTCCAAAGAAAAAAAAAACTTTTAGATCCATTACTTGGTTAAAAATACGAAATTCGGTATAAATGTGTTTCTCAGAAAGAAAAATCTATTTAAGCGAATTTTATGATAATCGCTCCATAATTGACTCTTGCCTCATATAAGGTTGCCGTCGGAAAATGCAAGCTTACTACTAGTTTCAAATTCGATAGATAGAAGTAGGTTTTTTAAGAGAGCATTCCATTTGCTTGTTATATTTAAAACTTTTCTTTATAGATCTTAAACTCACCATCTTCAGTTGTTGCTGCCAAAGTTGTATGATTGCTTATAAACATTATTAGCAACATAGCTACACACAAAAGTGTTTTCCGCAACATATTTCCGTTTCCTAGTGTTACACACACACACACACCAAACTCAACACTTTTATTAAGAAACTTTCTGACACACACACACAACAACTGTTAAGAACAGCTTTCAAAATTTAAACTTTTGCTTTTTGAAACAAATTTTTTTTGGTGTTTTCGTATGATCGTTGCACAATTGAAATAAAGCTTAGTTTCTTAACTCGAAGTTCGTTTTAAAGCTTAGTTTGTTGTCTTAGCTTAGACACTTTAAAAAGCTTAAATAATGTTAAATTTTTTAAAATTTGAAACTTGTTTAAACGTTAATTAATCATGATGTTTTAAATATTTGGTATACCATTAAGTTTTGATTAAAATTAATGATATTTTTGATCGTTATAAGATCAAGAACAAACTTTTAAACATTTTCGTTGTAATTTTAGTCCACATTCGCGTATTTTATTATTAAATAATAAATATATCGTATTATAGTGGTTTCACTGATTTATATTATTTCTTTTCTATTCTCTAACCGATTTTTATTTTTGCACGTCCTCGCCGTTATACTGCCAATGTGTTTATGATCGCAATAATGCGAAATAAAATCAAATCGAGTTTATTTAATGGAATTTTATACACTTCTCAACCCGTCAGTCCATCACAATACAATATCAGGAGCATTTTGTTTTTTTCTTTTCATTTAGTTTAAAGCATTATCTAGGCCCTCAGACATTTGCCAATATCAGCTGTAGATAGTCGTTGTATTTAAACATATACCAACAACAACAACAATAACAACAAATTGCCACCACTAGAACTTAAAATATATACTACAGTACTTTACTTTGACTGATATTAGTTAATTGATAAGATGGTTTTTATTTTTTTTTTTTTGGTTTGTTGTTGCTGCTTTTAATACAACTCATTGAGAAAATGTTGTTGTTGTTGTTGTTGCTGTGACAATTTCAGGAAAAAGGGGTAAAATAGTGAAGTTTTTATTGTTTGTTTCTTTTGTTGGCGTTAATATTTTAAATGTTAAATTTATTGTCATAGTGTGTGGTCTATATATATATATATGTATGTGTATATTTAATCATATTCTTTTGTAGTAAATCAGTTGAGAGCCAACCACTTTGTCTGGAAAGATAAATTTTAGGAATTATTTTAATCTAATGACGCATTTTATATAATTGCTAATAGAAAATTCGATGGTGGTAGTATTAAATGATATTTTTCTGTGAATAGCTCAATAATACGAGGCTTAGTCCAAGTTCTAGTTCTCTTCTATTTCTAATCTACTTCGGTTCTAGTTTTATTCTGTTATAGTTCTTTTATAGTTCTAGTTCTGTTCTAGTTCTGTTCTAGTTCTGTTCTAGTTCTGTTCTAGTTCTGTTCTAGTTCTAGTTCTGTTCTAGTTCTGTTCTAGTTCTGTTCTAGTTATGTTCTAGTTCTGTTCTAGTTCTGTTCTAGTTCTGTTCTAGTTCTGTTCTAGTTCTGTTCTAGTTCTGTTCTAGTTCTGTTCTAGTTCTGTTCTAGTTCTGTTCTAGTTACGTTGAAAATTCTGGAAATTTTTAACACATTTTTAATGATCCAAACTAGACATCTGTCTAGATCTTTATTTAGCAATATCCACTGCAATTAAAATTCCCCCTATTCTTATCTTAATTATTTTAATCATTTTATATTGACAGTTTTCAACCATTTCGACTTTGTGGAAGATTTTTAGTTTATATAAAACAATTACTATTTATTACGTGTGGCAGTTTTTTTAATAGATTGTGACAGCAAGATTAATTAGGAATTAATGTAAGATTATCGTAAACTAATATGAGCTGTTAGTAAAAAAATCACTTCCAAAGGCACGTGGAGAGGAAAAAAGGCGAATTTTAGTATTAAGAATTAAAGTTTAAAACTTTAAGCTTAATTAAATATTATGTTTGGTTTTAATTGTATTTCTCATAATTAGTAACAGATTGTAATTTATCGAATTGCTTAATATATGCCAGAACACTATTAGAAAAATATCATTTAAAACAATAATAAAAAAGGAACATTTTGCAAAATTTTGTTAACAGACGTCATAGGGGTTTCGCTTAAGTTAATGACAAATTTGTGTTGAATTTTTATTAGCAAAAATTTCATACTTAATACTTAGTTTAAGTGAAACCACAATTAACTATTTAATAAAAACTATGTAAAGTCATTTTAGCAACTTTGAACTTTTTACATTTTTTTAACAATTTCTTAGAAAATCATTATATTATAAAAATATTAATTTATTTATTTTTTTTTTTTTTTTTTTTTTGAGGGAGAGGCTTGGGATTTTTACTGGGGGAAATTAAACGAAAATCTCATTGCAAAAAAGTAAACTTTATAAATTGATAAGAAATAATAGTAAATTATTAAGACAGCAAGCAAGAGGGCACAAAAAAACGTGATGCATATTAATTAGTATTTTAGTTAGTTGTGCTCTTTACAAATATAGGCAATTGCTGCTACATTATGACAACAATTAATAGTACTATTTACAAAAAAAAAATAAAAAAAAACTACAATAGAAAATTAATTAGAATGTTTTTAAAGAAATACGAAAAAAACTACCGGCTTCTACACTTAGAGAAATGTTATTTGTTTGAAATTTAAACTTTTTTTTGAAGAAAACTGCTTTAAAAATAAAGAATTTTTGCTTTAAATAACATAATTTTTAATAATTATCAATAATTTAAGCAAAACATTCAAAATTTCCAAAAAAAGTACTTTTTTGGTACTTTTTGGAAATTGTAGTAAAATTTATTGAAATTAGTAAATTTTTACATTATTTATTACAATTTTTAAACAAAATCAAGGTTTTTTCAATTTTAAAAATTTTTAACAAATAGTACTTTTTTAGTACTTTTTTTGGACCTTTTTTAAAATTTCAGTAAAATTTATTGAAAATAGTAAATTTTAACATTATTTAATACAATTTGTAAACAAAAGCAAAGTTTTTGCAAATTTTTAGAATTTTTAAAAAATAGTACTTTTTTAGTACTTTTTTGGTACTTTTTTGAAATTTCAGTAAAATTGAAAATACTACATTTTTACATTATTTTATGCAATTTTTAAACAAAAGCAAAGTTTTTGCAATTTTTAGAATTTTTAACAAATAGTACTTTTTTAGTACTTTTTTGGTACTTTTTTGAAATTTCAATAAAATTGATTGAAAATAGTACATTTTTACATTATTTAATAAAATTTTTAAACAAAATTAAGGTTTTTGCATTTTTTTTTTAGAATTTTTAAAAAATAGTACTTTGTTAGTACTTTTCGGTACTTTTTTGAAATTTCAATAAAATTTATTGAAAATAGTACATTTTTACATTATTTAATTAAAATTTTAAAACAAAAGCAAGGTTTTTGTACTTTTAACAAATAGTACCTTTTTAGTACTTTTTTGGTAGTTTTTTGGTACTTTTTGAAATTTTAGTAAAATTGATTAAAAATAGTACATTTTTACATTATTTTATACAATTTTTAAACAAAACCAAGGTTTTTGCAATTTTTAGAATTTTGTAACAAATAGTACTTTTTTAATACTTTTTTGGTACTTTTTTTTAAATTTCAATAAAATTTATTGAAAATAGTACATTTTTACATTATTTTATACAATTTTTAAACAAAACCAAGGATTTTGCAATTTTTAGTATTAGTACTTTTTTAGTACTTTTTTGGTACTTTTTAAATTTTTAGAAAAAAATTATTAAAAACATTTAATTTAATATTTATTAATAAAGTTTTTTAGAAATTTCCAGATTTTTTGCAATTATTAAACTTTTGCAAAAAGTACTTTTTTAGTACTTTTTTTTGCTAATTTAGTACTTTTTGACAAAAAAAATTATCTAAAAAAAGAATGTTTGTTTAAAACATCATAATTTACTCAAATTGCAACAATTTTAGTCAAAAAAATGAAAAAGTACCTTTTTAGTACTTTTTAGATTTTAGAAATTTTTAGCAAAAATTATTAAAAACATTTAATTTCTATATTTATTAATAAAGTTTTTTAAAAATTTCAAAATTTTTTTTTTTTGCAATTTTTTAACTTTTCGCAAAAAGTACTTTTTACTAAAAACTTTTTAGTACTTTTTTTGCAAATTTAATACTTTTTGACAAAAAAATTTAATCTAAACAAAGAATTTTTGTTCAAAACAACATAATTTACTAAAATTACAAAAAAATTAATTAAAAATAAAAATGTACTTTTTTGGTACTTTTTTTGCTAATTTTTTAATTTGTAACAAAAAATTACTTAATAAGTACATTTTTACAATATTTTGTAATATATTTCCACAATTTCTATGTTTTTTGCAATATTTAAGATATTTAGGTAAAAAGTACTTTTTTAACAATTTAGTACTTTTTTGCTACTGTAGTAAGCTTATGAAAAAATGTATGTAAATAAAAAAGTTAGTTAGCTATCTTACCTTTTGCACTTTGCTTTCCATTATTTGTTATTTACTTTCTTAAATTTCATTGGAATTTCTTTTGATTTTTTTGTTTTCAAATCCTATTTTGAAAATTTCCATTTTTTTTGTTATTTATTCTAAATTCTAAGAATATCTTACAAAATCATAACATGTACGTATGTGGAATTTTGAAATTTGTTAAATGCCATCATTTTTTTGGTTTAACGTCAAATGTTGTTTTAAGTATCTGTCTATTATTTAATCAATAAATTTATAAAGTGTTATTTAGAAAGCAAAAAAAGTGTTTACAATAAGTTTAATTGTTAAGAAAATGATAATGCAAAACTTATATACTTTTTTATTTATTTACTTTAAATCAATAAAAAGTAATTAGAAATACAAAAGAAGAGTTAATATGATAACCGCAAAAAAGGTATTATTTAATAAATATTAGTGACAAAAACATGTAATTATTTGATAGAAAATAGTACTTAAAACTAAAGACTAAATTGTAAACTAGACTATACACTAAACTATAGACTAGACTATAGACACGACTAAAGACTAGACTATACCATACTATAGACAAGACTATAACCAAGACTATAGAATAGACTATGTACTAGACTATAGACTAGACTATACACTAGACTATAGACTATACTATACACTAGACTATAGACTAGACTATAGACTAGACTATAAACTAGACTATAGACTATACTATAGACTAGACTATAGACTAAAATATAGATTAGACTATAGATTAGGCTATAGACTAGCCTATAGCTGAGGCTATGAACTAGACTATAGACTACACTATAAACCAGGCTATAGACTATAGACTAGACTACAGACAAGACTTTTAACTAACCTATACTAGACTAGACTACATACTATAGACTAGATTATAGACCAGACCATATACTACACTATAGGCTAGTCTAGTCTATAGTCTAATCTACAGCCTGGTTTATAGTCTAGTCTATAGTTTTGTTTATAATCTAGCCTACAGTCTATTCTATAATCTAGTCTAGAGTCTAGTCTGTAGTAAAGTCTATACTGTAATCTATAGAGTAGTCTATAGTTTAGTCTATATTTTAGTCTATAATCTTCTCTATAGTCTAGTCTATAGTCTAGTCTATAGTCTAGTATGTAGTCTAATCTATAGTCTAGTCTATAGTACAGTTTATAGTCTAGTCTATAGTCTAGTCTATAGTCTAGTCTATAGTCTAGGTACAGTGAAATAACTCCCAAATGAAATAACTCCCAACGGGTAAAATGAAATAACACCCAATCAACTGTCCATACAAATTGGGAATTATTTCATATGAAATAACTCCCAATTTGTTGGAACTTATTTCATATTTTAATGTTACTGAAATGAAATAACTCCCAATAAAATTTTTGTTGGGAATTATTTCATTTTTATGAAGAAATTAGGAGATATTTCATATGTATTGGAAGTTATTTCATTTCTGTAAATTTTGTTGAAATTGGAAGTTATTTCATTCTTGTTGGGAGTTATTTCATTTTGTGGTAATAATTTTCCAAACTTTGGTGGATAATGCATTTTGGATCCTTAAACAAGTGTCGTGGACAAGGGTTTAAAACTCTGGGGTATTTCGAATACTGGCTTCGCTAAATTTAACCTTTCTTTGTACACCATGTATTTTATACCATCATGATTATGAACACTACGATACTTTCAAATGTATCACAATTCCATATGACAATTTTAATAATGCCCATGAGCATAGTGACATAAGTTCAATGGAATACAAATAGTCCATTTATCATGAAAAGGCTTAATTTAGCGAAGCCGGTGTGTGAAATACCCCAGAGTTGAAAACCCTTGCGCCCGGCCGAAGGCCGGCTGTCCACCACACTTTCGTAAGGAGTTGGGAGTTATTTCACTTCTGTTGGGAATTATTTCATTGGAAGTTATTTTACACAAATAGATTCTTCGACTTGGGAATAATTTCATATTTTTTGGGATTTGTTTCATTGGGAGCTATTTCGCATTTTTTGGGACTTACATTTGTAAAACTCCCAAACTTCCAATTACTGGGAATTATTTCATTTTAAACTTTGGGAGTTAATTTTTGATGAAATTGGGGTTTATTTCATTTTACTCGTTGGAAGTTATTTCATTTGGGAGCTATTTCACTGTACCTATAGTCTAGTCTATAGTCTAGTATATAGTTTAGTCTTTAGTCTAGTCTATAGTCTAGTCTATAGTCTAGTCTATAGTCTAGTCTATAGTCTAGTCTATAGTCTAGTCTATAGTCTAGTCTATAGTCTAGTCTATAGTCTAGTCTATAGTCTAGTCTATAGTCTAGTCTATAGTCTAGTCTATAGTCTAGTCTATAGTCTATTCTATAGTCTAGTCTATAGTCTATTCTATAGTCTATAGTCTAGTCTATAGTCTAGTATATAGTCTATAGTCTAGTATATAGTCTAGTCTATAGTCTAGTCTATAGTCCAGTCTATAGTCTAGTCTATAGTCTACTCCATAGTCTATTCTATAGTCTACTCTATAGTCTAGTCTATAGTCTATTCTATAGTCTATTCTATAGTCTAGTCTATAGTCTAGTCTAGTCTATAGTCTAGTCTATAGTCTACTCTATAGTCTAGTCTATAGTCTAGTCTATAGTCTAGTCTATAGTTTACTCTATAGTCTAGTCTATAGTCTAGTTAATTGCCTAGTCTATAGTCTTGTCCACAGTCTTGTCAATAGTCTTGTCTATTTTATAGCCTAGTAAATAGTTTCTATAGTATTGTCTATAGTCTAGTCTATATATAGACTATTGATTAGATTATAGACTAGACTAGATTATACACTAGACTATAAACTGAATTTTACTTTTGGAAACAGTGTAATTAATTACATATTTTAAGAGTCTGTTTTAGTTTGTTAATTTTCAAAAAATTCCCCTGGAATTTTGAGAGCAAATGTAAACTGCTGCATAAAATGCTTCAATAATAGAATGATTAGCCTTTTTATCGAGACACATTTGATGTTGTTGTTTTTATGCCGTTCCGATTTAAGGTTTGATATCGAGATTTATTTAAAGATTGCAAACAACAGGCAAACAAACAGTTGTGGTTTTTACAAAACAAACTTTGTTTATGAACAGACAAAAAAACACAAAGAGCTCAAAGTACACCAGACGAAAAAATTTTTTTTAAAAAGATTAACGATCAAACTCAATAAAATGAAACCGGTTATATTTAAGAAAAGAAGTTAAGTAAGAAGTAATTATTTACACTCGAAAATTAATGACAAACTAATTAAGGTTTAAGTAGAGATCGGGTAGTTGTATACTAAAGGGATCAGTTTAAAAATTAAAATTTAACTTTAAGTTTAAACTAGAGATTATTTTTGAGTTATTTGTTACAAAGAATTATTAAGTTAAATTTTGAGTGTAGGATTTAGTGTAATATGTTTATATTAAATATGGTAGTTAATCAGTTTCAATGTGGGTGCTTTTTATGAGTTAATCATCATCCCTGATTTAAGGGGATTCCCTCACAATCGAAATGTCATTTAATATCGAACATTATTTCATTAACTGGAAATTCCGCTAGGAAAATGTTAAGATTTCAAAGAAAACAACTTTTAATTAAAAAAAAAATATGTTGCAAGTTTAAAAAAATGATATTTAATTGCACAAAAAAAGCTCAAACAAGTTTAATGAACTGTTTTTTCTCTAATTTTTTTTATTTTTTTTATTAATAATATTTTAACGCAACTTTATGCCGTGTTGGGTGTGAATTTAAATTTTGTTGTTGTTTCATTAATAAATTTGTTGGAAAAAAGTGTAAAATTAATTTTCAAGTGTTGATTTGTAAATAAACACGATTATTGCGTGACACGTGCTTTGGTGGGAATTTTTTGAATAAAAAAAATCAATTAAATATTTTTATATTTGTTTAAATAATTGTTAAAATTTTTAAACAAAAAAAAAAAACACTACTTTGTCAAGAATAAAGTTTAAAAAAATGAACTTGAATTTAATAAGAAGAATAATTGTTTAAAAAAAAAACACAACAACAACATAATTAGTTAAATAGTTAAGGAATAACAAGTTATTAAAAGAAAAACCTATAATTAACAAATACATTTAACAAAATCAGCAGAAAGCTAGAAAGTCTATACTAGACTATAGACAAGACTATATACAAGACTTTCGACTTGACTATAGACTAGACCATAGACTATACTATAGACTAGACCATAGACTATACTATAGACTAGACTATAGACTAGACTATAGACTAGACTATAGACTAGACTATAGACTAGACTATAGACTAGACTATAGACTAGACTATAGACTAGACTATAGACTAGAC
>NC_060951.1:6802721-6804502 GCF_022045245.1 Lucilia cuprina
TAGTTCTGTTCTAGTTCTGTTCTAGTTCTGTTCTAGTTCTGTTCTAGTTCTGTTCTAGTTCTGTTCTAGTTCTGTTCTAGTTCTATTCTAGTTCTATTCTAGTTCTGCCCTAGTTCTGTTCTAGTTCTGTTCTAGTTCTGTTCTAGTTCTGTTCTAGATTTTAACTCATACCTATTTATCTTTTTACACGCTTTGCTTTCATTTTGCTTTGACAGCTGTTTTAAAATATTTTGACTATTTGATGACTAATTTATGAAATTTAGTAGAAACTGTTAATTTTTGAAGAAAAAACTTATCTTAATTAGTATTTTGATTATAATCTAGGAAAAATTATAATCTCAAATATAAAATATAAGAATAAAAAAATACAACTTGATCGACATTTAAATGACGATTGCTTTACGACCATTTTTACAGCGGACGGTTTTCGAGATAAATTTTTTCTGTTTATTCATAAAAAAGTGTTAATTTATGTGATTAAATAAATATAACTAATCTATTCCTATAGTTAGGAATTTAACTAATTGTTATTTACTATTTACTGGAAAAAAAATCCAGTAAAATCTTATCAAATAAATGTTTGTTTTTAAATGTATTTTTTAATTTTATCATAAAAATAAAGAAAATAGTCTATTTGAGCGACAAATTTTTATTATTAATTGTTTTAAATTTGTTTTACTTTAAACAGTAATTAACATTTATAATTCCCATTTAATACTCTTCGTTTAAAAAAAAAATAAGAACAAATAATTTCTTTGAATTGTTTATTTAATGTTTATTTTTAACGAGAGAGACTAATTAAATGATTTGTTGTTAATTTATTTTATCAATTTTGTTAGAATTTCTTTTCAAAAGAAAATTAAATAAGTGTAAACTGAATTTAAAGAAAGAGAATGTTTAAATTTAAAATCTATTTTTTAATTGTTATAATTATTAAATTAGAACTTAAATATGAAAGTTAATTCTAGGAAAGTTTTTTTAAATTTAATACAAACCTTTAAATTACTGTTGTGAATCATGTTAAGTTTAACAAATTTGTTAGTAGCATTTATGTAACTAGTTAATTGAATGTATTAAAGTTTACAAACTAAAATCTTTCTTCTCATTTAATGCTTCCCCCTTTATCTGCTCACCTTTTTGTAAAAATGATTTATTACGAAATTTTTATAATGTAAACAAATTGTTAACAATCTGTTTATAGTTTTCTATTATAGAAAAAACCGTTATAATTTGCACACGCGTAAAATTGGCAATTGTTCAAATTCAAAAATGACGTTTTCTACAAATATTAATAAAAAAAACAACAAAAATATCTATAACTAAAATTTATTAACATTTAATGTTAATGACATCAGAAAAAAAACAAAAAAATCAATGCTTTTTTAACAATAACAAATTAGAAATAATGCGGTTCTATATTAATAATTTTTAAATTGATTAAAAATCTATAAACTAATTGAAAAACAAATTGACGTAAAAACTTAATCAAATTTGTGTTCAAACTAACAACATTTTGTAAAAACAACTAAAAAAATAAACAGAACTAGAACAGAACTAGAACAGAACTAGAACAGAACTAAAACAGAACTAGAACAGAACTAGAATAGAACTAGAACAGAACTACAACAGAACTAGAACAAAACTAGAACAGAACTAGAACAGAACTAGAACAAAACTAGAACAAAACTAGAACAGAACTAGAACAGAACTAGAACAGAACTAGAACTAGAACAGAACTAGAACAGAACTAGAACAGAACTAGAACAGAACTAGAACAGAAC
>NC_060951.1:6804602-6819986 GCF_022045245.1 Lucilia cuprina
TATAGACTAGACTATAGACTAGACTATAGACTAGACTATAGACTAGACTATAGACTAGACTATAGACTAGACTATAGACTAGACTATAGACTTGACTATACACTAGACAATAGACTAGACTCTAGAGTAGACTATAGACTAGACTATAAACTAGATTATGGAATAGACTATAGATTAGACTATAGACTAGACCATAGATTAGACTATAGACTAGAATATATACTAGATTATAGATTAGACTATAGACTAGACCATAGACTAGACTATAGACTAGAATATATGCTAGACTATAGACTAGAATATAGACTAGACTGATGACTAGACTACAAGCTAGAAAATATGCTATTGACTAGACTATTGGCTACGCTATAAGCTAGTCAAAAGACTATATTATAAAATAGACTAGACTATAAGTTAGACTTTAGACTGAACTATTGACTCAACTACAGGATAGCTAACTATAGACTATACACTATAGACAAGAACGAGAACAGAATTAGAAAAAACTAGAACAAAACTAGAACAGAACTGGAATAAAACCGGAACAGAACTAGAACTAAACTATAACATTTAGATATATGTAGTCAATATGACTACGTCATATTCCAGAGTTACTTCGATTAGTGTTATCAAAACTACCGCCAAATTATATCGCAATTAAATTATGTTAATGCTTTTGATATATTGATAACCATTTCAAAGAACATCGTGACGTATGAGTGAAAAAACCATGATTTATATTGCGTATTAATTTGGTAAAACATATAAAACTAATTAAATTAATGCATTCATAAAACTATTTAACACTTAATTATATGTGTTAATGTAAAAGAAGAGGTAATTTGATTAATTAGATATTTAAATCATTTTTAAAGCTATTGCGTTTTAACAAGACTTTGCAAGGAGTTCTTTGAAAGGAATGACTAAATTGTTTTTTTATCTTTTCAGAATTAACTGTTTTAATTGTTTACAATTGTAATTTCAAGTTTATTTAATCTTTTTTTTTTTTTTTTTTTGTTCATAATAAATAATCATAAAAGAAAAATTTCGTGTTTGGAATTTACGTTTACAATAAAAACAATGTGTAAATAATATTAAAAGAATTTATGAAACCTTAAATAATAATAAAAATTTAAACAATTAACATTTGAAAAGTGAAGTTATTTTAAATCTAATAATTTCCAAGTAATTAATTAAATTATCTATTAATTATTTTAATTTAATCAGTCATGTTTCTTAACAACAAAATACTTTAAAACGTGGAATTTTATCGGTGATTTTCTTGAGTTTAAGGGGGATTTCTTTTGATTATAAAACATATCTCGTTAATAAGCAACAATTAATTATTTTACTTTTCTTTTTGTCTATAATTTCAGCAGAAAATGTTACAAATAATTTTCATTCATTTTTTCACAATTTGGATGATTTTATGTTGCTAAAAGGAGTGCCACGCGAATCGTGTCCCAATGAAACCGAAGACTCACCGCTAGATGAATTTCCTGAATATTTTACTGGTAAGTTGAAGGTTGTGTTTTCTTTTTTTCAAATAATTTCTATTTAAAACTAAAAATATATATATATATATATATATTTCATATAAACTATATAATTAATATTAATTATAAATTATTACACATTACTTAGCTAAATAATGAGACGTCATAGCTGCCAACAAGTCCATTAACACATGGTGATAAATAAAATTAGTAAATTCCATTAAAAATTTAACATTGATTTTGATTTTAATTTAAAAACAAGGTTTTTCTATTAAACAAATCTATAAATTTAAAATTCACAAAGTTCGCAATAAAATTCATGAATTTGACAAATTTTTTCAATTTAAAATGAGTAACCGTTAAAAATAACTACAAATATTTCATATTTTACATGAAAATCTAACAGAATTGCTCATGAAAAATTTTCTTTAAAAATTCAAAAGTAACCACTTTCAAAATTACTCGTTACTTATCTAAAACTTTTTAAAATTAACTTCTATTTATATTCCACAACAAATTTCTAAGAAATTTTGAAATTTTAAGCGAGTAACCACTTTCAAAATTAATCGTTACTTACCTAAAACTTCTTTAAATTAATTTCTATTTACATTCCATAACAAATTTCTAAGAAATTTTAAAATTTTAAACGAGTAACCGTTCAAATCCATGAAAAGTAATCGGTTTTTCAAGAAAAATTTTCAACAGAAATTCTTTAAATTTGCTTAAAAACTAATTGGTAAAAAAATTTCGCTCAAAAAATTAAAATTGGCCAAAAGTAACCACTTTCAAAATTACTCGTTACTTATCTAAAACGACTTCAAATTAACTTCTATTTACATTCCATAACAAATTTCTAAGAAATTTTTCATTTTTAAACGAGTAACCGTTTAAATCCATGGAAAGTAATCGGTTTTTCAAGAAAAATTTTCAACAAAAATTCTTTAAATTTGCTTAAAAACTAATTGGCAAAGAAATTTCGCTCAAAAAATCAAAATTGGCCAAAAGTAACCACTTTCAAAATTACTCGTTACTTACCTAAAACTTCTTTAAATTAACTTCTATTTACATTCCATAACAAATTTCTAAGAAATTTTGAATTTTTAAACGAGTAACCGTTCAAATCCATGAAAAGTAATCGGTTTTTCAAGAAAATTTTTCAACAGAAATTCTTTAAGTTTGTTTAAAAACTAATTGGCAAAGAAATTTCGCTCAAAAAATCAAAATTGGCCAAAAGTAACCACTTTTAAAATTAATCGTTACTTATCTAAAACGTCTTCAAATTAACTTCTTTTTACATTCCATAACAAATTTCTAAGAAATTTTAAAATTTTAAACGAGTAACCGTTAAAATCTATAAAAAGTAATCGGTTTTTCAAGAAAAATTTTCAACAGAAATTCTTTAAATTTGCTTAAAAACTAATTGGCAAAGAAATTTCGCTCAAAAAATTAAAATTGGCCAAAAGTAACCACTTTTAAAATTAATCGTTACTTACCTAAAACTTCTTTAAATTAACTTCTATTTACATTCCATAACAAATTTCTAAGAAATTTTAAAATTTTAAACGAGTAACCGTTAAAATCTATAAAAAGTAATCGGTTTTTCAAAAAAAATTTTCAACAGATATTCCTAAAATTAAATTAGAAATTGATTGGCAAAGAATTTTTTCTTATAAACTCAATATTAGCAAAAAGTAACCACTTTGATAACTACTCGTTACTAGGCTAAAAATGCTTAAAATTAAAAGAGTTAGTCATAACATATGAAATTTTCTAGGAATTTTTAAATTTTACACGAGTAACCGTTTGAATAAGCATTAAGTAACCGGTTTTTTAAGATATTTTTTTCATAGAATTTCTTTAAATCTTAGAAGAAAACCAAGGCATAGAAAAATTTTCGCCTAATATCGAAATTGTTGAAAAGTAACCACTTTGGTAATTACTCGTTACTAGGCTAAAAATGATTAAAATTGAAAGTGTTAGGCATAACATATGAAATTTTCTAGGAATTAATAAATTTTACACGAGTAACCGTTTAATTAAGCATTAAGTAACCGGTTTTTTACGGAAATTTTTTCATAGAATTTCTTAAAATGTTGAAAGAAATCCAGGGGAAGGAAAATTTTTCGTCTAAAATCAATATTGAAGAAAAGTAACCACTTTGCAAATTACTCGTTACTAGGTTAAAAATGCTTAGAATTCGCTTAATTAAGCATAACATATGAAATTTTCTAGGAATTAATAAATTTTACACGAGTAACCGTTTGAATAAGCATTAAGTAACCGGTTTTTTAAGGAAATTTTTTCATAGAATTTCTTTAAATCTTAAAAGAAAACCAGGACATAGAAAATTTTTCGCTTTAAAACAAAATTGAAGAAAAGTAACCACTTTTTGAAAGTAATCGTTACATTACTAATGAAATAAAACTGAACTTTAAATGTATTAGTTATCTTCAGATATTTTAAAGCAAAAAATAACCATGAACTTGAATTTTCTTTTCAACAAAAGAAAACACTTCAAAATTTAAGCGTGACACTTTTCTACACACACACACACTTAACTGTACATTGTAAACGCCATTTTGTTTAGCCATATATAAATGCAATTTCAAATATGTACAAATAAATTATCATCTAAAGATAACGCATATCTTCCAGTGTGGTTGGTTAACTTGGAAGTCAACTGAAGTCAAGTGCTTCCGTGCTTTCTATATAAAATTGTTTTTTTTTTATAAAACTACAATCATATTTTTGAATAAAGATTTTAGATACGATTGTTCCATAAAATCGATTATGAATTATTGCTTTTTTAAAATGTATTTATCAATTGCATTTAAAATTTATTTTCTTCTAGTCGAACAATTACGCCAGGGTTGGGTTGTTTTGCATGTCATAGCTGCCGTTTACTTCTTTATCCTATTGGCCATTATTTGCAACGATTACTTTTTACCCACCGTCGAGTGTATTTGTGAGGATTTGAATTTATCGAAAGATGTGGCGGCGGCCACATTTATGGCCACAGCCACTTCAATGCCGGAATTTTTTACGAATACCATTAGTACCTTGATAACACATTCGGATATGGGTTTGGGCACCATAATAGGTTCACTCATGTTTAATACACTAGGTGTGGCGAGTTTGGCGGCCTTGGCTATAAATAAGGTGAGTGAAAATGTTACGAATAAAAACAATTTTTCCAAGTAACCGTTTGAAATTGTGTTAAGAAACCTTCATTTTAACAAAATTCTTAAGTAAACGTTCATTAAATCTCATGAAAAGTCATTTAATAACAAAAAATTTCCTTTAAAATCAAAATTACGAAAAAGTAACCACTTTGAAAATTAATCGTTACTTTGACCAAACAACGCTACGCTCATTTAAAACCATTCAAAAAATCATAAATCATAAAAAATTTTCGAAAATTATCAAAATAAAGACGGGTACCCGCTTCAAAATCGCACAAGTAATCGTTATTCGAATAAAATTTTTATATATTTACGAATAAAATTTTAAGATAAATTCATTTACAGCAAAAAATTTCATCTAAAATCAAAATTACAAAAAAGTAACCACTTTGAAAATTAGTCGATACTTTGACCAAACAACTCTAATTTCATTATAAAACACTTTTAACATGAAAATTTCTTAAAACTAACAAAATTAAGACGGGTACCCGCTTCAAATTTACCTAAGTAACCGTTATTCGAATAAAATTTTTATATATATTCGAATAAAATTTCAAGACAAATTTATTTACAGCAAAAAATTTCACCTAAAATCAAAATTACAAAAAAGTAACCACTTTGAAAATTAGTCGTTACTTTGACCAAACAACTCTAATTTCATTATAAAACACTTCCAATATAAAAATTTCTTAAAACTAACAAAATGAAGACGGGTACCCGCTTCAAATTCGAATAAGTAACCGTTATTCGAATAAAATTTTTATATATTTACGAATAAAATTTTAATACAAATTCATTTACAACAAAAAATTTCATCTAAAATCAAAATTACAAAAAAGTAACCACTTTGGAAATTAGTCGTTTCTTTGATCAAAAAACTGTAATTTTAGTATAAAATTCCCATAAGTAATCGGTATTCGAATAAAATTTTTATCAATATTGATTAAAAATCAATTCCCTTTCCACAGCCCGTCCAACTTGATTGGTGGCCCATTGCTCGTGACTGCTTTATCTACGGTTTCAACACTATCATTCTAATCATTTTGGCCTGGGGTGGTGAGATCACCTTTACCGAGTCCTGTGTCATGATGGGTTTCCTAATCATTTACTATTTGGTTACTTTTAACAATAATAAATTTATGCCCGCCATTAGAGTGTTTGTGGAGGATAAATTAGGTTGCTGCTTTTCGACCAGATACGGTAAGCTTTGTTATTTGTAGTAGAAAGCTTTCAGACAGTTTTATAATAATGTTGATAACTTTGTTTTATGTATAATATAGATCTTACCGAACCACCAGAGAACAGTGCCAAAGCTAAATTGCCCACCAAGAAGGATCCTCTGACCGGTAATGGTTTGTTTGTTATTAATCTGCCCGAAAATACCAATTCCATGTCGTCGAGGGTCAATCTGACACATTCGAAAAGTTGTAAGTATAAATTTTAGTAAGGATGGGATAAAAAAGTTTTTTCTTCCTATATAAAGCTCTTATAAAGCTTATTTTATTGAAGGGTTTTAGTGATTTTTTTGTAAATTAAAATTAGTTGTTTTGTTTAAAAGATTTCATTGAGCTTTTTGTATTCTAAAGCTTTTATTGAGCCTTCTGTATGCTAAAGCTTTTATTGAGTTTTTTGTATTAAAAAGCTTTTATTGAGCATTTCAAATTCATTAAGCTTTAATTGAGCTTTTTGTAACAAAAAGCTTTTTGTCTAAAAAAACTTTTACACAACTTTTAGTATTGAAAAACTTTTATTGAGATTTTTAAATTAAATATTGAGATTTTTAAACTAAAAAGCTTTTATTGAGCCTTTTGTATTAAAAAGCTTTTATTTGGCTTTATGTATTAAAAAGCTTTTATTTGGCTTTACGTACTGAAAAGCTTTTATTTAGCTTTATGTATTAAAAAGCTTTTATTTAGCCTTTTGTATCAAAAAGCTATTATTAAGCTTTTTGTATTTGCCTTTATGTACTATAAAGCTTTTATTTAGGTTTATGTATTAAAAAGCTTTTATTAAGCTATTTGTAATAAAAACTTTCGTAGTGCTTTTTGTATTAAAAGCTTTCATTGTTTTTTTGTATTATAGGCTTATCTTTACTTTTGTGTATTTAAAGCTTGTTATGGACTTTTTCTTATTATTAAAAAACTTTCATTGGACTTTTGTATTGAGAAGCTTTTATAAAGCATTTTTTTATTAAAAATAGTTCTTTAAACTCCTTGTATTGAAAAGCTTTTATTGAGCTTTTTGCATTGAAAGGCTCTTATTGAACTTTTTATAAAAAAACTTGTGCTTTTTGTAAAAAAGCTTTTATTGAGCTTTTTGTAAAAAAGCTTTTATTGTGCTTTTTGTAAAAAAGCTTTTATTGTGCTTTTTGTAAAAAAGCTTTTATTGTGCTTTTTGTAAAAAAACCTTTTCTTGTGTTTTTTAAAAAAAAAATCTTTTATTAAGCTTTTTGTATTAACAGCTTTTATTGTGCTTTTTGTGTATAAAAAGCTTTCATTGAGCTTTTTGTATAAAATGCTTTTATAGAGCTTTTTAGTATTAAAAGCTTCTTTGTCTTTTAACTTTTTTATAAGAAGCTTTTATTAGAGCTTTCTTATTAGAGATCTTTAGTTAAGTTCTTTTGCATTGAACGATTTCATTGAGGTTTTCTGTATTAAAAGTTTTCATTGATTTTTTTTTCTATTAAAGGTAATTATTGAGCTTTCATTGAGCTTTTTTTGTACACAAAGCTATTATTCAGCTTTTAGTATTAAAAGCTTTTATTAAGCTTTTTTGTACTTTCATTGAGTTTTTCTATACTAAAATCTTTCATAAAGTTTTTTTGCATAAAAAAACTGTTATTGAACTTATTTATTACAAGGCTTTAGCTTTTTTTAATAAAGAGCTTTCATTAAGTTTTCTTATTAGAAGACTATATTACAATATTTTATCAATAAAAAGTTTTCATTGAGCTTTTCTGTATTAAAAGCTTTGATTGAACTTTTTGCGTTAAAAACTTTTTATAAGCTTTTATCCTTATTCTTTTCTTATTAGAAGGCTTTGGCTGTTTTTTAATAAAGAGCTTTCTTATTAGAAGGTTTTATTAAAGCTTTTTATGAACTTTCTTGTCGTAAAAAAACTTCTTAAAACTTAAGCTTTGTATTCATTCCATTTTTCTTCTTCCTTTTTTAGGGGACGGTGACGAACAGACAATGGCACTTCCACCCAATCTTTACACTCTACCACGCGGTGAATCCAAACTTATGAAATTCTGGTATTTCTTTACTTTTCCCCTTAAATTCATTCTCTCCATACTGATACCACATCCCGTAAAATATCGTAAATTATATCCTTTATCCTTTATAATGTGTATCATAGCTATTGGTGTCAATGCCTATATGATCGTATGGATGTTGACATCGTTTGGTAAGTGAAAGCTTTTTAATGTTTATATATATATTTGGAATTTTGTTAAGCTTTTGTTTGCTCTTTAAAGGTGTCGCCATTAATGTGCCCACAATTATTATGGGTCTTACTTTTTTGGCAGCCGGCTCTACTATGCCCGAGGCAGTGTCCAGTGTGATTTCGTTGAGAAATGGTAAGTTGATGATTGTTGTTTTCTTTTTCGTGGTCAAAGGTTAAAGCTTTAATTGTGGTCTCTAAGTGAAAAGCTTTAAAGTAACCACTTTGTAAAGAACTCGTTACTGCTTCTTAATTCATGAGAAATTTTTGAAAAAAATATTAAAGAAAATTTCTTTGTTCTTGTATATTTCAGGTGAAAGTGGTATTGGTGTCTCTAATTCTTTGGGTGCCAACTCCCTGGCCATTTTCCTATCCCTAGGTGTACCATGGTTTATCAAGAATTGCATGAACTATGGCATGGCTGATGGCATGAATCGAATCAAAATTGCTGCTCAAGGCATAGAGTACAGTATTTTAATTCTAATGTTGTGCACTGTAACCCTTTTTGTGGGTCTAAGTTTAAGCGGTTATCGTCTAACCAAGCGTGTGGGTCTGCTGCTCTTTATTGTCTATGTAGTGTTTATCGTCTTACAAATACTTATAGAAATGAATGTATTCTTCCCCAAACAATGTAGTTAATTAGTAAAGAAACTAACAAATACTTATAAATTAAGACTGTTTAGTTGTAAAAAAAGAGAAAACCAAGATTATAAATCTTCACAGGAAACCCGCTCGCGGCCCCCGCATTAGCAGAAGAAATAAACCAACGAAACAAAAAGAAGCTTTTTTCACAAGAAAAATTTTGTTAAAAAACCAAATATCAATGTCTTTAAAAAAAAAAACGCAAAATAATGTACAATTTTTTTTTATTAATTATTTATATTAATTTTATTTATAAGTTTATAATTTATTATAGAAAAAAAATGTCTACCAAAACCTTAGCTTTTAAACAAAAACTTTAAACAAATGCGTTTATCATTGAATTGTTAATTATTTTATTTTTCATAAATATACTCAAGTTTAAGTTTTGTATGTGAATCATGCTTCTTACATTTCTTGTAAATTTATTCTTATTTTTTACAATTTGTATACTACGCTTGTAATTTAAGCAATTTTATTTTTCTAATTTAGTTTTGAGCTTAATATTGGTTTTTTTAAGAATTTATTGTTATTTAGTATTAAGTTAGAGAAAATAAAAATAAGCAAACGAAAAATTTAAAAAAATATATATATTGATTTTTTTGTTACAACCATCTAAAGAGAAAGTCTAGTCTAGTATATAGTCTAATCTATAGTCTAGTAGATAGTCTAGTCTAAAGTGCAGTCTATAGGCTAGTATATATTCTAGTCTATAGTGCAGTCTATAGCCTAATCTACAGTCTAGTCTAGTCTGCCTATAGTCTAGTCTATAGTCTAGTCTATAGTCAAGTCTATAGTCTAGTCTATAGTCTAGCCTATAGTCTAGTCTATAGTCTAGTCTATATTCTAGTCTACAGTCTAGTCTTTAGTTTAGTCTATAATCTAATCTACAGTCTAATCTATAGTCTAGTCTATAGTCTAGTCTATAGTCCAGTCTATACTCTAGTCTATAGTCCTGTCTATAGTCTAGTCTATAGTCTAGTCTATAGTCTAGTCTGTAGTCTAGTCTATGGTCTAGTCTATAGTTTAGTCTATAGTCTAGTCTAAAGTCTAGTCTATACTCTAGTCTATAGTCTATAGTCTATTCTATAGTCTAGTCTATAGTCTAGTCTATAGTCTAGTCTATACTCTAGTCTATAGTCTAGTCTATACTCTAGTCTATAGTCTAGTCTATAGTCTAGTCTATAGTCTAGTCTATAGTCTAGTCTATAGTCTAGTCTATAGTCTAGTCTATAGTCTAGTCTATAGTCTAGTCTATAGTCTAGTCTATAGTCCAGTCTATAGTCTAGTCTATAGTCTAGTCTATAGTCTAGTCTATAGTCTAGTCTATAGTCTAGTCTATAGTCTAGTCTATAGTCTAGTCTAGTCTATAATCTAGTCTATAGTCTAGTCTATAGTCTAGTCTATAGTCTAGTCTATAGTTTAGTCTATAGTCTAGTTTATAGTCTAGTCTATAGTCTAGTCTATAGTCTAGTCTATAGTCTAGTCTATAGTCTAGTCTATAATCTAGTCTATAGTCTAGTCTATAGTCTAGTCTATAGTCTAGTCTATAGTCTAGTCTATAGTCTAGTCTATAGTGTAGTCTATAGTCTAGTCTATAGTCTAGTCTATAGTCTAGTCTATAGTCTAGTCTATAGTCTAGTATAGTCTAGTCTATAGTAGTATAGTCTATAGTCTAGTCTATAGTCTACCTCAGTCTAAAGTCTAGTCTATAGTCTAATCTATAGTCAACTACAGTCTATAGGCTAGTCTATAGTCTAGTCTATAGTCTACTATAAAGTCTAGTCTATAGTCTAGTCTATAGTCTAATCCATAGTCTACTCTTGCCTATAGTCTAGTCTGTTGTCTTATCTATAGACTGTATAGTCGAGTCTATTTTCTAGCATAGTGTCCAGTCAATAGTTTGGTCCATAGTCTAGTCTGTTGTCTACTTTGTAGTCTAACCTATAGACTAGTCTAAAGTGCAGGCTAGTCCATTCTTTAGTCTATAGTCTACTTGTTGTCTAGTCTATATTCTATGTAGTAGTTTATTCTGTGGTCTAGTCCATAGTTTATTCTATAGTCTGGCACATAGTCTGATCTATAGTCTAGTCTGCAGTCTAGTTTATAGTCTAGTATATAGTCTATAGTGTTATCTACAGTCTAATATATCCAGTCTATAGTCTAGTCCATCTAGTCCAGTCAAGTCACTAGACTATTGTCTAGACTGTATAGTCTAGCTTTTAGTCTAGTCTATACTAGACTATAATATATAGTATAGTCTATTATCTAGTTTTTAGTCTAATCTATAGTCTAGTCTATTCAATAGTCTGGTTAATAGTCTAGTCTATATTCTAGTCTAAATTCTAATCTATAGTGTAGTATATAGTTTAGTCAACAGTCTAGTCTAGTCTAGACTAGTATAAACCCTAATATATCGTGTAGTCAGTAGTCTAGTCTATAGTCTACGCCATAGGCTAATCTATAGTCTAAAGTGCAGTTTATTCTATAGTCTAGCTCATAGTCTGGTCTATAGTTTAGTCTTCAGTCTAGTTTATAGTCTAGTATATAGTCTATAGTCTTATCTACAGTCTAATATATCCAGTCTTTAGTCTAGTCAAACTAGTAAAGTTTATCTGTTATATTGCTTCTTATTTTATGTAAAATAATATAACCGTTATTTTGAGTTTTCAAACATCTCTGTTTTAAATTTAAGGAACATACGTATGTATACAACCCTGTTTATTAGTTTGTTTACATCCCTTATATTTCCTTTATAAGAAGAGCACAGTTAGTTAATATTTTGACAGTTCAAAGGAAAAGGTCCTTTTAAAAGAGATTTATTTTGTTTTTGGACAAAAACAAAACAAACAAAAAAGAAAAGAAGACAATATTAAAAATAATTATTTAATTTAAATTTAATTATTTATGTATTTAGAAGAAAAGATAAAACAAGTTTTAATTAAAGGTTTCTAAGGACATTTTGTTGTTTTTAATTTGAAAATTTTTGTTTTCATGGTTTTTGTAATTTACAAACACAACATAAAACACCCCATTTATTAAAGGAGAGAACCTTAACAGGACAATAGAAAAACACAGAAGTGAGAGACAGAGAGAGAGACACAGTAACCAAGAGAGTCCAGACTGACAGTTAAACAAATAAAGGAGCTTGCTAAAATCACAATTAAACAGAGAGTAAGAGTGTAAAATCAAAGACCCGTTGTCTTATTTGACATTGCAATTACGAAATTTAGTTTTTTTTTATTAAAACAATAAACTATTGTTGCTGAGACAAACAAAAAAACTAATAAACAATTAAATTGTTGAAAACACTGTTAATAAAAAAGTATATCAACGGAAATCTTAAAATGACTCCCTTTGATGATTTTTCGTATCTTATTAATCATGTATTATTGGGCGAAGAGCCGGTAAGTAAATTTTCCTATTAAACCCATTCTCCAAAAGTACAAATTATATAGAAACAAATCTTTATTTAAAACAACTTCCAGACTATAGAAGATTTTATATTATTAGTGGGCACGGTGGTGGCATTTGTAGCTTTTGTTTTATGGTGTTGTTTTCCCATACAGCCCAAGGTATCTTAATCGAAACCCTTGACATAAACATAACAATAATCTTTCCTTTCTTTTCTTCAACCAGGACTCGGCCAATCATCGACAGTTTTCCTGTAAAACCATGCACTCGATTAACAGCTCTTCACATCAAATGCAAACCAGTTATAGTAAAACTTCGACCAATGCTTTGGTCCATAATGATTATATATTAAGAAATGGTTCCTCTTCGAATGGGGCCGGCAGTGGTAGTGGTGGCGGTGGTCATTCATATCATTGTTGCACTTAAATGACACTCAACCTCCTCCTTCTTCTCCTGTCCCCATAAACACGCCCCTAAACAGCTTTTTTTTGAACAGGTTTTTTTCGGGTTTGAAATTAAAACTAAACAAACGGCAGACATTACTTAAACAAAATTTTTAAAAAAATTATTAATATTTAAGTATAATTAAGCTTGAAAATCTTAAGCTTTATTAAATGAAAGAAAAAGAAGGAAGAAAATAATGTGAGCAAATTAGCAGCAGGGGGTTTTAGTAAAAAAAAAAAAGAATATTTGGTTTTAAAAACCATTTAATCGGCTTGCAATAGGTAACTTAGTATTTAATATAAAATATAATTGAATTAATTTTAGAAAATTTAGTTTAAACGAAAAAAAAATTGGCAATTTATGTTAATTTTAAGAAAAACTAGTCCGGTTATTTCCAAATCGTTTTTTTTTAAGTAATGTTTTTTTATTAAATAAAAACCGGTTATTTTATATAAAAATTACAATAACTTTAAATTACACAATATTTTAAAGAAAATTTAAATTCAAATAAATATAAACTAAACTTAATACTATACCATAGACTAGACTATAGAATGGACTATAGACTAGACTATAGAATGGACTATAGACTAGACTAAAGACTAGACTATAGACTAGACTTAGTCTATAGACTAGACTATAGACTAGACTAAAGACTAGACTATAGACTAGACTATAGACTAGACTATAGACTAGACTATAGACTAGACTATAGACTAGACTATAGACTAGACTATAGACTAGACTATAGACTAGACTATAGACTAGAATATAGACTAGACTATAGACTAGACTATAGACTAGACTATGGACTAGACTATAGACAAGACTATAGACTAGACTATAGACTAGACTATAGACTAGACTATAGACTAGACTATAGACTAGACTATAGACTAGACTATAGACTAGACTATAGACTAGACTATAGACTAGACTATAGACTAGACTATAGACTAGACTATAGACTAGACTATAGACTAGACTATAGACTAGACTATAGACTAGACTATAGACTAGACTATAGACTAGACTATAGACTAGACTATAGACTAGACTATAGACTAGACTATAGACTAGACTATAGACTAGACTATAGACTAGACTATAGACTAGACTATAAACTAGACTATAGACTAGACTAAGACTTGACTATAGACTATACTATAGACTAGACTATAGACTATACTATAGACTAGACTATAGACTAGACCATAGACTTGACAATAGACTAGACTATAGACTAGACTATAGACTAGACTATAGACTAGACTATAGACTAGACTATAGACTAGACTAAAGACTAGACTAAAGAATAGACTATAGACTAAACTATAAACTATAGTATAGACTAGACTATAGACTATACTATAGACTAGACTATAGACTGGACAATAGACTAGACTTTAGACTAGACTATAGACTAGACTATAGACTAGATTATAAACTAGACTATAGACTAGACTATAGACTAGACTATAAACTAGACTGTAGACTAGACTATAAAATAGACTATAGACCAGACTATAGACTAGACTATAGACTAGACTATAGACAAGACTATAGACTAGACTATAGACTAGACTATAAACTAGACGTAGATTAGACTATAGACTAGACAATAAACTAGACTATAGACTAGACAATGACTAAAGACTAGGATATATACTAGAATTACTGACTAGACTATAGACTATACAATACATTAGACTATAAGCTACATTATAGACTAGTTTAGACTAGATTATAGACTGGAACTAGACTAGACTTAAGACTAGACTTCAGACTAGTCTTTGGACTAGACTTTAGACTAGACTTAGACTATACTATTGACCAGACTATAGACTATGCAATAGTCGAGAATATAGACTGGACAATAGTCTAGACTACACAGTAGACTAGATTATTGACTAGACTTTAAACTAGACTATAGACTGGATTGTAGACTAGACTTTAGACTAGTTTTTAGACTAGACCTATGACTAGACTTTAGATTAGACTTTAGACTAGACTTTAGACTAAACTGTTGACTAGAGTAAAAACCATCGACTTGTTAATACACTAGACTAAAAACTAGACTATATACTTAACTATAAAAGTTACTATAGACTAGATTTAAGACTAGACTATACACTACAGCATAAACTATACTAAAGACTTGCATATATATTAGACTATAGGCTATACTATACACTAGACTATAAATTAAACTAGACTATAGACAATTATATAGACTAGGCTATAGACTTGACTTAAGATTAGACTGTAGACTAGACTATAGACCAATATATATTGGCTGGACTATTGACTAAACCGTATACTAGACTATAGGCTAAACTATTGACAAGACTATAGACTAGACTACAGAATAGACTTAACTGTAGAATAGACTATAGATGAGACAAGAATAAAAAGTGAGCTATACTATATAATAGACTAATATAGAGTAGATTATAGACTAGCCCAAACGCTATACTATAGGCTTGCCTATAAAGGAGACCATAGGCGAGTCTATACCCTAGACTATAGATTGTGTTTTAGACTAGACTATAGACTAAACTATAGACTAGACTATGAACCACATTATAGACTATTTTTTAGACAAGACCATGTACTATACTAGACTATAGAATATAGGCTAGATTAGAGACTATACTGTAATTTTGACTATATAATAGTTAAAGCTATAGTCTTGACCATAGAACAGATTTCATATTAAATTTTCTTTTAATATCTGTTGAATTGTTTTTTTTTACAAAATAATTTTC
>NC_060951.1:6820086-6823176 GCF_022045245.1 Lucilia cuprina
TAGACTATAGACTAGACTATAGACTAGACTATAGACTAGACTATAGACTAGACTATAGACTAGACTATAAACTAGACTATAGACTAGACTATAGATTAGACTATAGACGAGACTATAGACTAGACTATAGACTAGACTATAGACTAGACTATAAATTAGACTATACACGAGACTATAAACTATACTATGGACTAGACAATGGAATAGTCTAGAATAGACTATAGTTTAGACCAATGTTTAATCTATTGTCAGCATTGTCTTAATATATCCGTTTACGTCCCAATGCACAAACCATCTGGCATCTCCTACTAGGAACACAAACTAATTTTTCTATAACTGTAAAAATTTCCCTTTATTTAGCAGAACAAGAATAAATTTCCCTCATATAACAAAATTCTTGTTGATTACCTTTTACTACATTTTTCTACTTTTGCTTTATACACATTTAGATATTTGTCTCTTTCTAACTGCATTCGAATTGTGCAAATTCTTAAAAAAAGGTTACAAATACATATGTATATCTATTCCAATCAACAACATCATCCATCCATCCGTCTATCTATCCCAATATAATGTTGAATGTTTTTGTTGTTTTTTTTAGTTTGTTTGGTTTTGTTTATTTCACTTTGGTCGTTTGGTCTGCACAAAAATGTTGTTGGGTTTTGTTGTTGTTGTTGTTGTGCTTGCTGTTCTTGCTGTTTTTCTGGATACAAGCAAACACAAACAAACAAACGTACATTGTTGTATGTGGATAAAATGTAATTTTTTTTGTTCTTGCAGTTTTCGTTGTTGATACTGGTGTTGTTGTTGTTGGTTTAGGTTTGTTGTTTTTTGTTTTTATATTCTGTTTTTTGTTTAGTGTTCGTGTGTGTATGTTTGTTGCTGTTCTGCTGTGAATTCTGTAGAATTTTCTTATAAAACAGCGTGCATAGCAACCGAACAGACAACGACCAACTTTAGACAGACAGACAGACAGACAGACTGACTGTCAGAATTGTTCAATGTTTTGCTTGTTGAGGGGAGGGTGTGAGGATATAATATTAGCGTTTTTTTAGTTGTTGTTATAATTAAATTATATTTATTAGATTTATTTGGGAAATAATTTTATAATTATTGGTTTTTCTTTTAAAAAGGGGAAATTTCTATTGAATTGGAGTTTTGGTTTATTTTCCTATAATTATTGTTTTTTTCGGTTCTTTATTTTGATTGGTTGTTGATGTTTAGGTTTTTTGTTTAAAATTAGTGTTAACAACACTTCATATTTAAATAAGCACTAAAATCATGAAAAACTGCAAATAGCTTAAAAAACTTATTAATGCCTTTTTTTATAAAAAATTTTCAGCAATTTTTTTGAAAAAAGGTTAAATAAAGACAATATTCTTAAAACTTAACTCCCTTGCTATTAGCTCAGCAAATTTTGTACTGATCGGGCGAATAATATAGAAGTGTTATATTATTTAACATATTAAAAAAATTGGCTTTAAAAATTTTATCGTAAAAGAGCGCTTAAACTTTGACAGATTCTGGCTTGAGTTGTACTGCAATTGAAAAGTTTCTTGAAATGTATTATAAAAGCTTTATCCCTTTTCTGTTTATTTCTTAAGTTTTATTCAGATCGGACAAGTAAGATGGAAGTTATCTAACTTTTAATATTGGTAAAATTTTCTTTAAAAATTTTTACCATAAATCAGCTGTTCAATTTTGATAGTTTATCCCTTGAGTTGTACTAAAACTAAAGAATGTCTAATATTATTTTGAAAACTTAACTACTTCCCTATTTGTCCAGCAAGTTTTGTTCTTATCGGTCGTGCTATATAAAAGCTATATATTGTTAAACTTTTGTTAAATTTTTATTAAAAATTTTGTTTTATTGTATGAGATGTTAAACTTCGACAGACTATAGTTTAAATTCTATTTAAACTAGTTAACTTTTTAAACTTTTATCTAAAAGCTTTACTCCTTCTCTAGCGATTCTTGATAATAATGATTCAGATCTAGCTAGTTATGTAGAAGTTATAGGTATATTACCAAACGTTATAAAATTTTTATTCATTTTACATTTTTCATAAACTTTGACAATCTACAGCTAATGCGTTATTGATTTTGAACTGCTTCTCATACAAATTTCTAAAAGCTTAACTTCTTCTCTATTTATTCACCAAGTCTTATTCAGATCGCTTGAGTTATATAGAAGTTATATAGCATTTAACATTTGAAAATTTTTCTTCAAAAAATTTACCATACGACTCAACTTTGACAATCTACGCTTTAAGTTGTATAGATATTGAGCAGTTTTTTAAACTTTTCTCAAAAAGCTTTACTCTTCCTTTAGTTATTCATCAAAGTTTTGTTCTGATCGGTTGAATTATATAGAAGTTTTAAATCATTTAACATTTGTAAAAAAAGTTTATAAAATATAAGAGAATCAACTTTAACAAACTATAGCTCAAGTTGTATTGAGATTTAAAAGCTTTTTAAACATTTTTCTAAAAGCTTAGATTTTACACTATTTATTTAACAAATATGGTTCTTATCGGTTTAGTTATATAGAAGTTATATATCATGTAACATTGGTACATCAAGAATTTTTTTTACAAAAGAGATGTTAAACTTGGACAGTCTTTGGCTTTAATTATGTTAAGACTAGAGATTTCTTAAGACATTAATGTGATAGAGTAACTTTTCCTTTAATGACTCTATAAGTTTGGTTTAGATCGGTCCAGTTATATGGAAGTTATATATCTATATAATTGAAGATTTGTTAAATTTATTTTAAAAAAATTGTTTAAGTTTCTTAACTTTGAGGCACTATGATTATCTTTTGGTGGATATTTAACAATCTCCAAAACTTTATAACAAAAGCTTAACTCCTCTTCTATTGATTACCCATGAATTCTTTAGATCGGGCGCGTTATATAGTTGTTATAATCCTTTCGATAATTACAATTTTTTAGTTTTTCTTTAATGAGTTTTTAAATTTTGAAGTTGTTTTGAAACTAAAGAGCTTTTTTATTATTATTCTAAAGGCTTAACATGTAATCTATAGTTTTTGATTGTTTTTGTTCTGATCGGTGGAATTATACAAAAGTT
>NC_060951.1:6823276-6833741 GCF_022045245.1 Lucilia cuprina
GAACTAGAACAGAACTAGAACAGAACTAGAACAGAACTAGAACAAAACTAGAACAGAACTAGAACAGAACTAGAACAGAACTAGAACAGAACTAGAACACAACTAGAAGAGAACTTGAGGTAGAACTGGATTTTTTGTCGTATCCTTAACATTGTAAATTGCTCCTCATATAAAAATTTTTCTTTTTAATAAAATTTGTTTTAATTAACAAAGTTTTTCAAATTCTGTTCATAAAATAAAGTTTCGTAGTTACAAATCTTTCCCTGAAGAACCTAAAAAAATCTAAGAAATTACGACTTTTAAGTTTAAAAAATACATTAATTTTTGTCAAGTCATTGAACATTGAAATTATTTATTTATTATAATAAAATGAAAATATATTTAACTGACGACATTAATGCAAACAAAAAAACAACAAACACATCACACAACAAATATATGGCAGAACCAACTGAATGAATGAGAAAAAGAAAAATTAATAAATGAATAAAAACAGAATAAAAAAAACATATTTAAGTGGAATTTCCGTTTGACAGACACAAGTAAAAATACAATAAACAAATAATGTATTTATTATTATTTGAAGAAAAATTATAAACTCAAACAAATGTGAAAAAAAACACTCATACCAAACAAAAGAAAATTGCATTTCATCAACAGAGAAAAAAAAAACGTAAATAAATCGTTAAAAACGCAAAAACAAAAATTAAGAAAAAAAAGTAACAACAAAAAAAACAAATCACGGTTAACAGAAAGAGTGCAACAACAAAATGAAGCAAAATAAGAAAAAAAAAACGGCAACAAAAGTCATTTAACAACGCAATTATTAGAAAAGATAGATTATAACAGGAAGGACGGACAAACAGACATTTGAAACTAAAAGGAAAATACACATAATAAAGATAGCAAACTTGGGGTAAGAAGAGAAGAACGTCAAGAACAATGTGGGGTTTAAACAAAAGATTTATAAAATAATGTTAATATTATTAAAAATTTAAAAAAAAAAATTTTATAAAGTGAATGATCTTGAAATGTTTTTATATATACATATGCTTAGCAATACTCGTGCAGCGTGATCAATGAATAATCACTTTGTAGTTGTTAACATCGAAAAGTTTAATGGTAGATCAGTGATCGCTAGATAATCGTTTTGTATTTGTGATTATCAAAAGATTTGTTATAATATTCGCACTTCTTATGTTTTTGCTTTTATTATAATATGTTATGTTTTTTAACATTTGAAAGGATCAATGATCGATAGGATTCTGTGATCGTCTATTGATCTCTTTTTAGAGTTAGCTACCGTCAACGTTTAAAAAAGTTATGTCAATGCAAAGCTCTCAAATAGATTGTTGTTATGGAATGATCTATCTGAGATTATGATCACAACTGATCGATGATGGGTAATTGATGTGAATATAGGAGATGATCTAAAGATACATTTCCACAACTCAATGAAAAAACTTTAATCTAGTGAGTGATAGTCAAAAGATTCGTTTGATCATTCTTACATGTTGATCACTAATGATCAATGATCACACATAGATTATTGTGATCGAATGATCTATCTGATATTATGATCACAACTGATCGATCATGGGCAATTGATGTGAATATAAAAGACATTATAAAGATACATTTCCTCAACTCAATGACAAAACATTAAAATATTGTGTGATAGTCAAGAGATTGGTTTAAATATTCTTACATTTTGATCACAAATGATTGATGATATATCTATCTGATATTTTGATTACAACTGATCGATTATGGCTAATTGATGATCTAAAGATTGATTTCAACAACTGTAATCTAGTTAAAGGTATGTGTGATCGATGAATGATCTGCCGTTCTCTTGTGATCACTAAAGATCTAAAATTTATGTGCCATGATCCAATGATCTATCTGATCAAAAACTAAACTTTGTACTCTTTTTCGATTCAGAGAAGAGTAAAGCTTCTGGAAGTAAGATCATTGTGGATAAGTGCATGATATGGTAGTGATATATTGGAGCTCGAGAGAGAGAGAGAGAGCCAAATACAACAATATCCCAAGCAAGGTACGATCTTAGCCTTAAAAACTCTGGATGAAGGTTTCTGCCAGTCGGTTCATTGAATGAATGTTTCTGCCAGTCAGATCATTGCTGCTAAATTCAAGATGATCTGCCGATGGTTTTGATCAAACAATCAGATGATAGTGACAAGTTGGTGATCTACACAATTATACAGATCGAGAGAGACCCAGATACAACAATATTCCATGCACGGTATGCTCTTGGCCTTTAAAACGCTTTATGATTGATTCTGCAAGTCGGTTTATTGCTGCTAAATCCATGATAATCTGTCGATAATTGTAATCAAACAATGAGATGATAGTGACAAGTTGATGATCTACACAATGATACAGATCGAAAGAGATTTACAACTACATTCCAAGGTATAATCTTGGCCTTAAAAACTCTTGATAAATACTTTTGATAGTCGGATCATTGCTGCGAAATCCATGATGAAATCCCTACTTTTAAAGGATAGAGACCATTTGGTGTTCTACCGAGTTTAAACAAACAACATTTCAAGCAAAGTATGATCTTGGTTAATTTATTCAACGATCACTAAGTGATGAACTTGTGCATTCACTTAACATTAAGATCTATATATTAGTGCTATTGGTAATGACACAAACTCGACCTGAAAGTAACAGGATGGAAATCTTTGTGAAAATGCAGCTTGAATGAGAATTGTGTTCTACACATGTGAACAGAAATCGATTAAGGTTTAGATCGTGTCAAAAATATTATCTAAATGTTGAGATATTTGCCCATACGATACCTTGGTGATGAAGATGCATGTACTTAGCATTAAGATCTATGCATTTATAAAGATGGGGTCATATAAACATCACCTAAAGATGCCAAAATAGAGATCTAAATAATAATGCAGGGAGATTGTATACAATTTCCTTTAAAGTAGCGATCGCGTTTTTAAATACTCGGAATCAATTAAGGTTTTACCCAGAAACCTTCTCTCAATTGAAAATCGATCTTCAGCGTCTTCTAGACATTTTGATCATGTACCTAAAGGTTATGATCATGACCTTAAATGCTCTTGCCGATCACTTATTAATTGACTATGATTGCAAATTTACAAATGATCAATAGAAGATCGATCTTCAGTGTCTTCTAGACATTTTGATCATGTAACTAAAGGTTATGATCACTACCTTAAATGCTCTCTGCCGATCACTTACTAATTGACTATGATTGCAAATTTACAAATGATCAATAGAAGATCGATATTTAAAAGAAATGATAACGATTTGTGTTGTTGTTGTAACAGCATAAACTATAGATTTTTAAACCAAAGGTTCTGTATTTACGTCCAAGCAAATAAATTGGGCTACTTCAGTTGGGTTAGTTCATAAATCTATTGGATTAAGTGAAGTAGGGTGTGCTGGACAGTTGAATATGTGGTGGGTAATATGAGGACCCAGAACACATACTGTGTATATATTACGGACGGCACGGTCTATGAGGGATCAGTAGGCGTTGAGCCTGTTGCTCAAGCCCGATCTCAGTTATGTCAGAACGATTCGAGTTTTCCACGGCAGGTTCATTACTTCATGCGTTAAACTGAAACCGCGGGATTGTTGGCGACTCTATGAATGTCGTTTAAAGCGGCTGTATACTACCTCCGATGCAAGGGATCCTGCACATATATTCATATGATCTCCTCGTATACACGTAGGTCCTTATAGTTAGAATGACTCTTCCGGTGACATCCAAGGAAGAATTTTTTACACAACAACTACACATAACGATTTGAGTCATACAACTTAATGTCAACAACCTTCTTCTTCGGCTTAAAGAAGATCTTTCGCTCTTGAGTTTGATCAAGAAAAAAAAGTGATCATTTTTGTATATATTTCCTTTTGAATCTTTTCTACCTATTTCTCAAGCAGTTGACTCAATAATCTTTGTTTGTTGTTGTTTTTGTTTTTAACTTGACGTCAAATGAACTTGTCAATCAGTCAGTCTGTCATTCCCACATGCATCACTTACACATGTTTCATTGTTTAGTATTTATCGTTGATGATTAATATTGACAAAGATCAGTATCAATCTGTGGAGAGACTGTTGCTTGAGAACAACAGAAGAGGGGTTGGTTGTCTGGACTCGGTCATTATTATTCTTTACATGTTTTTGCATGTTTTTTTTTTGTTTACAAGTACGTTTTATTTTTTTTTCCCGGTAATCAACCTACTTGATGAATGATTTATATGCAGTTAAATGAACTTGAAAGACAATAATAATGCAATGTAAGGAGAGGGAATTTAAAGAAGGAGAGAAAAAGAGACAGAGAGAGAGAGTACAAGAGAGAGAGAGAGTAATATTTACACGTGTATTTTGTTATCATCTAGATGTTAGCTTTAGGGGTGAATTATTAACAAAGATCAGTAACATTTAAGACAATAGGTGGGTGTTTAATTTTGTCTTTTTTTTTGAAAATTTAATGACAAACTGACAAACTTTTTAAAAAAAACGTGTCAAAAAGTCATTTGATAATTATAAGCACTTTGCTCAAAAAACTCACCGTTAAGTATACTTCAAAATAATTTGTGTACGTTTTCCTCTACTTCTCTACTGCTAAAGCACTACTGTTTAATATTCAGTTTCATTTCAAAGACTTTAAAAATTTCGTTTGTTGCTAAAAAGGTGCTGAAGTGAAACTTTGTTTTTTTTCTACTTCAATACTTGTACCATGTATTTTTTTCTATATATTTTTCACTTCAAACATTTTACTTTCATGCAAACTTGCATTTATGGTTCGGTTGCTAAGGTAGACTGTTCTTTTTAATTTCGAAAAAAAAATTTCTTTTTTTTTTGGGCAGGTGCAAAAGTTAAAAGATTGTTCTTCTTTTTTGTTTTTTGCTCGCTTTAAGTTAAAGGGATAGATGTTGTTGTAGTTGTGGCAAATGAAAGAAAACGACCTTTTTTTTTGGAGTTTTTTTTTTGGTTGTAACTTAGCACCTGTTTAATTGAAAGCCTGATGTGGTGGGGGATTTAAAAAAAAAAACAAGGAAAAGAAAAGCTGGTTTTTATTATAAAACATATAATGTTGTTTTAGAGTCATAATTTGTTATATATAAACTTAAAAATTTTGATGTCAGTAAAGTGTTAAGGATCCTTTTTGGGTTTTGAATTAAATCAGTTAATAAATCTCTTTGATTTAAACACGATCTCAAAATGGATACAAATGGATCGTAAGATCAGGGTTGAGATGTTTGGTAAAAGTTTTTCAATTCAATTTTCTTAAGAGAGATGGTATTAAGAGGATGAGTTTCGAACTATAGAATGAATTATAGTTGTATCCAGTCTAAGGCATTCGATAAGAGATATTGATTTTCTTTTCTTCAGAGAGATTGAGTTTCAATTTGGCCAAATCTCAGGGGAACCTATTCCTTTCAAAGGAATCATAAACATAAACTAACTAAACCAAAACATACATAACCTTCCAAAGGTGAATATATTTTTTTTTTGATTCCATTTTCTCCAGAGAGATTGGGTTTACATTTGGCCAAATTACAGGGTAACATATCCCTTCTAAAGGAATCATAAACATAATCAACTCAAGCAAAACACACATACCCTTCCAAAGGTGAATATATATTTTGAATGATGTGAAAGGTTCGCGTTCAAATGTGAATGTAACTTTTGAATGATGTGAAAGGTTCACGATGAAAGAAAGAATCAGTACCGCATAACTTTAAGAATCACACATTTGACAAGCTATAGATTAAATGAAGTTTAATACAGAGTGTTTGATTTGATTTTTACTGAGAGAGTTTGGCTTTTTGCCAATGTATCATTTTGATAATTTGAAATGATCACGATGAAAGAAATGATCATAACTTTAAGGAGCAGACAATTGTCAACATACGATTATTGTGTTAATCTTCAGGACATCACAATTCTTTCATAATAGTCATTTATTTCTTCAAAAGAGATTCGGTCATACTCTTTTATCTACGTTCAATTGTGAATGTATCATTTCGATAAGTAGAAACGATCATGATGAAAGAAACGATCATAACTTTAAGGAGCAGACAACTGTCAACATACGATTATTGTGTTAATCTTCAGGACATCACTTATTCGTAGTTTGTTTCTTTAAAAGAGATTGGATTGTTCTTTCTTTATCTATCTCCAAATGTAAATGTAACTTTTCGATGGTTTAAAACTTCCACGATGAAAGAAATAATCATAACTTTAAGGAGCAGACAATTGTCGACATTAAATTTATGTTTTATTCATAAACGTCACTTGTTTCTTAAAAAAACCCATTTAAATGATTAAATACAATCTGAATTGGTAATTGTTTTCGGAAGAGCATGAGTAAAGTTGAAAATCCTAGACCAAGATATCGGAAAAGTTGGATCTCTCTCCGAAAAGTTTGCAAGATCATTGTTTGCGAAAGAGAATAAGTTTGATACTTTAAAGATCAGAACCGCAGAACTTTAAAGATCTGTTGGACAATACATCAATATTGCATCATAAACGTATCTCGCTTGTATCTAAAAACGATGATGTTCATAGATAAAATGAATTAACTTCTGTATTCTGTATTGATTTTCCTAATAAACCATAGAGTTCATCTGTCTTATGTAAAGCAAATGAAGATAGTTTTGTGACAAAATTCGACTTTTCAATGCAAAGCTAAAGTCGAATTGCGTATGCATCTTTACTTCAATCAATACGATCGCGATCGGTATAGCTGATCACAATGAATGTTAATCAAACTCCTCTGAACTAAAAGAATAAAGTTCCTTGTACTTTTTTGCTTTTCGACGACAAAATTTGAGTCTTCAATGACAAACTAAAGCAGAGTTGCAGATGCAACTTTCTTTGGATTAATACGCTCGCGATTAGTATAGTTTTTGCTAATAAACCATAGAGTTCATATGTTTTCTATAAGCCAAACTTGTGTAAACCGAAAGGATTTACTTTTTGGAATGACACATCTGCGATCTATATTGATATTCCTAATGAATCATAGAGTTTGTTTGTTTCTTTGGATTGACGATCCCGATCTGTATAAATGACATGCTCGCGATCTCTATAGATATTCCGAATGAACCATAGAATCCATCTATCTTTTTTGTCTTTCTTTGGCTTGATACGGAAGCAGCGGCTAGGTTGGTAAGGACTAATGCTGTATCATCTATTAAAAGAGATATTCCTTATTACTCCTTTGCTCCTTACACTTCGCAGATTTACACTCTTCAATCGAAGGATATTGTAAAAGTTTTGCTGGTCACGTCACCAGGAAATTATCATTATCATCATCGTCATCATACTCATTAACAGTTAGGAAAATTCTCACACAAAACATATATAAAATACTGGCGTCATAACTCGTAATCTAATACAATATTTACGACTCATGTGTATTCCAACTAAAACAGTGAACGCCATAAAGAGAGTTAAACTTACATGCGAAACTAGAAAACTATTAGCAAATGTTTTAGTTTCAAAACATTTAGTTTAAAGATTTCTATTATATTTTAAACATAAGCATTCAATTGCTCTCGTTCTCTGTTATCAATGCTAGCCTATCACCGCTTTCAACCACAATAGACCACAAGTTTTATTGGAAAATTGTGAAAATACATTGTCGATTGCTGTTGCCACTGCTCAATGTTTATTTCGCTTTAATATTTCAAATACAAGTATAATAATTTTTTTCATGTTTTTTATTTATGGAAATATTGAAATTATAACGCAATTTTCTAAGTGTGGTAGGCGTTTCTGTTTTTAAAGGAAAATATAAACATAAATATGTATATTTAGCCATCAGGCTAAATAATCTAAAATAAACAATGTAAAACACGGGTAAATAAAAATCTAGCTGTTTACTTGATTAAGAAAATGTTGTTATGAGGAAATGAAGTAAATAAATTTTGGAAAAATCTGAAATAAAATTTCAAGAATTATCAGAAATAAAGAAATTTTTCAAAAAAAATTAGAAAGTTAAAACCTAGTTAATATGAAGTCTGTAGTCTCGGTTATTGTTTATAGTCTGGACTATAAACTAGCCTACAGTCTTCTATATACTCTAATCTATAGTCTGGAGTATATAGTCTAGTCTTTAGTCTAGTCTATAGTCTAGTCTGTAGTCTAGTCTATAGTCTAGTCTATAGTCTAGTCTATAGTCTATAGTCTAGTCTATAGTCTAGTCTAGAGTCTAGTCTATAGTGTAGTCTATGGTGTAGTCTATAGTGTAGTCTATAGTGTAGTGTATAGTGTAGTCTATAGTCTAGTCTATAGTCTAGTCTATAGTCTAGTCTATAGTGTAGTCTATAGTGTAGTCTATAGTGTAGTCTATAGTGTAGTCTATAGTGTAGTCTATAGTGTAGTCTATAGTGTAGTCTATAGTCTAGTCTATAGTCTAGTCTATAGTCTAGTCTATAGTCTAGTCTATAGTCTAGTCTATAGTCTAGTCTATAGTCTGTAGAATACTCTATAGTCTAGTCTATAGTCTACTCTATAGTCTAGTCGATAGTGTAGTCTGTAGTCTAGTCTGTAATCTACTCTATAGTCTAGTCTATAGTTTTTAGTATAGTCTATAGTCTAGTCTATAGTCTCGTCTACAGTCTAGCTTATAGTATAGTCTATAGTCTAGTCTATAGTCTAGTCTATAGTCTAGTCTATAGTCTAGTCTATAGTCTAGTCTATAGTCTAGTCTATAGTCTAGTCTATAGTCTAGTCTATAGTCTAGTCTATAGTCTAGTCTAGTCTATAGTCTAGTCTATAGTCTAGTCTATAGTCTAGTCTATAGTCTAGTCTATAGTATAGTCTATAATCTAGTCTATAGTCTAGTCTTTAGTCTAGTCTATAGTCTAGTCTATTAAATTTTTTTTATTTCTTGGAAATTTAAATAAAAGTAGATTTATTAAGTGACAACAAAAAATGTATGTACCAGCAAAATAACACACCCCCACTTCCTTTCTTAAAAAATCATGTGAACACTCTCTCTTTTCGATGATTTTTTTTTTTGTTTTTTGTTAATTCATAATAAACGTTGAACTTTCATCAGTTTTTTCGTTTTCATACTTAAAAAAGTTACTGAACTTTTTGTATTTGTAATATTATTATTGTTGTTGTTGATGTTTGTGTTTTTGTTTTAAAATAGATTATTAATTTAAATTTAACTCACACGTTGAACTTGACTTCACACGCAAATTCTCATGTGTGTAACAAGCTCTGCCTAACCCCTGTCTTCCTGTTTCCCTTTAACGTTTTGAACTTAGTACATGTGTCTGTCTGTCTATTGACTTTATTTCACATATTTTTTATTTTGTTAATTGTGTTTTGCTTTAATATTCTAAATAACGAAAAACAAATAAGAATGACAAAAAAGCTTTTTTATTGACAAGACAAAGAAAAAGATCTTGTGAAACAAAATTCTTTGAAAGACTAATAAACAAAAAAAGAAAAAAAGCTTTCTAATTTGTCTCTCTCTTTCGCTAAAATGAAAATAGACTTTGTTGCTGGATTCTAGATTTCTTTGTTATTTGTTGTTATTATTATAATGTTAAACATACATTGTTGTTATTTTTATGACTGTTTCTTTTTTTTGTATTTGTTTTCATTAAAACATTTTCTCTCCATTTAGAAATGAAAAACAATAACAAAAAACTGTTCTGGAAAAAAAGAAATTGCGTTGTTTGGTTTGTGTTTCTTTTTTATTACTTTTATTATAAACTAAATAATTTATTAAGTTTCTAGTTGTTGTTGTTGCAGTTTTTGTTATTATTACTTTTTTTTAATTTTTTGTTTGTGTTTGTTGTGCTTGTTTAGAGCTTGTTTAGGTCATTGTACCTTTATAAACGTCATGCTCTCTTTAAGTTTAAATAAACTGTTCTTATTATTAAGTTTTTTTTAACATTTTTTTGGGTTAATTTTTTTTTTTTTGCTTTCGTGTGTGTGATTTTTATAGGTTTTTTATTTGTTAACTGTTACCAAGAGCTTTTTATACTTCTATTATTATTTATGTTTAATTTAAAATTTAATAATAGGTTTTTTAAAAGAAAAACCAACGAAAGAAGAAAGTATTGTGTTGTTATCCAAGAGAGAAAAAATATATAAAAAACAATATTATAATTTTCTTATTAAACTCGAAATAGATTATACTATAGACTAGACTATATACTAGACTATAGACTAGACTACAGACTAGACTATAAACTAGACTATAGACGAGACTATATAAAATACTATACACAAGACAATACATTAGACTATAGACTAGACTATAGACTAAACTATAGACTAGACTATAGACTAGACTATAGACTAGAATATAGACTAGACTATAGACTAGACTATAAAATAGACTATAGACTAGACTATAGACTAGACTATAGACTAGACTATAGACTAGACTATAGACTAGACTATAGACTAGAC
>NC_060951.1:6833841-6837221 GCF_022045245.1 Lucilia cuprina
TAGATAGATAGATAGATAGATAGATAGATAGATAGATAGATAGATAGATAGATAGATAGATAGATAGATAGATAGATAGATAAATAGATAGATAGATATGTAGATAGACAGAGGAGGAAGGATAGATAAAGTTTGAGAGAGATAGAAGAAGATAGAGACAGATAGAGACAGATAGAGACAGATTGAGAAAGATAGAGACAGATAGAAGAAGATAGGGAAAGATAGAGAAGGTTTGAGAAAACAGGGAAAAATAGAGAAGGATAGATGAAAATAGATAACGATTGAGAAAGATAGAGGAAGATAGAGAAAGATAGAGGAAGATAGAGGAAGATAGAGACAGGTAGAGAAAGATTGAGGAAGATAGGGAAAGATAAAGAAAGAAAGATTAAGATTGAGAAAGATTAAGATTGAGAAAGATAGAGATGGATAGTGAAAAGTTGAGAAAGATAGAGGTTGAAAGAGAAAGATAGAGACAAATGGAGACAAATAGAGACATATAGAGAAAGATTGAGAAAGATAGTGAAATATAGAGAAAGAAAGGTAAAGATTGAGAAAGATAGAGGAAGATAGAGAAATATAGGGACAGATAGTGAAATGTAGAGTAATATAGAGAAGGATAGAGATTATATTCGACATAGAGGATATACAAGAAATGGAGAATATAGTGTACATACAGCAGATAGATAGGCGATAAAAGAAGAAAGAGGATATAAAAGATATAGCTAGACGATTGAGATGGTGGATAATTTATTAAATAGAGTGGATTTTGTGGAGATAGAGCAGATCGTGCTGATTGAGAATAAAGAGGAGATTGTGAAAACTTTGTTGATAGAGCAAATTATGGTAATAAAGGGAGGAAAAGGTCAAACAGGAAAAAAGAGGGAATATCGGAGCTAGATGGTTAAGAAAAAGAGTAGTTGGTTAAGGTAGAGCAGATCGTGGTGTTAGAGGATATAAAGGAAATAAAGGAGCTGGTGAAGATTGTGGAGACTATTAAGTTAGAGAACATTATAACAATATAGCAGGGAGAAGAGAGTAGATATGATTGAGAAATCAAATGAGAATATATAGATAAAGAATAAGTGGAAGATAGAGGAAATAGATAAAATAGAGGATACAACGGTGTTAAAAAGATATAAGTGATACAGAAGGTATAGCGGATATGGCGTTAATAGTGAAAATTTTGGATATAGGTGTTACAATGTATCTAGAGAAGATAGCGGAAATTGTGGAGATTTGGGAAACAGAGGATATATTGAAGATAGAATGTATAGAAAAGATAGCTGAAATAATGATAATAGATATATTGGCTATATAGAGGATATAGAGAATATAGAGAATATATAGGAGTTAGAAGAGATGGACAAGTTAGGGAACATATAGGAGATAGAAGAGATTGTGTTGATGTAAGATAAATTAATGTTTCTTTCATTCATAAGGCTTGAGTTCATTTTGTTTAAAACAATTTCTCATAACCTCCTCGTATGGCTACTTAATGTGTTTTTGCATGGACATTTGGTTTGGTCGGTTGACTGGTTGATTTTGCACACAAACACACACATACACACACAATCTCATACGAATATTCATATATTTATGTTTGTTTTTAATTTTTCCTCCCCATTTATATATGTAGACAGACGTTTTTTTTTCTTGTTTTAATGCCGACATAGTTGTCTGAAAATATGACCAAAAGACGGTTGCGACAGACATAAAGACCGACCGGCTTTTTTTTTGGTATTTTGGTTTCTTGACAGTTTTTTTTCTCTTTTTTTTTGAGATTGCGATTGTTCATGTATGTACATATGTATGTGTAAGAAGCGGGTTGGGTTCATTCTCTGTTTTGCGAATATTTATGAGTAATCAAACAAAATTTCTTTATATACATTTATATATGTATATATAGATTGTACATATTGAATTCTGTTCTTTGGAATTGGTATGCAGGGACCTTATATGATAATAAGGGTAGTGGAGGAGGAGGAGATGGCGATAGTGACGTTAGTGGTGTTGGGGGGCTGTTGCTGCTACACATGTTCTTGCTGGTGTAAAAGCTGCTCCTTCTTTTTATTCTTAATAAATTTTCTTAAAATTCTTTTTTTTTAATTTTCAAAATATTTTTTAAGTTAATTAAAAATAATTGTCATTTGGCAAGAACAAAAAAGGAGACGTAAATTTAGCAAAAAGCAAGTTTTTTGAACTTGAAGCAAGCAAAAAAAAGTGTAATTGGCGGTAAATTAGTTCTCAGACTTATAATGAAAAAGTTATTTTTTTTTTTCAAAAAAAATAATAAAAACGTCATTGAAAATGAAAAATTGATAGAGACAAAGACGCCAGCATTAAATTAGTCACGCAACGAAAAGTCCAGGTTTATTAGCAGCAGATAATACAAACCTAACTCTAGAACCTATTCTTTGCTTCTTTATTCCCATTAATTACATAACTATATGTCTAAAACTAAAATCTTAACAAATCAATTTTTCTTTTAAATATTTCTTTAAAAAAAACTAATTTGCAAATATTTTATTATTATTATAATTATGATTAGTCATTGAAGTTTATTTTTATAGCAATTTTTTTAACATCTAAACACTATTTTACACACCTTTTTAAGTAAATCCAAATTTGATAAAACTACCTATTAGCTTAGATTTCTTTGTTAAATTTTTTGTGTCTGTATTGTTGTTCATTTAATATTAGGTTGTTTTTGTTGTTTTTTATTGTATTAAACAAACTATAAATAGATATTGGTAAATTGTTTATTAAGCTATAGATTTTATGATTTTTATTTGCCATAATAAAAATAAAAGTTGTAATGGCAAACATTTAATTTTAGCATAAAATAAAATTGATCGATTTGAAAAAGAAAAACGAAAGAGTAAAAGAGAAAACGTAAAAGAGGCGGAACAGCAGAATTCCATTGCATTATAGTCCAAAATAAAGACTGAACTAAAGACTAGATTATATATTAGATTATAGACTAGACTATAGACTAGGCTATAGACTGGGTTATAGACTAGACTATAGACGAAACCATAGATTAAACCATAGACGAAACCATAGACTAAACTATCGACTAGGCTTTAAACTAGACTCTTGACTAGATTATAGACTAGACTAGACTATAGACTAGAGTATAAACTGGACTATAGACTAGACTATAGATAAGACTATAAACTAGACTATAGACAAGATTATAGATCTTAAACTAGCCTATAAACTAGACTTTTGAATGGACTATACACTAAACTGTAGACAAGACTATAGACTACACTTTAGACTAGACTATAGACTAGACTATAGACTAGACTATAGACTAGACTATAGACTAGATTATAGACTAGACTATAGACTAGACTATAGACTAGACTATAGACTAG
>NC_060951.1:6837321-6838584 GCF_022045245.1 Lucilia cuprina
TATCTATCTATCTATCTATCTATCTATCTATCTATCTATTTATCTATCTATCTATCTATCTATCTATCTATCTATCTATCTATCTATCTATCTATCTATCTATCTACAGAATCACAAGTCTCTACATTCGGCCCTCGTATCCTAAGTACGTTCATCGTTTTATTTCGTTTTATTTCTATAATGCTTTTTAATTTTTGGTACCTTTTTTGAAGCTTTAATTTATTTAGTTTCTGTGCGCTTTTTTAATGTTTTATTTTTATTTTTAATTTTTTTACTGCTTTTATATACACATTTCTTTTTGTTTAATATTGTGCGTGTGTATTTTTATTATTATGTTTTATTTATATTTGCGTTTTTTTTTTTTTGTTTTTGCCAAACAATTTAGTCATTTAGCTCACACTAAATGTATTTGTTGCTAAATAATTTCTGCTCGTTTGGTGAGAAGAGAAAGTGAGTTTTGTTGTTTGTGTTAAAGTTTTCTAAACCGTAGAAGTAATAACGCCCCTTAATAGTTAGACTAAAAGAAAGATCTACTCTTCTTTTTTAAGCAACAGTGAAAGGTTTTCATCAAAAGGTTTAAGAGTTTAAATTATTAAGTGTCGAGGTCAATAGCAATAGTAATAGTTTCGAAAATGTTTATTTTTGTTGAAAAAAAAACTACTCAGTGGTGTTTCTAACTGAGTTTTACACATTCTAATTTAAATTTTTTATTTTACTTTTTGTATTTTTAGACTTTAAAATATAACTATAAAAAACACAAAACAATGACGTTATGAATCTTAAATACATATGAATGTTTGGAAAGGAAAAGGGGTGAAGCGAGTTAGTCATTTTCTAACAGCCTCACGGGCAATTTACATAAATTATGATATAATCTGGACTATGATATAATCTGGACTAGTCTATAGTCTGGACTATAGAATAATCTATAGCCTGGACTATAGAGTAGTTTATAGTCTGGACTATAGAATAGTCCATAGTGTGGACTATGGAATAGTCTATAGTCTGGACTATAGAATAGTCTATAGTTTGGACTATGGAATAGTCTATAGTCTGGACTATAGAATAGTCTATAGTCTGGACTATAGAATAGTCTAAAGTCTGGACTATAGAATAGTCTAAAGTCTGGACTATAGAATAGTCTATAGTCTGGATTATAGAATAGTCTATAGTCTGGACTATAGAATAGTCTATAGTTTGGACTATAGAATAGTCTATAGTCTGGACTATAGAATAGTCTATAGTCTGGACTATAGAATAGTC
>NC_060951.1:6838684-6840023 GCF_022045245.1 Lucilia cuprina
AGACTAGACTATAGACTAGACTATAGACTAGACTATAAACTAGACTATAGACTAGACTATAGACTAGACTATAGATTAGACTATAGACTAGACTATAGACTAGACTATCGACTAGACTATAGACTAGACTTTAGACTAGACTATAGACTGGACTATAGACTAGACTATAAACTAGACTATAGACTAGACTATAGACTAGACTATAAACTAGTATGTAGACTATAGACTAGACTATATAAGAGAAACATTTGCAAATTTACTTAAAATTAAAAAAAGTACTTTTCTACAACTATTTGCTCTAAACTAGAAAATATGCCTTATTTTCTTGCTGACCTTGCTAAATATAACTACTACGGATCATTTTCAGGTTTATTTCTATACAAATGACACAAATATTTTCATCAATACATTTTACAATTACAATCATACTTTTTTTTGTAAATAGAATAACAATAAAATTTCAATTGCTGCTGCTACTAGCGTGACGTCAATTTAAGAACAAAAACCTTCGAATCAGCTACTGACCACCATCATTCTTAACAACCACAATGAATAAATCGAACAGCAACAGAAGCATCAGCTCATACAAGTGGATTTCTTAATAAAAAACTATTTTAGTTCAATAACATCATTGATTATTCTAACGATTTAAGTTTGTTTTTCTTTCTTTCGTTTATTCTTTCTCAATTTTAATGATTGTTTTTCGAACTAATTATAATTGGATTTAATTAATATTTTAGTTTACTATAGAACAATGATGATGAGTAGTAAATGAAGTCTAATTTACCTTAAATAGTTTTAGGGAAAAAGCCTTTTACAGCTGTGCTATTACTAATTTTAGTTGAATAATTTAAATTATATTTTTGTTAGATTATTTGGTCTGTAGTCTTATTTATTTACTTTGTAGCGTGGGATTACAAGCTCTTAGTAACATGTGTTTTACTTTAAATTGAAGAATTAAAATATAAGAAAGTGTCCCCCTACATTCGATTTTTAATGGGTTTTTTGTTGTTTTAAAACTAACATTTGTTTGGCTTTATAGGTCAAAATTTGTGCGTTACTTTGTCATTATTTAAAAAAAACTTCTTTAAACAAATTGTTGTAGAATTTTTAAACTTCTTTTCCCTCTTATTTTGTGCTCAAATTTCTCTCTTTTCATTTCTTACACTTTCATGCAGGCATGGAAACATTAGTAGTAATGTACTATTTTTTGATAGTGACATTGATGTTAAGACTATAGACTAGACCATGGACTAGACTATAGACTAGACTATAGACTAGACTATAGACTAGACTATAGACTAGACTATAGACTAGACTATAGACTAGACTATAGACT
>NC_060951.1:6840123-6842327 GCF_022045245.1 Lucilia cuprina
TATAGACTAGACTCTAGACTAGACTATAGACTAGACACTATAGACTAGACTCTAGACTAGACTATAGACTAGACTATAGACTAGACTATAGACTAGACTATAGACTAGGCTATAGACTAGATTAAAGACTAGACTAAGCTATAGACTAGATTAAAGACTAGTCTATGGACTACAGACTAGACTATAAACTAGGCTATAGACTAGATTAAAGACTAGTCTATAGACTAGACTATATATTAGACTATTGACTGGACTATAAACTAGACTAGACTATAGACTAGATTATAGACTAGACTATAGACTAGATTATAGAATAGACTATAGACTAGTCTAGACAATAGACTAGACTATAAACTAGACTTTAGAATAGGCTATAGACTAGACTATAGACTAGACTATAGACTAGACTATAGAATAGACTATAGACTAGTCTATAGAATAGACTATAGACTAGACTATAGACTAGACTATTGACTAGACTATAGACTAGACTCTATACTAGACTATAGACAAGACTATAGACTAGACTATAGACTATACTATAGATTAAATTATAGACTAGACTATAGACTAGACTATAGACTAGAATATGGACTAGACTATAGACTGGACTATAGACTATACTAGAGACTAAACTATAGACTAGACTATAGAGTAAATTATATACTAGACTATAGAATAGACTTTAGACTATAGACTTGACTTTAGACTTGACTATATAATAGACTGTAGACTACACTATACACTAGATTGTAGAATAGACTATAGAATTTACTGGACTAGCCTTAGTCTAGTCTATAGACTATACTATAAATTGTCATATTATTACTACTCATTAGTATAATACAGTCCCGTTTGTGGATTTGATTTAAATTTTATGTTTATTTTAAGAGCGAGATAGTTTTTTTTAAATTTATTATAAAAAAATATTTATGTTTTTGTGTTTTAATATATTTCATTAATAATTTTTTCTTTTTTCTTCTCTTTCCAGATCTCTTAGCCAAAACTTATACTAAAACTGAACGAATTTATACAGTAACAGTAAATAAAATACATAAAAAAATACAAAATAATACTTTTGTAAAAAAAAACTACAACAAAAATATTTTTGTTAAAAAACAAAATTTAAACTGATACATTTATGTCCTTAAACTAAGAAAAAAAACTAAAATAAAATACTTAACAAAAAATAACCTAAAAACAAAACGACTACACTCTTACATGTTGTTCTCAATAAATAAAACAAATTGACAAGAAAAAAAATTTATAAAATGTTTCGTTGTCATTTAAATTTTGTGGCGTTAATTTTGAATGTGAAAAATTTACAAACTAAAACTACTACTTGTCTTGAAAAAAGACTTAACCGCAACTGTAACAGCAACAATATAATTTTCTAAAAATAAAAAAATCACTCTAAAAAAGAAAATTTAAAAATAAAATAAAAATCAATCCTCCAATTTAAACAAAAAAAAAAATAAATACTAATATTCAAGTAAAAAGACTTTAAACGAAAAATTCTTCAAGTGTTCATACTTAAGCTTAAATTTAAACAAAAATCCACAAAAGAAAAATTTATTAAAAACAAAATAAAATTGTAATTTAAAACATTAGCGAAAAAAATTTCCAACGAAATTTTAACTCAAAGCTACAAAAACAAACTTAAGAAATCCCTTTAGAAATTTATTTCAAATAATAAATTTAATAAAAAAAATAATAAATTTCTAAATTGTGGTTTTAGTTTGAGCGCAAGATTGTTTAAAAGAAACAAACGAAAAAAACCCCCCGTAGAGAAACCAATAAAACTATTTATATATGTATAGATTAGAGGATACCAGCGGAGCCGCCATGGATAAGGCTAAACAAAAATGTAAGTAGATTCACAAAAACAACAAAATTATTAATATTTAATAATAAAAAAACGTTAAAAAATCGAATTTTTGTTACGAAATAATAAATTTTTCAAATTTACTCTAGACTAGACTATAGACAAGACTATAGACTAGACTATAGACTAGACTATAGACTAGACTATAGACTAAACTATAGACTAGACTATAGACTAGAATATAGACTAGAATATAGACTAGACTATAGATTAGACTATAGATTAGACTATAGACTCGACTATAGACTAGACTATAGACTAGACTATAGACTAGACTATAGACTAGACTATAGACTAGACTATAGACTAGACTATAGAC
>NC_060951.1:6842427-6846969 GCF_022045245.1 Lucilia cuprina
GTTCTGTTCTAGTTCTGTTCTAGTTCTGTTCTAGTTCTGTTCTAGTTCTGTTCTAGTTCTGTTCTAGTTCTGTTCTAGTTCTGTTCTAGTTCTGTTCTAGTTCTACTTGAGTTCTGCTCTATTATTTTTTAACTCAATTTGAGTAATTTTTTAGTTTTGTTTTGGTTCTATGTAAAGTTTACCATTAAAAATGTCACATGTCATCAAATAAGTCATGACATGTAATTAAATATTTTATTACATTTCTATGTCTCTTCATTTAAACAAACATTTGAAGTCTGTTAAACAATGTTATTTCTCAAATATTTTTTCTTTTACATATTGATTGTTTTCTGTTATCCCACTCCTTGAGAATTCTTAGGGATTTTTTTCTACTTCTGCTGAATTATGCAAAAATGTAATCTTAAGATTTTTCTACAGACATTTTTCTTCATATAAACATATACGTACGTACACATGTGCATACATATGTTATGCCAAATTGTGTAATAGTTTTATTACATTTTTTTCTTCAATTCTTTGAATTTTTATATCATTTTATAGAGGATTTCTTTTCTTTTTCTGGTATGTATGTGTTTCGTTAGCTTCATCTCTTAAGAATTTTTGTGCACTTGACGACAGTTTATACTTTTTTCGTTTTGAATTGAATGAAAAATAAAGGAAAAACGTTTCTGCAAATCTTTGACATGTCATTTCAGTTGATAATCATTTTAAGTAGACAAAAAAAAAAAAAAAAAACAATAATAATAAGGTTTAAATATTTTTTGCCGGTATCTTCTAGTTTTTAGTTCTAGTTATCGAGACTAAAAGGAGGAAGGAGTTTGTTGAAGACAGAAAACTTTCTTTTGTCTATATTTAGACATTAACATGACACTAACATTTTGTAGAATATTACGAATTGGTAAGAGTCATCATAAGAATGATTGTCTAAATGAAATGCCTTACAAAACTGTCAAACTGACCAATAAAAACTTTTTTTTATCTCTCTGGCTAATTGTCTTAAGTAATATTAGCTAAAAGAGTTCATGTTAGACAAATGTCAAGAAAATGTTTTTTGAATATTAGGGTGAGCCAAAAAAAAAATTAAATTTCATGACATTTTAAAGGTGTAAACATTTTAGTAGAAAAATTGTAAAATCTATTAAAAAAAATTTATGTTTATGTCATAACATATGGCAGACATAAAAATGTCTTGTTGGCTAACATATGCAAGACTTGAAAATGTTTTGTTGTTTGACATTCTAGAATTGCAAAGAAATATAAAATAAGTAAATATTTGCGAAATTTTATGCTGACATAACATTTTATATCATGACATATGACATAACATATAGCTATCACAAATAAGTTTTAAATGAAAATTTTGGGAAATTGTAAAGAAAAATTAAAATATTTAAATTTTATGCTGACATAAAATTTATGTCATAACATACTATGTCATAACATATGGATGACATCAAAATATCTTAAAGAACTAAAAAAAGGAAATTAAATAAAGACATTATATGTCATAAAAAAATGGCTGATAGAAAAATGTTTTAACTGTTAAATTTAGACATATGTATGCCATAACATGTGGGTGACATAAAACTGTTTTGTTAAGGAAAATTTAGCGTAACATAATATTTCATGCCATGACATAACATATCACTAATAAAATAGTGTCTAAACTTAAGAAAATTACGAAGAAACAAACAAGAATATAAGTTTTAGGCCCACAAAATATTTTATGTCATGACATATGGCTGACATAAAAATGTCTCAACTTCAAAAATGTTTGTTACAGCTTAAATTTTAAAGTAAATTTAATAATTTGAATGAATTTTTAATTAAATAAAATTTCATGTCTTGACATATGACTGACATAATATATCATAACATAATAATATCATAACATATGGCTGACATAAAAGTGTCTAAACTTTGTTATTAAGAAAATTATAAAGCATATTAATAAAAGAAATAAGTTTTATGACAAAAAAATTTTATGTCATGACATATGGCTAACATAAAAATGTCTGAACTTCAAAAATGTTTGTTATGGCTTAAATTTTCAACTAAAGTTTAGAAATTTTAAATGATTTTTTTTTTTCTTAAAATATAATTTATGTCTTGACATATGACTGACATAATAATACCATAACATATGGCTGACATAAAAGAGTCTTAACGATTTAATTAAGAAAATTATAAAGAAAAAGAAGAATAAAGTTTTAATGCCGACAAAATATTTAGTGTCATGACATATGGCTGACATAATAATATCATAACATATGGCTGACATAAAGGTATCAAAACCATTTAATTAAGAAAATTATAAAAGAAAATAACAAAAAAAGTTTTATGCCGACGAAATATTTAATGTTTAGTTTTGCGACAATTTGTTTAGTTTATGTCAAGACATATTTATGTCATAACATAATACTGATATAAAAAAACAATCTGAACTGTTTAAAACACTAAGAAAACAAGGTTTCATAACAAATATAATAATGTGTTTAGTTTATGTCATGACATACATACATATGTCATAACATTAGACTGACATAAAAATCTCTAAAAAAAATTGCAAAAACATTAAATATAAATAAAATGTAAAAGGTTTCATAACAAAAAAAAAAAACATATCTCATGTCATGACATATGGCTGACATATGGCTGACATAAAAATGTCAAACTTCAAAAATTTTGTTAAAAACATTAAATTAAAAGAAAGAAATTAAATTATGCAAATTGTTTTTAGAAATTTAATTTTATATCTTGACATAGGGCTGACATTAATAATGAATGTCATGACATAATTGAAAGGAAATGTTTAACTAAACTTTAAATTTAAAAATTAGCCAATAAAATTACTTTTCTTTAAAAACTTAAAAAAGCATGATACTTTTCCCATGTGATATTTACGATACTTATCACATTCCTCTAAAGATCGACACTATTTTTATGTAAAAAGTTTTATTTAAAAGTTTTTTTTAATTCTTTCTACTTTTGTTTAAAATTACAAAAAAAATAGAATCAAATTAATCGATTTGTTTTTTTTTCTGCAACTTTTCCGCTATTCGTTCGTTTGTTAACGTCAACTTGCAAACAACAACGTATGTTGACATTTTATTGGGTTTTCTTTTTGTTCATGTTGTTCTTGTTGTTGCCTTTTGTTAATGTTTGCATATCCTCTGCTGACATTTTTGTTTATTTTTAGCGAAAAACTTTTTTGAAATGTTTTTGTGAGAAGAAAATTAAGTAAAGATTTCTTTTAAAAGTTTTTTTCTTAAATGCACTTTAGTTTAAATAGATGTGACATGTGTGTACGTTGTATGTCATGTCAAAAATATGTCAAGTCATAAATTGAAAAAAAAACTGTAAAGATTGTTAAAATATGCTAATGACATAAAAGAGACAATTGATTTTTTGGTTAAAAAAATATTAAAAAAGAAACATGTTTAAGAAATTTTGAATTACCATTGTTAACATTATGTCATGACATAATGTCATAATATTTTCTTTAAATAAAATTAAAAATTAACAAAATTGTAATTTTTAACTTAAAACTTTTGAAAAGTAAGAAAAATATTTCTTTTTTTTTTACCATACATGTTTTTCTATGTCATGACATAATGGCCGACATAAAAATGTCTTAACATTTTTTTCAAGAAAAACTAAATTTTTGCTAAACTTTTTAAAAATAATATAAAACTATATAATTTTTTTCTAATTTCACAGCTATGACATATTTCTTGACATAAAAATGTCATAACATACATATTTGCTGACATAAAAAATGCCAAAAAATTAAATTTTTTAAAAAATTCTAAATAAATTTGCTTTTCTTTTTCCAAACATCTTTTTTCCTATTCTTTCAAGTTCCCCTTAACATTATCTCTTGCCATAAATGAAAAAAAAACTCATCCAAAATAATTAACTATTTCTGTCATATTTCGTTTAAATTTCAAACAAAAATAACTCAATAAACCTCAAACCAAACACAATCCAACTTGGAAACAAGCAAATGTCTCACAAGTAATTAACAATTCAATTAGAAATTTTAACAAATAAAACACATCGAAAAAAATAAACCAACAATTATATTGGTTATAAATACAATTTATATATTGACGTCAATAATAAAGAATATAAGTTTAGGTTTTTTCTTCTTCTTTTTCTTCTAATTCTGTTGTTGTGGTTGTTGACAAAAGGTTCAATAATCTTTAACATTTAAGATATAAAAAAAAGCGTAGAAAAAGAGCAGAAAACTAAAATATACATTTGCTGTTTGTAAATGGAAAGAAAGCAGGCAAGTAAAAAGTAATCAACTAATTTTCCATCCTAAACTAAAGTCATGGCTGTAGGATAGACTATACACTAGACTATAGATTAGACTACAGACTAGGCTTTAGACTAGACTATAGACTAGACTTAGACTAGACTATAGACTAGACTATAGACTAGACTATAGTCTAATCTATAGTCTAGTCCAGAGTCTAGTCTATAGTCTAGTCTATAGTCTGGTCTATAGTCTAGTCTAGTCTATAGTCTAGTCTA
>NC_060951.1:6847069-6848458 GCF_022045245.1 Lucilia cuprina
TCTAGTTCAGTTCTAGTTCAGTTCTAGTTCAGTTCTAGTTCAGTTCTAGTTCAGTTCTAGTTCTGTTCTAGTTCAGTTCTAGTTCAGTTCTTGTTCAGTTCTAGTTCTAGTTCAGTTCTAGTTCTAGTTCAGCTCTAGTTTAGTTCGAGTTCAGTTCTGGTTTAGTTCTAGCTAAGTTCTAGTTCAGTTCTAGTTCTATACTAATTCAGTTCGAGTTTAGTGTTGGATTAGTTCTAGTTTCGTCTTAGTTTAGTCCTAGTTCAGTTCTAAAAATTCTATATATTATTCCAATTTATATATTTGTTTGTTTGCCATTAATATTTCTCACAATACAATAACAAACATTAAAACAACAAATAATGCAAAATTATACTTCCAAAAGAAAGAAGAAAATTATAAAAATATTTTAAAGAAAAACCGGATGTACACCATTAACACGCTGTTGAATACTTTCATTTCCATAACACACTATAATGAAGTTAAAAATGACAATATCAATGATGATAATGATGTAAATAAAAGATAATAATGATGAAGATGCTGCTTTATATGTGTGTGTTTTTTTATATTTTTGGAGTGCAAATGACTGGCGCTAAGCATACGGTTTAATTTTCGTTGTTGTTTTTCTTTTGTTTGTTTTTGTTATTGTTTACTAATGGTAGACATATAAAAATGGGCTCCAAACAGACCAATACACTCTCATGATGCATACACCACAATAACGCATTCTGTAATTTTTCTCTTGTTTGCAAAAACGAAAAATGTTAGAAGGTGTTGGAATTTACTGGGTGGATGTGGGTGTGTTGTCGGCGTTATGAATGGGAGTGTGAAGTATGTTAGAGTGTAAGTGTGTTTTTGTTAATTTGTTTTGGTTTATCAATTTGCAAGAGTTGTTTGAGTGCAACAGAGTTTTTATATTTTGCTGTGCAGATTTTTCATTTGAGCATGTTTGAGTAGTATTTTCTTTGTTTTGTTTCTCCATGTTTACTTGAGCTCAATACATAATAATGATGTTGCCAGATGGTGTATTACTCCAAACAAAAGTATGTGAATTAAAATTGCACTTAAAATAAGCTAAAACTGATCCAGAACTAATCCGGTTTAATTTCAGAACTAAATAATATATAATTTATAAATGATCAGGCAATGAATAATAATAGAACTATAACTACTCCAAAACTGAACTAGAATTTGTAAAGAACCGAACTTGAACTGCACTAGAACAGAACTAAAACAGAACTAGAACAGAACTAGAACAGAACTAGAACAGAACTAGAGCAAAACTAGAACAGAACTAAAACAGAACTAGAACAGAACTAGAACAAAACTAGAACAGAACTAGAACAGAACTAGAACAGAACTAGAACAGAACTAGAACAGAACTAGAAC
>NC_060951.1:6848558-6851197 GCF_022045245.1 Lucilia cuprina
TCTAGTTCTGTTCTAGTTCTGTTCTAGTTCTGTTCTAGTTCTGTTCTAGTTCTGTTCTAGTTCTATTCTAGTTCTGTTCTAGTTCTGTTTTAGTTCTGTTCTAGTTCTTTTCTTGTTCTGTTCTAGTTCTGTTCTTTGGTTTACGTGGTAGTTCACTACACGCGAACTGTCAAGTAGAATCGAAGAGACTCCGTTTTGACCCTAGTTCTGTTCTAGTTCTGTTCTAGTTCTGTTCTAGTTCTGTTCTAGTTCTGTTCTAGTTCTGTTCTAGTTCCGTTTTAGTTCTGTTCATGTTCCAGTTCTACGGACTTGTTCGCGATTAAATATTTTTTATCATATTTTTTAGCTATTTAATTTAAAGCATTTTCTTGCAAACTTCTTTACTAGATTCTTCTCTTCAAAATAATAGATAATCAATTATTTTTTCTCGGTTGGTGACAATATTTTTGCCAACATTCCCTCATTTACTTTTAAATGAGGCCATTTTTATGGGCATTTTTTTCTTAATATCTCTCTAAATATTGTGTAATATTTAGCAAAAGAAACACAGCGACAATAAAACTAATATATAATATATTGTTTAATATAAAATATAGAAATGAGAAATGTAAAATAAAATAAAAAAATCTGTCATTTAAATGTCTACCTAAACGGAAAACGAGACTTTTTGGCATCTAACAGATTTAGGTGAATGAGATTGTGTCGTTGTTGTTATAGCTGCAATTTTGCTGTCTTTATCTTTTGTTTCTATCATAATTATAAGCCCAACATTTCATTCATTCTTCTTTTCTAAAAATGACTTTGTGAAAAAAGCAAAAAACACTTGTTACCCCATTTAGTTTTTACAAGCGGAAATATTTTTCATTGAATTATACAAAAAAAAAAAACAATATTTTTTTTATAAAATATTTTGAAAAATTTATAATAAAAACCGGCAGCTAAAAAAACATAAATTTATTTATAAAATAGCCCCATAATTTGGGGAATGAATAAGCGATATATATTTTTAAATAATTTAATTTACATCAACAAAGTATTAATTTTTGTTTAATTTGTTTTTTTTTTCTTTATTTCTAGTGTCTGCAGCTTATGTATCCAGTGCGGCAGCTGCCGTTGAGGCGGGCAGTGGTAGCGGACGTCAACGTCATGCTCCACTATATGGTCGTTTTGTAGGTGAAGAAGAGCTTCCTGCTACACATCGCGATGTTATGCATCATGTAAGTTATAAGTTCATTTTTCTATGCTTGACTAAAGACCAGACGGTCAGGCCAGACTGTAATCTAAGACTATAGACTAGACTATATACTAGACTATAGACTAGACTTTAGACTAGACTATAGACTAGACTATAGACTAGACTATAGACTAGACTATAGACTAGACTATATACTAGACTATAGACTAGACTATAGACTAGACTATAGACTAGACTATAGACTAGACTATAGTCTAGTCTATAGTCTAGTCTATAGCCTAGCCTATAGTCTAGTCTATAGTCTAGTCTATAGTCTAGTCTAGACTATAGACTAGACTATAGACTAGACTATAGACTAGAATATGGACTAGTCTATAGACTAGATTATAGACTACATTATAGACTAGATTATAGACTAGATTATAGACTAGATTAAAGACTAGATTATAGACTAGACTATAGGCTAGACTGTAGACTAGACTATAGGCTAGACTATAGACTAGACTATACGCTAGACTATGACTACCATAGTTTTATTTAAACTTCGCTGGAAATCTTAATCTTCTATATAAGATTCTTTAACATTTTGCTGATTTGTTTTTATTTTGATTTTTTGTAATAATTTTATATTATTATTGCTCCTCTTTTTTTAACAGCGATCTAGTCCAACGTCTTCATCAGAGGTGCGCGCCATGCAAGCACGTATACCAACACATTTTCGTGATCCCGCAACGGCGCCGTTAAGAAAATTAAGTGTGGATTTAATCAAGACCTACAAGCATATAAATGAGGTAAGTTTACATTTTTTGTTACATTTTTTTCTACAAGAAAACAGTTTTTAGAACAATTTCATCATTTTTTACTTTGTATTGTAATATACAATAAAATTCGAATCAAAACGAAATAAGTGAACATCAAATGTAAATGTTTAGAACGAAATCAATTTCTATGAGTTGTTATATTGAAGAACAAAAATTTATTTATTTTATACAATTACGATTTAAACGTGCTCTTGCGTGGTTTGTATATTTAGTTTTTGTTAAAAATGGGTCAAGGGCATTTCTAAACTAACGGTCTTCAATTTTATTTAAATTTCTTAGTTTCTTTATTTGTTGTCATTGTCAAGTGAACGACATGTGTCGATTTAATGATATACGGTTTGTGCTGTTTTTTTTTCTTTGTCGTTTTTTTTCTCTATTTTATTCAAATTTTTTAGTTTGTATATCGAAAATAATATACACACAAATAATTGCTCTTTGAACTGGGTTCAGTTCTAGTACAGTTCTAGTTCAGTTCTAGTACAGTTCTAGTTCAGTTCTAGTTCAGTTCTAGTTCAGTTCTAGTTCTGTTCTAGTTCTGTACTAGTTCTGTACTAGTTCTGTTCTAGTTCTGTTCTAGTTCTGTTCTAGTTCTGTTCTAGTTCTGTTCTAGTTCTGTTCTAGTT
>NC_060951.1:6851297-6916571 GCF_022045245.1 Lucilia cuprina
GAACTAGAACAGAACTAGAACAGAACTAGAACAGAACTAGAACAGAACTAGAAAAGAACTAGAACAGAACTAGAAAAGAACTAGAACAGAACTAGAACAGAACTAGAAAAGAACTAGAACCGAACTAGAACAGATCAGAACTAGAACAGTACTAGAACAGAACTAGAACTGAACTAGAACTGAACTAGAACTGAACTAGAACTGAACTAGAACTGAACTAGAACTGAACTAGAACTGAACAAGAACTGAACTAGAACTGAACTAGAACTGAACTAGAACTGAACTAGAACTGAACTAGAACTGAACTAGAACTGAACTAGAACTGAACTAGAACTGAACTAGAACTGAACTAGAACTGAACTAGAACTGAACTAGAACTGAACTAGAACTGAACTAGAACTGAACTAGAACTGAACTAGAACTGAACTAGAACTGAACTAGAACTGAACTAGAACTGAACTAGAACTGAACTAGAACTGAACTAGAACAGAACTAGAACAGAACAGAACTAAAACACAACTGGCACTCAACTAGAACAGAAGTGGAACGGACCTAGATAGAACACAACTAGAGCTGTATTAGAATTGATGTCTGTTTGGCCAAACGATGACTCAATCTCAATGGAAAAACACCTCTTTGTATATGTTTTATTTCTATTTGAAATTTCCTGGTGTATGAGTCTTGACAGTTTTTGCCGACTTATTTGTTTTTTTTTTAGAATTTCTTTGTCACAAAAATTTGTCGTCACTTATAAATGAATGATCACGAGTATTTAAAAAATATGTATAAATATATTTTTAACTTTTAAACAAAATGCTCTCTCGCTTCTCTTTCAAAAAGAAATATTTTCTATTATTTTCAATTTATTTGTCTGATTCTTTATTTAAAATATTTGATTTTTTTTCTTTATAAATTTCTTTAGTTTAATGCTATTTTTTTCGTTTAATTTTATAGAATATTTGTTGTAGTTGTTTTAATTTTGTTTTGGCATTTTTTTCTGGTTTGTTTGGTTGTTGCTGTTCGAGGGGTTTTTTTAAAATTAAACACATTTTTAATTGAGAATTTTTTGTTCTTGGTTTTTTGTATTGTTTTCATTTTGGGAAAATAACATTTTCAATTTTGTAGTATTGCAGTTTTCGTTGAAATTTTGTATCGTACGGTTTAAAAAGGCAAATTGTTGAAATTTAAAAAAAAAATCTCGCGAAAAATAGAAAAAAAAAGATTTTAAATATTAAACTAAATGCGAAATATAATTTAAACAAAGCAACTTGTTTTGCTTTTGTTGAAATGAAAAATTAATATTTATTTTGAAATGTATTAGAAAAAATTTTGTTTGTTTAGTGAATAGAAAGAATTTCAAAAATTTTGCATAAATTTGAAAAAAAAATAGAAATTGAAAATATTAAAATAAGAAATTGTTTAAAAAAGTTTGATTAAAATTTAAAAAAAATATACAAAAACAAAGTTTATAAATAGTTGAAGTAAATTGAAAATGTAATCACAAATTATACAATCTAGAGAAAAAATTATAAAATTTTCTAAAAAAAAACAAAAATTACGAAATCGTTTAACAAAAGTTTTAAAAAATCTTCTAAAAAAAATTCTAAAAAATTGTGTTGAAAAGTGGCAAAAAAAAGTTCAGGAAATTTAAAGTAAAACAAGAAAAATATTCAAAATATTATTTATAATTTATATATGAGTTGGTTTAACCCTTTTTGGCTGTTAAAATTATGACAGTTTCCATTTAAGTTTTCGTAAAATTTTTAGTACTTTTTTTTTTTAAAAAGTCCCTAAAAATGATTTTTTAAAACAATTTTATCATAAAAAAGCAAAATTATAAGTTTTTGTTCCATTTTGGGCATTTTTTACAAAAAAGTACTTTTTTTAAATTTTGCTATTTTTTTTTTTTTAAATATTCAGTACTTTTTTTAAAAAGGCCCTAAAAATGATATTTTAAAACAATTTTATCATCACAAAGCAAAATCATAAGATTTTGTTCAGTTTTGGGCATTTTTTTTTAGAAAAAAGTACTTTTTTTTAAATTTTGGTACTTTAAAAAAAAATGTACTAAAGCACTCTTTTAGTAATTTAATTTAATAATAAGGTAATAGAATATAAAAAATATGTATACATTTTACTTTTTGCTTAATTTGGAAAAAAAGTACTTTTTTAAATTTTAGTACTTTTTTTAGAAAAAAGGTACCTTAAAGTGTTTTTAAAGATTAATTGTCATAATTAATCTTCAAAAAAATTTTCAATTTTTGCTTAATTTAAAAGTTTTTAGAAAAAAAGTACTTTTTTAGTAAATTTTAGTACTTTTTGTAAAAAACGTAACTAAAACTAATTTTCAAGATTTTTTTCATAAACAACTGACAAAATATAAAATGTTTGCATAAATATTACGTTTTGCTTAACTTGGAAGTTTTTTTTTTGGAAAAAAGTACTTTTTTACAATTTTAGTACTTTTTTTAAAAAAAAGTACTTAAAAATGTTTTTCAAGATTTGTTTTTGTCAAATAGAAAAAATTTTCATAAATCTTACTTTTTGTTTAATTTTAAAGTTTTTTTTAGAAAAAGTACTTTTTTTGCAATTTTGGTACTTTTTGTAAAAAAACATCAAAAAATTGTTGTTTGTTACATTATATTGTTAAAATATAAGAAAATTATTAATTTTTAAAAGAATTTCAATGCTTTTTTTTAAAAAGTACTTTTTTATTATTTAGTACTTTTCTTTAAAAAAGTACCTAAAGAAATTTTTCAAATTTTCTTTTCATCAACAACTAACAAAATATAAAATTTTTGCATAAATCTTACTTTTTGTTTAATTTTAAAGTTTTTGGGAAAAAAAGTACTTTTTTAAAATTTTAGTACTTTTTGTAAAAAAAAGTACCTACAAGTGTTTTTAGTGATAACTTAACATAAATAAACGAAAAATTATAAAATTTTGTCAAAAACTTAGTTTTTTGGAAAAAAGTACATTTTAAACATTTTAGTACTTTTTGCAAAAAAGTACCAACATCTTAGTACTTTTTGTATAAAAAAGTACCTACAAGTAATTTTAGTGATAACTTTATATAAATAAGTGAAAAATTATAAAATTTTGTAAAAAAATTTATTTTTTGGAAAAAAGTACTTTTTTACATTTTAGTACTTTTTGTAAAAAAGTAGCAAAAAAATTGGTTTTTGTTTTATATGTTGTTACATATTTAAGAAAATGTTTCACTTTTAACTAATTTCAAAGCTTTTTGAAAAAAGTACTTTTTTTAAATTTTTAGTACTTTTTTATAAAAGTAGCAAAAGATGTTTTTACCATTTTTTACTTCAAATGGTACATTTTCTTTTTAAATAAATCTTAATTAGAAAATTTTGTTAAAATTTTTTAAGTTTTTGCAAAATAGTACTTTTTTCTAAAGTACTATTTTTAAAAGTAATTTCCTTTTAAAAAGAAAATCTTTATATAAAAAGACATTTTTTAAGATTTATTTAGACAAGTTTATCAACAACAATACACTGTTACTACAGGTTGCCTTCTAGGCCCCCCTCAGCCTCCAAAAGGGTTAAACTCAAAAACTAATTAATATAAATTTCAACGATAATTATGATTTCTTTCTATGATCTTTCTGCGTTTAAATTGTGCTATAAAAACAACAATGTTTATAAATATTAGAAAAAATAGAATTTGCCTACAACAACTACAAAATAATCGCTATAAATGAAAACAAACTTTTAATAAAAACAAAAAAAAGAAAAATTTTATAAAGAATATATTAAGAAGAAAATTTAAACAACAAAAATGTCTGCTGCTACTTTATGTTTTTGGCAAAATTCTTCAACTGCAGCAGCAACAGCAGCACAAACTAGCTCAATGCCCGATAGTACCACCAGTCCCACTAACTCGACCATGATTTTAACTCCCGATTCACCGTCGAAAACATTACAAATAAAACAATTAAATAAAAGCAACATAAATTTTAATCAAAATAAAACTATAATTAATACAAACAACAACAATAGCAATAACATATTTCCATACAACAATAATAACAAAATAGTTGATTGGGAAATGCAAAATAATGGTATCTCCCAAACTCCTCAATATGCTCAACACAGCAACAGCATAAGCAGCTGTAACGGCAACAATAGCAACAATTACCACAACAAGAAAAACAATCATATTATTGTTTTAGATGACAAACAACAGCGTGATCAGCATCATCAACATACCGTAGGACTTTTCAATTCTGTACGTCTTATAGGTGGTTATGATGCCAATGATGTTGCTGATGTTGACAATCAACATATTAATGTCGAAGGCGATAATGCTGTTGTTATTGGTGATGATGATGATACTATTGATGGTTTAGCTACATTCTATTGTAATGCTAATGATGCTGAAAATGATAATGATCATATTGCAAATATAAACGATCGTATGTTGGTTGATCAAGAGGTGGCTCGTAGTCATCAGCTGCTTAGAAATTGTAGGTGTTTCTTTTTGTGTTCATTAATTTTATAGCTTTTTTTTTTGAAATTTTCTTATGTCATTTTGAAAGATTTGTTTTTTTCATACTCTTTGTATTTTTAAAATTGGCAGATTTATTTAATTTATTTTGCAAAAAAAAGAAAAAAAGAAAACATCTGCCTTTTCTTTTGTTGTTCGACTAGACAAAGAATTTTGAATATACTGAGAGAAAAATAAAATTTATTTTACTATACTTGAAATTAAACTATAAACTTTGTAGACAATAAAATAGGTTATAGATTAAGTTATAGTTTAGGATCCATTATGGACACGACTATAGTTTCATCTTTAGGCTAGATTATGTACACTATTGAAAACTCACCCATAGACTAAAACTTGTCCTCGAGTAAAAACTCAACAATACACTTAGCTGAACGAGAACTAGTGTAGTCTGAAGTACACCCTAGTTCTGTTCTAGTTCTGTTCTAGTTCTGTTCTAGTTCTGTTCTAGTTCTGTTCTAGTTCTGTTCTAGTTCTGTTCTAGTTCTGTTCTAGTTCTGTTCTAGTTCTGTTCTAGTTCTGTTCTAGTTCTGTTCTAGTTCTGTTCTAGTTCTGTTCTAGTTCTGTTCTAGTTCTAGTTCTGTTCTAGTTCTGTTCTAGTTCTGTTCTAGTTCTGTTCTAGTTCTGTTCTAGTTCTGTTCTAGTTCTGTTCTAGTTCTGTTCTAGTTCTGTTCTAGTTCTGTTCTAGTTCTGTTCTAGTTCTGTTCTAGTTCTGTTCTAGTTTTGTTCTAGTTCTGTTCTAGTTCTGTTTAGTTCTGTTCTAGTTCTGTTCTAGTTCTGTTCTAGTTCTGTTCTAGTTCTAGTTCTGTTCTAGTTCTGTTCTAGTTCTGTTCTAGTTCTGTTCTAGTTCTTTTCTAGTTCTTTTCTAGTTCTTTTCTAGTTCTGTTCTAGTTCTGTTCTAGTTCTGTTCTAGTTTTGTTTTGTTCTAGTTCTGTTCTAGTTCTATTCTAGTGCTGTTCTAGTTCTGTTCTAGTTCTGTTCTAGTTCTGTTCTAGTTCTGTTCTAGTTCTGTTCTAGTTCTGTTCTAGTTCTGTTCTAGTTCTGTTCTAGTTCTATTCTAGTTCTGTTCTAGTTCTGTTTTAGTTCTGTTCTAGTTCTTTTCTTGTTCTGTTCTAGTTCTGTTCTTTGGTTTACGTGGTAGTTCACTACACGCGAACTGTCAAGTAGAATCGAAGAGACTCCGTTTTGACCCTAGTTCTGTTCTAGTTCTGTTCTAGTTCTGTTCTAGTTCTGTTCTAGTTCTGTTCTAGTTCTGTTCTAGTTCCGTTTTAGTTCTGTTCATGTTCCAGTTCTACGGACTTGTTCGCGATTAAATATTTTTTATCATATTTTTTAGCTATTTAATTTAAAGCATTTTCTTGCAAACTTCTTTACTAGATTCTTCTCTTCAAAATAATAGATAATCAATTATTTTTTCTCGGTTGGTGACAATATTTTTGCCAACATTCTCATTTACTTTTAAATGAGGCCATTTTTATGGGCATTTTTTTCTTAATATCTCTCTAAATATTGTGTAATATTTAGCAAAAGAAACACAGCGACAATAAAACTAATATATAATATATTGTTTAATATAAAATATAGAAATGAGAAATGTAAAATAAAATAAAAAAATCTGTCATTTAAATGTCTACCTAAACGGAAAACGAGACTTTTTGGCATCTAACAGATTTAGGTGAATGAGATTGTGTCGTTGTTGTTATAGCTGCAATTTTTGCTGTCTTTATCTTTTGTTTCTATCATAATTATAAGCCCAACATTTCATTCATTCTTCTTTTCTAAAAATGACTTTGTGAAAAAAGCAAAAAACACTTGTTACCCCATTTAGTTTTTACAAGCGGAAATATTTTTTCATTGAATTATACAAAAAAAAAAAACAATATTTTTTTTATAAAATATTTTGAAAAATTTATAATAAAAACCGGCAGCTAAAAAAACATAAATTTATTTATAAAATAGCCCCATAATTTGGGGAATGAATAAGCGATATATATTTTTAAATAATTTAATTTACATCAACAAAGTATTAATTTTTGTTTAATTTGTTTTTTTTTTTCTTTATTTCTAGTGTCTGCAGCTTATGTATCCAGTGCGGCAGCTGCCGTTGAGGCGGGCAGTGGTAGCGGACGTCAACGTCATGCTCCACTATATGGTCGTTTTGTAGGTGAAGAAGAGCTTCCTGCTACACATCGCGATGTTATGCATCATGTAAGTTATAAGTTCATTTTTCTATGCTTGACTAAAGACCAGACGGTCAGGCAGCCAGACTGTAATCTAAGGACTATAGACTAGACTATATACTAGACTATAGACTAGACTTTAGACTAGACTATAGACTAGACTATAGACTAGACTATAGACTAGACTATAGACTAGACTATAGACTAGACTATAGACTAGACTATAGACTAGACTATAGACTAGACTATAGACTAGACTATAGTCTAGTCTATAGTCTAGTCTATAGCCTAGCCTATAGTCTAGTCTATAGTCTAGTCTATAGTCTAGTCTAGACTATAGACTAGACTATAGACTAGACTATAGACTAGAATATGGACTAGTCTATAGACTAGATTATAGACTACATTATAGACTAGATTATAGACTAGATTATAGACTAGATTAAAGACTAGATTATAGACTAGACTATAGGCTAGACTGTAGACTAGACTATAGGCTAGACTATAGACTAGACTATACGCTAGACTATGACTACCATAGTTTTATTTAAACTTCGCTGGAAATCTTAATCTTCTATATAAGATTCTTTAACATTTTGCTGATTTGTTTTTATTTTGATTTTTTGTAATAATTTTATATTATTATTGCTCCTCTTTTTTTAACAGCGATCTAGTCCAACGTCTTCATCAGAGGTGCGCGCCATGCAAGCACGTATACCAACACATTTTCGTGATCCCGCAACGGCGCCGTTAAGAAATTAAGTGTGGATTTAATCAAGACCTACAAGATATAAATGAGTAAGTTAGTTTACATTTTTTGTTACATTTTTTTCTACAAGAAAACAGTTTTTAGAACAATTTCATCATTTTTTACTTTGTATTGTAATATACAATAAAATTCGAATCAAAACGAAATAAGTGAACATCAAATGTAAATGTTTAGAACGAAATCAATTTCTATGAGTTGTTATATTGAAGAACAAAAATTTATTTATTTTATACAATTACGATTTAACGTGCTCTTGCGTGGTTTGTATATTTAGTTTTTGTTAAAATGGGTCAAGGGCATTTCTAAACTAACGGTCTTCAATTTTATTTAAATTTCTTAGTTTCTTTATTTGTTGTCATTGTCAAGTGAACGACATGTGTCGATTTAATGATATACGGTTTGTGCTGTTTTTTTTTCTTTGTCGTTTTTTTTCTCTATTTTATTCAAATTTTTTAGTTTGTATATCGAAAATAATATACACACAAATAATTGCTCTTTGAACTGGGTTCAGTTCTAGTACAGTTCTAGTTCAGTTCTAGTTAGTTCAGTTCTAGTTCAGTTCTAGTTCTGTTCTAGTTCTGTTCTAGTTCTGTTCTAGTTCTGTTCTAGTTCTGTTCTAGTTCTGTTCTAGTTCTGTTCTAGTTCTGTTCTAGTTCTGTTCTAGTTCTGTTCTAGTTCTGTTCTAGTTCTGTTCTAGTTCTGTTCTAGTTCTGTTCTAGTTCTGTTCTAGTTCTGTTCTAGTTCTGTTCTAGTTCTGTTCTAGTTCTGTTCTAGTTCTGTTCTAGTTCTGTTCTAGTTCTGTTCTAGTTCTGTTCTAGTTCTGTTCTAGTTCTGTTCTAGTTCTGTTCTAGTTCTGTTCTAGTTCTGTTCTAGTTCTGTTCTAGTTCTGTTCTAGTTCTGTTCTAGTTCTGTTCTAGTTCTGTTCTAGTTCTGTTCTAGTTCTGTTCTAGTTCTGTTCTAGTTTTTCTAGTTTTGTTCTAGTTCTGTTCTAGTTCTGTTCTAGTTCTGTTCTAGTTCTGTTCTAGTTCTGTTCTAGTTCTGTTCTAGTTCTGTTCTAGTTCTGTTCTAGTTCTGTTCTAGTTCTGTTCTAGTTCTGTTCTAGTTCTGTTCTAGTTCTGTTCTAGTTCTGTTCTAGTTCTGTTCTGTTCTAGTTCTGTTCTAGTTCTGTTCTAGTTCTGTTCTAGTTCTGTTCTAGTTCTGTTCTAGTTCTGTTCTAGTTCTGTTCTAGTTCTGTTCTAGTTCTGTTCTAGTTCTGTTCTAGTTCTGTTCTAGTTCTGTTCTAGTTCTGTTCTAGTTCTGTTCTAGTTCTGTTCTAGTTCTGTTCTAGTTCTGTTCTAGTTCTGTTCTAGTTCTGTTCTAGTTCTGTTCTAGTTCTGTTTAGTTCTGTTCTAGTTCTGTTCTAGTTCTGTTCTAGTTCTGTTCTAGTTCTGTTCTAGTTCTGTTCTAGTTCTGTTCTAGTTCAGTTCTAGTTCAGTTCTAGTTCAGTTCTAGTTCAGTTCTAGTTCAGTTCTAGTTCAGTTCTAGTTCAGTTCTAGTTCAGTTCTAGTTCAGTTCTAGTTCAGTTCTAGTTCTGTTCTAGTTCAGTTCTAGTTCAGTTCTTGTTCAGTTCTAGTTCTAGTTCAGTTCTAGTTCTAGTTCAGCTCTAGTTTAGTTCGAGTTCAGTTCTGGTTTAGTTCTAGCTAAGTTCTAGTTCAGTTCTAGTTCTATACTAATTCAGTTCGAGTTTAGTGTTGGATTAGTTCTAGTTTCGTCTTAGTTTAGTCCTAGTTCAGTTCTAAAAATTCTATATATTATTCCAATTTATATATTTGTTTGTTTGCCATTAATATTTCTCACAATACAATAACAAACATTAAAACAACAAATAATGCAAAATTATACTTCCAAAAGAAAGAAGAAAATTATAAAAATATTTTAAAGAAAAACCGGATGTACACCATTAACACGCTGTTGAATACTTTCATTTCCATAACACACTATAATGAAGTTAAAAATGACAATATCAATGATGATAATGATGTAAATAAAAGATAATAATGATGAAGATGCTGCTTTTTATGTGTGTGTTTTTTTATATTTTTGGAGTGCAAAATGACTGGCGCTAAGCATACGGTTTAATTTTCGTTGTTGTTTTTCTTTTGTTTGTTTTTGTTATTGTTTACTAATGGTAGACATATAAAAATGGGCTCCAAACAGACCAATACACTCTCATGATGCATACACCACAATAACGCATTCTGTAATTTTTCTCTTGTTTGCAAAAACGAAAAATGTTAGAAGGTGTTGGAATTTACTGGGTGGATGTGGGTGTGTTGTCGGCGTTATGAATGGGAGTGTGAAGTATGTTAGAGTGTAAGTGTGTTTTGTTATTTGTTTTGGTTTATCAATTTGCAAGAGTTGTTTGAGTGCAACAGAGTTTTTATATTTTGCTGTGCAGATTTTTCATTTGAGCATGTTTGAGTAGTATTTTCTTTGTTTTGTTTCTCCATGTTTACTTGAGCTCAATACATAATAATGATGTTGCCAGATGGTGTATTACTCCAAACAAAAGTATGTGAATTAAAATTGCACTTAAAATAAGCTAAAACTGATCCAGAACTAATCCGGTTTAATTTCAGAACTAAATAATATATAATTTATAAATGATCAGGCAATGAATAATAATAGAACTATAACTACTCCAAAACTGAACTAGAATTTGTAAAGAACCGAACTTGAACTGCACTAGAACAGAACTAAAACAGAACTAGAACAGAACTAGAACAGAACTAGAACAGAACTAGAGCAAAACTAGAACAGAACTAAAACAGAACTAGAACAGAACTAGAACAAAACTAGAACAGAACTAGAACAGAACTAGAACAGAACTAGAACAGAACTAGAACAGAACTAGAACAGAACTAGAACAGAACTAGAACAGAACTAGAACAGAACTAGAACAGAACTAGAACAGAACTAGAACAGAACTAGAACAGAACTAGAACAGAACTAGAACAGAACTAGAACAGAACTAGAACAGAACTAGAACAGAACTAGAACAGAACTAGAACAGAACTAGAACAGAACTAGAACAGAACTAGAACAGAACTAGAACAGAACTAGAACAGAACTAGAACAGAACTAGAACAGAACTAGAACAGAACTAGAACAGAACTAGAACAGAACTAGAACAGAACTAGAACAGAACTAGAACAGAACTAGAACAGAACTAGAACAGAACTAGAACAGAACTAGAACAGAACTAGAACAGAACTAGAACAGAACTAGAACAGAACTAGAACAGAACTAGAACAGAACTAGAACAGAACTAGAACAGAACTAGAACAGAACTAGAACAGAACTAGATCAGAACTAGAACAGAACTAGAACAGAACTAGAACAAAACTAGAACAGAACTAGAACAGAACTAGAACAGAACTAGAACAAAACTCGAACAGAATTAGAACAGAACTAGAACAGAATTAGAACAGAACTAGAACAAAACTCGAACAGAATTAGAACAGAACTAGAACAGAATTAGAACAGAACTAGAACAGAACTAGAAAAGAACTAGAAAAGAACTAGAACAGAACTAGAACAGAACTAGAACAGAACTAGAACAACTACAACAGAACTAGAACAAAACTACAACAGAGCTAGAACAGAACCAGAACTAGAACAGAACTAGAACAGAACTAGAACAGAACTAGAACAGAACTAGAACAGAACTAGAACAGAACTAGAACAGAACTAGAACAGAACTAGAACAGAACTAGAACAGAACTAGAACAGAACTAGAACAGAACTAGAACAGAACTAGAACAGAACTAGAACAGAACTAGAACAGAACTATAACAGAACTAGAGCAGTACTGAGCTAAAACCATCTTAACAAAAACAGAACTAGAGAAGAACTAGAACTGAACTTGAACTAGAACTGAACTTGAAGTAAACTAGAACTGAACCTTGAACTAAACAAGAACTGAACCTTGAACTAAAACTGAGCTAAAACTGAACTAGAACTGAACTTGAACAGAACTAGAACTGAACTTGAACTAAACATAAACTGAATGAGATCTAAAAATGTTCGCTAATTTTTTAAAACTTTGGGCTTGATTGTAGGACAATTGAATTTCTCAATCTGGTAGCTCATAAATGTTAATCAATAAAACATCTGCCTTGTTATACTAACAAGTTAAACATAAAATTTTTAACATTTCATTTGTAAACTGTTCTGGTTTTACCTACAATTTCCAATTTCAGTTTCCTTTTTAAAGTTGTGTTTATTTTAGCCATAATTTTGTTAATATTTAAGACAAACACCCAGCATGGGCTAAACTTATTAAGGAATTTAAACTTAATATTTTAAAGCTCTCAATTGTTCGCACTCTCTCTCTCTGTGGCTGTTCTTTTGTTTATTGTGCCCCCTAAAAATATGCTGCTGTAAATGTAATTGTTGTACACAAAAATATAGCTTCCACTTTTTGTTTTCAAAGAGAGAGAGAGAGCGATATATTAACAGTTTCCCTAATTTACTTGTTGTTGTTGGAAGGTGAGAGCGAAGTTTATTTTAGACGCTTACGACAAACGCTAACGTCAACTGCATTTGGCATACACCCATTTTTAAGCGTTTATCCCATATAAGTTTGTTTGTTAGAGTGTTTGTGTTTTGTTGCTGCTGCTGCTGCTGCTACTACTTTTCCTGTATAATTTTGTAATAGCTAAGCAGACTTTTAGGCGCAACTCTAAAGTATTACTCTTATATTCTCTTATTTATTTAGTTTTTCTTTTATATTTCTTGCTTTTTTGTACATTTTGTTTATTCAACGTTTTGCTTTTTAAAAATATTTTTTGTTGTTGGGTTTTTTATATTTAATAATAATGTTGCATTATTATTTATTTTGTTGTTGATGTTGACAGCATCACGTTTTGTTAAGTTCTGGTTGATAGTGTTGGTCCCCCTTTTGGGGGAAAAATGTTCAAGAGTTTGTTTATATATATCTCTCTCTTCGATACTTCATGTGTTTTTTTGCTTTTTTGTTATTTTCCTTTCTTTCTTTTTGGTATGTGTGCGTTTCATTTTTGTTGGTCTTTTTTTTCTACTTATACATCTTCATTTTTCTGCCTTAGTCGCCATACACTCACATATACATTTACAGCCAGAATTCTAAATGTTCTACGGGTTAGCAACAACTTTTTTGCAATTTTTGATTTTTCATTGCATACTTTTATGGGTGAGCTTACACATACTCACTCACTCAGTTACTCTGCTCGGTCGCTCTCTTACATTCCTACATACAAAATGTAATGTATTAGTCGGGTGGTATAAGTAGAAATTGAAATGTATAGAGAAGGGGGGAGGCCAGCTGAATGGCTGGCTGACGGACTGACTGACTCTTTAAAGAAGGTTTTTCTCTATAAAATTCAATGGTTATAGGGAAGAAAGTTTGGTTTGTTTAGTTGTCTAAATGGCTGGCTGTCAGACTGTAAGTAGAGAGTGTAAATGTATGCGTTTTTTGTTGGCTGGCTGGCTGGCTGGCTGACTGGCTGGTTGCTTGTCTATCCATGGGTATCTTCTGTTTGACTGTTAGTTTTTGAATGTTGTTTTTTATTTTGTTCATTCTAGGCTCTTCTTTTCGTTACCAAAGTATGGTTATAATGATTGCATTGTATATTATTTTTTTGTTATTTTCTTCTATTCCCTCAGACACATGCGCTTTTGCCTGTGTTTACATTTCTATATACAAAGTTTGCAATTGAGTGTATGTGTGTCTGTTTTTTTTTTTTTGCAAAAACATCATAATAAAAACACACAAATTAAAGTTTTTGTTTTCACATACTCCTCGTTATCATTTTGTAGATTTATTTGCCATTTTTATCTGAAAATATATTTTTCCTCTTTTTGTTAAGAGCCGAGTATTTAGAGAAAAATTGATCCTGTTGCTGGATGAATATTGATTTTTTTTTCAAAGGAGGGGAAATATAACAGAAATTAAAAGCAGAAACTTTAAAAAAAGTTCCCGCAAAAAACTCATGAAAAAGAGGAAATAAAATATAATTTACACCAACAAGATATTGGCAACATTTTGCTTTACCTCCATTAATTATTCCAATAATATTTCTAAACGTTTATATCAACAAATGTTGCATACTTTAAGGCGTTTGAGTAATTTATTAAACTGCAGTAGATATGATCTAGAACTAAACTAGAACTAAATTAACACTGAACTAGAACTTAACCAGAACAAAACTGAAACTGAACTAGAACTGAACTAGAACTGAACTAGAACTGAACTAGAACTGAACTAGAACTGAACTAGAACTGAACTAGAACTGAACTAGAACTGAACTAGAACTGAACTAGAACTGAACTAGAACTGAACTAGAACTGAACTAGAACTGAACTAGAACTGAACTAGAACTGAACTAGAACTGAACTAGAACTGAACTAGAACTGAACTAGAACTGAACTAGAACTGAACTAGAACTGAACTAGAACTGAACTAGAACTGAACTAGAACTGAACTAGAACTGAACTAGAACTGAACTAGAACTGAACTAGAACTGAACTAGAACTGAACTAGAACTGAACTAGAACTGAACTAGAACTGAACTAGAACTGAACTAGAACTGAACTAGAACTGAACTAGAAACTAGAACTGAACTAGAACTGAACTAGAACTGAACTAGAACTGAACTAGAACTGAACTAAAACTGAACTAGAACTGAACTAGAACTGAACTAGAACTGAACTAGAACACATCTAGAACTGAACTTGAACGGAACTAGAACTAGAACTGAACTAGAACTGAACTAGAACTGAACTAGAACTGAACTAGAACTGAACTAGAACTGAACAAGATCTGATCTAGAACTGAACTAGAACTGAACTAGAACTGAACTAGAACTGAACTAGAACTGAACTAGAACTGAACTAGAAATGAACTAGAACTGAACTAGAACTGAACTAGAACTGAACTAGAACTAAACTAGAATTGAACTAGAACTGATTTAAAACTGAACTAGTACTGAACTAGAACTGAACTAGACCTGAACTAGAACTGAACTGAACTAGAACTGAACTAGAACTGAACTGAACTAGAACTGAACTAGAACTGAATTAGAACTGAACTAGAACTGAACTGAACTGAACTAGAACTGAACTAGAACTGAACTAGAACTGAACTAGAACTGAACTAGAACTGAACTAGAACTGAACTAGAACTGAACTAGAACTGAACTAGAACTGAACTAGAACTGAACTAGAACTGAACTAGAACTGAACTAGAACTGAACTAGAACTGAACTAGAACTGAACTAGAACTGAACTGAACTAGAACTGAACTAGAACTAGAACTGAACTGAACTGAACTAGAACTAAACTAGAACTGAACTGAACTGAACTAGAACTGAACTAGAACTGAACTGAACTAGAACTGAACTAGAACTGAACTAGAACTGAACTAGAACTGAACTAGAACTGAACTGGAACTGAACTAGAACTGAACTAGAACTGAACTAGAACTGAACTAGAACTGAACTAGAACTAAACTAGAACTGAACTAGAACTGAACTAGAACCGAACAAAATCTGAACTAGAACTGAACTAGATCTGAACTAGAACTTAACTAGAACTGAACTATATCTGAATTGGAACTGAATTAGAACTAAACTATAGCTGAACTAGGACTGAAATAGAACTGTACTATGACTGTGCAAGAACTGAACTAGAATTGTTCTGCCATTTATAGTTAAAATTGTATTTTCCCACTTGTTGCTTAAGAAATTTATTTAATTTTATTAAAAAAAATTGACTTTGACACAAGCTGTCTGTTGTTTTTTAATAAACAATTATATATTTTAATAAAATGTTATTGACACAAAAACTTGTGGGTCTTGAAAGATACAAAAACAATATACAAAACTTTTAACAAACATTTTACTTTACATTAAAGGTCTACTATGCAAAAAAGAAACGTCGTGCCCAACAGACACAAGGCGAAGATGATTCCTCAAATAAAAAGGAGCGAAAATTATATAATGATGGCTATGATGATGATAATCACGATTATATAATAAAGCATGGTGAAAGATTTTTGGATCGTTATGAAATTGATTCATTAATAGGTAAGTTAAGGCAATAAGTGTGATTGTGATTTATAATGATTTTTTTGTTACTACCTTCCTTCAACAGGTAAAGGTAGTTTTGGACAAGTGGTCAAGGCTTATGATCATGAAGAGCAAGGTTATGTAGCAATAAAGATAATTAAGAATAAGAAACCGTTCCTAAATCAGGCACAAATTGAGGTTAAACTATTGGAAATGATGAATCGTGCAGATGCAGAAAATAAATATTATATCGGTAGGTTTTAAAAACTTGCTCCTTCTCCTCCCTGGTAAATATTAATAAAACTTTTTCTTGTTGCAGTTAAACTTAAACGGCATTTTATGTGGCGCAATCATTTATGTTTAGTATTTGAATTATTATCCTATAATTTATATGATTTATTACGTAATACAAATTTTCGTGGTGTCTCATTGAATTTAACACGAAAATTTGCTCAACAGCTATGCACTGCTTTGCTCTTCTTGAGTACTCCCGAACTGAATATAATCCACTGTGATCTAAAACCCGAAAATATATTACTTTGTAATCCCAAAAGATCAGCCATAAAAATTGTTGATTTTGGCAGTTCTTGCCAATTGGGTCAAAGGGTAAGTTGACATTTTTGAATTCTGAATTTAAAATCATTAAATAAATTTCACTTTTCTTTGCATTTCCCACAGATATACCAATATATACAATCACGTTTCTATCGTTCACCGGAAGTTTTATTAGGCATACCTTATGATTTGGCCATTGATATGTGGTCTTTGGGTTGTATTCTAGTGGAAATGCACACTGGTGAACCATTATTTTCCGGCTGTAATGAAGTCGATCAAATGAATAAAATCGTTGAGGTATTGGGTATGCCACCCAAATATCTGCTCGATCAAGCGCACAAGACTCGTAAATTTTTCGATAAAATCGTCTCAGATGGTTCGTATGTTTTGAAGAAAAGTCAAAATGGTCGTAAATACAAACCGCCTGGGTCACGTAAACTACACGATATATTGGGCGTCGAAACGGGTGGTCCCGGTGGTCGACGCATGGATGAGCCGGGTCATTCGGTAGCGGACTATTTAAAATTCAAAGACTTAATATTACGAATGTTGGATTTTGATCCGAAGACACGTGTCACACCGTATTATGCGTTACAGCATAATTTCTTTAAGCGTACCACAGATGAGGGTACCAATACGGGTGCTGGTTCGGTACAAACTGGTAGTATAGCAATATCTTCGCCTTCCGTTAGTTCAACATCATCATCGACGGCCGCTCTAGTGCCGGGTGGTCAAATGGTACCGGTTAGTGCGGTGCAACATTCAGAACAACAGAGTCATGGTAAGTTTTTATAAGAATTTTTACTATTTTTATTTTTTTTAAATTTTCAGTAGAATTTTTTCTGTTTGAGTTTTTTTTAACGGATTTTTTTCGATATTCTGAGTTTAATTTCAATATTTTTTTCTTATTTATTGAATATTTCAATTTAATTTTTTATGATTTTAAAATTTGCAAAAATTTTTATTTAAATTTTCAAATTTAAACAATTTTTTTTTTAATTTCGAAAATTCTATCCAAACTATTTAAATTTCTAAAAATTCGAACTTAATTTCGAATTTTGAAAAATCAGTTTCCATTAGTTTAGTTTACATTAAGAAAATATAAAAATTCACAATTTTCTTAGAAATTTAATTGTTTTAAGCCAAGTTCGAAAATTCGAACTTAATTTCGAACTTGTTAAAATCACCATTAACTAATTAGTTTTTATAGTTTTATAAGAATCTTCAATAATTACGCTTTTTTGGTGCAATTTTCTACACATTTTGTTAATTTCGAAAATTCGAACTTAATTTCGAACATCTAAAAATCATTTAAAAGTGATTAGTTTTGTTATTCTATTAAAGAATGATATAAATTTAGAATTTTTTCCATTTTTAAACACTTTCCATAATGTTCGAAAATTCGAAGTTAATTTCGAAAAGCTAAAAATCTTCCCAAATAATTTAGTTTTTAGTAGGCATTTGAAAAGTTTGTCGATTTTTAATCATTTTACAACATGTTCGAAAATTCGAACTTAATTTCGAAAAGCTAAAAATCTGCTCAAAATCTTTAGTTTTTTGTCATTTTTAGGAAAATTTGCAAAATTTTAAGTTTTTATGGTTTTTGAAGTTTTCAAGACATGTTCGAAAATTCGAACTTTATTTCGAAATGTTAAAAATCTGCTCAAATTCTTCAGTTTTTTGTCTTTATTAGGAAAATTTGCAAAATTTTAAGTTTTTATGGTTTTTGAAGTTTTCAAGACATGTTCGAAAATTCGAACTTCGAAAATTTTCATAAAATTTTATAATTTTCATTATATTTTGAGGAAATCGGCAAAATTTTTTTCTTTTAAACTCTCTAAAGACATGTTCGAAAATTCGAACTTAATTTCGAAAAGCTAAAAATCTGTCCAAACTCTTTAGTTTTCTGTCTTTATTAGGAAAACGTGCAAAATTTGTAGTTTTATGGATTTTCAAGTCTGTAAAGACATGTTCGAAAATTCGAACTTAAGTTTGAATTTCGAAAATTTTTATAAATTTTCGAAATTTTCATTATATTTTGAAAAAACCTGCAAAATTTTGTCTGAAGACATGAATGTCGACGGCCTAATATCAAGGTGTTCTTCTTCACCGACTGGGTAGACTTAAGAACGGTCTGCCATCGCCCCTTTGTACTTAAATGAAGAACTCAGGTGGCAATTTTTGTACATTGGCTTTTGAGCTATCTAATCTCTGACCATTGAATGGCCTCTGTTGATTCGGCAACAGCACCTAGAGACTTAACCATTGGCCGGAAGTACTATCCACTAATAAGCCGAGGACATTGTTCTTACTCACAGGAACACACTGTGGTAATTCTGATATAAACAGAATATACTCTGAACATATCTGGACAAGGAAGAAAAATTCAATGGTATCATATGTATATGATACCTTTCACAGTCACTCCTCTGTGGGGTATCTGTTGTTCTCGGCAACATCACCGAACTTATTCCGAAATATTGACAGTCTTTTAATCGCCACTTACTCTCCCAGCAAATTTGGTTTTAAACCACAGCCACTACGTGGATCCCAATGGAACCTCAACCAACTGACCAGCCAGGACATAGTCCTGCGGGCAACTTGCCACCCGTAGTACCAAATTATGCGGTGCTCTGGTCTGACCTCTGTCAATCTATGCAAGGACTAAGCCAAGCAGTAGCCTGTAACACAATTTTTCAGTCTCGGCCAGACTGGAGGTATTGGCCACCTCTTCATACCCCGGGATTGCAATAACACCAAGGCGGAGGTATCGCCAAGGTAACATGCCCCCCGGGGTGTCTGAAAACATGTACGAACTTAATTTCGAAATTTGCAAAACTTATATCTGGAGAGAGGGGGAGGGGGGTTTTGGTCTATTGACCAAGGTAACATGCCACCGGAGATGTCTTAAGACATGTTTGAACTTAATTTCGAAATTTCAAAACTTATATCTGGAGAGAGGGGAGGGGGGTTTTGGTCTGGTTGAAAATTTGTTAGTTGCGATATAGAAATTATAAATTTTTTAAATATTAAGTAATTCTTTTGTTTTTTTTTTTTTTTTTGAAATCTTAAAATGGCCCCTAAAAATAGGCTTTAAATTGTTTTTCTTTACTAACCTTTAAAGTAGGCTATTTAATTGTTAACTTATTAAAATGTTTAATAAGAGTTTGTTTAAAAAAAATGTGAGTTATTTGTTGTTGTTTTTTTATAATTTTTGTATTTTATTTTTTTTAAAAAAGTATTTATTTTAATTAAGTTTATATTGTTTTATTATAAAAAAGTAGTTTATTTTGTAGTTTTTTTTTTTTTTTTTTTGGAAAATTTTAAATTCTAAGAATTTTAGTTAATTATAAAATATACAAATATTTTTCTTCTCTTTTTCTATTTCTATGTGTTTTGCTTAAAAAAAAAACAATAAAATTAAAAACAAATTTTTGTAAACAAAACAAAAAAACATTGTAAAAATTATAAACACAACAATGAAAATGAAAAAAAAATTGTAAAATTTATTTTTAAACAAACAAACAAAAAACAACACTGTGTTTTATAATAAACAATATAACAACAAAGATGATAGACGATGACCTGGCTTAATGGCAAGAGAACATATTCTAACACAACAACAACAGCAGCAACAAATTCAACACTCAACATCATTAAAATCATCAGCATCATCAACATCTTCATCAACAACATCAATCGCTTCCTCAGGTTCGAATACTACAACATCAGCAGCAGCAACAGCAGCAGCAGCTAACAGGAGTTTAATAAATAAAAATACAACAATTTCAACATTAACATCAACCTCAACAGCTAATACAATGGGTCAAACAGCACCACCACCACATCAACAACAGCAACAAACACATCCTCAACATCAACAACAGCAACAATCAACATATGGTACTATACATCATTTGGTTTAAAATTTTTTTTTTTGAAATTCAATCTTTTTGATAACTTCTTCATATAACTTGAAAAAAATTCTCTATTTTCTTTCTATTGTATATAAAATTTCTTAACTCCCATTATTTTTTATACTTTTCTTTTGTTTTTAACAAAGAATGTAAAAAAAAAATTTCAAAATTCCCTTTTACCAAAAAGTATAGTTGGCCAAAACAGAAACCACTACCAAACTACCAAACACCACCACCATCAACATCAATTTCTAACATTAGATTATGATAAACGATTTTGAATTTTGTATTTGCCAGTTTTTTTGTGCATTTAATTGTTTGTTTTATAAGCAGCAGCATGTGTGTGTGTGTGGGTGTAAGCCAGCAAGCAACGTTTTGGTTATTTAATAAATTATTAAAAACAAAAACAAAACACATTAAAACGTAACGTTAAATAACGTCAAGTGTAGCATATTATTATAATTATTATTATTATTATTATTGTAGTTTTTAAGTATTTCAATATTTATAAACAAAAAGTAACAAAAACAAAAAAAAAGTAACAAATTCCTTTTATTTCTATTTAAGTTAGACAATTTTAGTTATTTATTTAAATTTAGTTTAAACTTAATCTTAATATTACTTTAAAATTACTTTAAAATTACCTTAAAAGTTTACTTAAGTAAGCCTAACAGTTAGTTTTTAAATTTTAGGTTTTTTTCTACAAGTTCCATTTTAATTAATTTCTGTTTAGGAAATTTTTCACTTTTTTAACTTTTTTTAATAAAATTTAAAATTTATTACAAATTCTAATAAATTTTTATAAATTTTCTTTAAATTTACATTTTCTTCCCCAAAAGTTTTAAAATTTCTTTAATAACTTCTTAACTAAAGCTGATAATGAAATTTCAATATAAAATCTTAAATCTACAAGGTCCCCCGAATTCAAAAGTGTTCTTGGTTTTCTCGAGTCAGCTATAGTTTGAAAAATATGAGCAAAACAAAATTTACTGAAAAAAAAATTAAAATAAAATTTGTTTAAAAATTGCAGAGCTAGAGCTGATAATGAAATTTCATTAAATGTTCCTAAATATACGAGGGCCGCTGTATACAAAAATGTTAAAAATTTCTTTAAGTCCGCTTTAGTTTAAGAAATATGAACAAAACAAATTTTGTTAAAAAAAATAAAAACTAAATTTGTTAAAAAGTTGTAGAGCTAAAGCTGATAATGAAATTTCAATAAATGTTCTTAAATATACGAGGTCCCCAGAATTCAAAAATGCCCTTGGTTTTCTCGAGTCAGCTTTAGTTTGTAAAATATAAGCAAAAACAAAAAAATTTAAAATATGAAAATAAATCATGTTAAAAACTTGTTTGCTAAAGTTGATAATTAGATTCCATTGCATGATTCTGAATATACGAGGGTCGCTGTATACAAAAATGTTAAAATTCTCAAAAAACAAAAAAATTTAAAATATGAAAATAAATCATGTTAAAAACTTGTTTGCTAAAGTTGATAATTAGATTCCATTGCATGATTCTGAATATACGAGGGCCGCTGTATACAAAAATGTTAAAATTCTCCTCGAGTCAGCTTTAGTTTAAGAAATATGAGCAAAATTAAGAATGCTAAAAAAGTGAAAATTAAATTTGTTAAAAATTTGCAAAGCTAGAGCTGATAATGAAATTTCATTAAATGTTCTTAAATATACGAGGTCCCCAGAATTCAAAAATGTTCATAGTTTTTTCGAGTCAGCTTTAGTTTAAGAAATATGAGCAAAACAAAATTTACTAAAAAACTGAAAATTAAATTTGTTTAAAACGTGAATAAATAGAACTGATAATGAAATTCCATTAAATGTTCATAAATACACGAGGGTCGCTGTATACAAAAATGTTAAAATTTTCCTCGAGTCAGCTTTAGTTTAAAAAATATGAGCAAAATTAAAAATGGTAAAAAACTGAAAATTAATTTTCTTTAAAATTTGCATAGCTAAAGCTGATAATAAAATTTCTTAAAATGTTCTTAAATATACGAGGGCCGCTAAATACAACAATGTTAAAATTTTCCTCCAGTCAGCTTTAGTTTAAGAAATATGAGCAAAACAAAATTTAGTAAGAAACTGAAAATTAAATTTGTTTAAAAAGTGAATAAATAGAACTGATAATGAAATCTCATTAAATGTTCTTTAATATACGAGGGCCGCTGTACACAAAAATGTTAAAATTTTCCTCGAGTCAGCTTAAGTTTAAGAAATATGGGCAAAATTAAAAATGCAAAAAAAAATAAAAATTAAATTTGTTAAAAAATTGTATAGCTTAAGCTGATAATTAAATTTCAGTACATATTCTGAAATATTCAAAAATACTCATAGTTTTCTCGAGTCAGCTTTAGTTTGTGAAATATGAGCAAAACAAATTTTGTTAAAATATGAAAATTAAATTTGTTTGAAAATTACATAGCTAGAGCTGATAATGAAATCTCATCAAATGTTCTTAAATATACGAGGGCCGCTGTATACAAATATGTTAAAATTTTTCTCGAGTCAGCTTTAGTTTGTACAATATGAGCAAAACAAATTTTGTAAAATATGAAAATTTGAAATTGTTTTAAAATTTTACTGCTATAGTTGATAATAAGATTCCATTACATGTTCATAAATATACGAGGGCCGCTGTATACAAATGTGCCTAAAGTTTTCACGAGTCCGCTTTACTTTGTGAAATATGAGCAAAACAAAGATGAAATCAAAAATTGTTTAAATCTTTATTAACCGGAGTTGAAAGTCCAATTCAATGCACGATTTTAGATAATACGAGGGCTGATGAATTCAAAATTGCTCCTATATTTTTCGAGTCTGCTCTAATTTGTAAAATATAGGTGAAACAAAATTTGCATTTAAAACTATTAAATTTTTTCTTAATAATTTCTAAAGTAGATTTGACAACAAAATTTTATTTATAAATTTAGTGTAAACGAGGGTCGCTGAATTCGAAAATGGACTTAGTTTTCTCGAGTCAACTTTTGTTTGGGAAATATAAGTAAAGCAAAATTTGGATTTGAAATAATTCTAATTTTTTTTTTTCATAATTTCCGAATTAGATTCGATAACAAAATTTTATTTGCGAATTTAATATAAACGAGGGTCGTTGAACCCGAAAATGAACTTAGTTTTCTCGAGTCGTCTTTAGTTTGTGAAATATAAACAATACAAAATGTTGTATTTTAAACAATTTTAGTTTTTCTTTGTAATTTCGGAAGTCGAATTGATAACAAAATTTTACTTAAGAATTTAGCATAAACGAGGGTCGCTGAATCCGAAAATAAACTTAGTTTTATCGAGTCGACTTTAGTTTATGAAATATAAACAAAACAATATGTTGCTTATTAAACAATTAAAATTTTTCTTAATAATTTCTGAAGTAGATTTGATAACAAAATTTTATTTATAATTTTTGTATAAACGAGGGTCGCTGAATCCGAAAATAAACTTAGTTTTTTCGAGTCGACTTTAGTTTGTGAAATATTAGCAAAACAAAATGTTTCATATTAAACAATTTTAATTATTCTTCATAATTTCCGAATTAGATTCGACAACAAAATTTTATTTGAGAATTTAATATAAACGAGGGTCGCTGAATCCAAAAATGGACTTAGTTTTCTCGAGTCGACTTACGTTTGTAAAATATTAGCATAACAAAATGTTGCTTATTAAACAATTTAACTTTTTTTAATAATTCCTAAAGTAGATTTGATAACAAAATTGTATTTATAAATTTTGTATAAACGAGGGTCGCTGAGTCCAAAAATGAACTTAGTTTTCTCGAGTCGACTTTAGTTTGTGTTATATAAGCAAAACAAAATGTTGTTTATTAAACAATTAAGATTTTTCTAAATAATTTCTAAAGTAGATTTGATAACAAAGTTTTATTTATGAATTTTGTATATACGAGGGTCGCTGTAACCAAAAATGAACTTAGTTTTCTCGAGTCGACTTTAGTTTGTGTTATATAAGCAAAATAAAATGTTGCTTATTAAACAATTTAATTTTTATTCATTTTTCTTTATAATTTCTAAAGTAGATTTGATAACAAAATTTTATTTGCGAATTTAACATGAACTTGGTATTTTCCAGTCGGCTTTAGTTTGAGAAATATAAGGATATTTAAATTGAGAAATTACTAAATTTAAAGTTTTAAAATTGCTTTTACGTAGTTTCTCTTGGTTCTTTATAAAATAATATAAAAAATTTTAAATTATTTGTTTAATTTAAGTTCTTTTCTTTAATTTAAATAATTAAAAAAATAAAACAAAATAACTGAATAAAAATAAAACGACTTAATTGACTGCCATAATTTTTAACTTAAAAAACAACAACTATGTTTAAATAAAAAAAAAAACTAAAAACTTAAAAACATTTCTATTTAATTATTATTATTATTAATAAACTTAAAACAAAATAATAATAAAACAACAAATGACACTATTTTATTTAAAAACAAACAAACTCAATAATAAAATTTCTAAAAAAAAAATAAAAGAAAAAAAACTTGAAAATAAAAACTTTAAAACAACAAAAATAGCAATTTATAAAAACTTTTCTTACAAAAGAAAAAAAAAAAAAAGAAAAACACAGATTAGTTGGTTCAACATTGTCGTAATCGAAATTTAAAGGAAAATAATAACAACAACAACAAAAGCTAATTATATATATATATTTAAAAGAAGAAGAAGAAAAACACAATGTTTATAAAAATATATATATTATATATATAAAAAAGAAAGAAAAACAAAAATAATTTAAAATTATAAACGTAGTAATAAAAACAAAAACACTTAAAAGAAAAAAAAATTAAAACATTTAGTTTTAGTAAGTAAAAGTATAAAAGTAAAAATCCCAAAACTTTAGGTCATTTTTTTCAAAAAAACAAAAAGTTGCAAAAAAAAAAAACAACAACCCAACAACAAAATGTATTGAAATGAAAATTACTACTTTTGGCTATAAACAAAACAAAAAAACAAAATTACTTCTTAAATTATATAAAAAAAATTACTACTAGATTTTTTAGACATTTAAGTCTTAAAAAAAAAAACATAAAAAATATTATAAAAAAACAAAATTATTACTTACAAAAAAACACACACTTTTTGGCATATAAATTTAACTAAGCAAAAAATAAAAAAAATTACAACAAAAAAATTAAAAAAAATTTAAATTATTATTATTTCAGGGTTTTGGCTTAATTTTTTTTACAAATTTCTTTTTTATAATTTCTAAAAACCAAAAAAACTTAAAAGTCTCCTTAAATATTTGAAAAAAAACTAACAAAATTACTTAACCTCTACCCTCCCCCCCCCAAAAAAAAAATATAATAAAGAAGTAAAAAACTTACAAAAAAAATACATATTTTTGGCATCGAACATACTCTCTCTACTAAAAAAAAAAAACAAAAACTAACTATATACTACTTACTACTACTAAATAAAACTGAAAAAAAAAAAAAACAAAACAAACAATTACACTCGAAACAAAAACAAATTGTTTATAAATGAAAACAAAAATGTTCAGCCTACCAAAAAAAAAAACAAAAAAAGGAAATATTTAAAAAAAGCATATGTTTACCCTCTCTACATACTTTTTGGACTCTATGGCAATGTTTATCCAATTAATCAATAAATAATTACAATAAATAAAAATAGAAATTATAAATTAAAATTAAAAAAAAACAACAACAAGAAAAAGTTATTAATGTTTAGTTTTTTTTGAATAACTTTAAGAAATTTGTTGAAAATTTTTTTTTTAAATTTAATCTAAACTTTTGTTTACACTTTAGACTAGATTGTTAACTGTATTTAAGTTCAGATTGTTATCTGGACTTTAGAATAGATTGTAAACTAAACTTTAGACTAGATTGTAATTTAGATTTTAGACCAGATTGTTATATGGATTTTAGACCAGATTGTAATCTGGTCTTTAGACCAAATTGTAATCTTTAGACCAGATTGTAATCTTTAGACTTTAGAACAGTTTGTAATCTGGACTTTAGACCTGATTGTAATCAAGATTTTAGACCAGTTTGTAATCAGGACTTTAGACCAAATTGTAATTTGAACTTTAAAACAGATTGTAATCTAGACTTTAGACCAAATTGTAATCTTTAGACTTTAGACCAGATTGTAATCTTTAGACTTTAGAACAGTTTGTAATCTGGACTTTAGACCTGATTGTAATCAAGACTTTAGACCAGTTTGTAATCATGACTTTAGACCAGATTGTAATCTGGACTTTAGACCAGATTGTAATCTGAACCTTAGAACAGATTGTTATCTGGACTTTAGACTAGATAGTAATCTTGACTATAGACCAGATTGTACTCTGAACTTTAGACCAGATTGTAATCTTTATTTTAGACCAGATTGTATTCAGGACTTAAAAACTGATTGTAATCTGGGCTTTAAATCTGACTGTAATCTGAACTTTACACTAGATTCTAATCTTGACTATAGATCAAATTATAGTCTAAACTTTAGATCAGATTTTAAACTGAACTATAGACCACATTGTATTCTCGACTTAAGAACAGATTGAAATCAAGACTATAGTCCAGATACCTAGAGCTATACTATACTATAGTGTGGACTTAAAACCAGTCTGTACTCTGAATTATAGAAATCTAGATTAAACGGCAGACTCTACTTTGGTCGATTGACTGGACTTTAGACCAGTCCATACTCTGGTGTGTAAACTAGGCTATAGACCAGTCCATACTCTGGTCTATAAACAGGACTATGGACCAGTGTATTAAATAAAAGAAAAACTATAAACAAAAGTCAAGATTGTAAACTGGACTATAATCCAAATTCTACTCTGAACTATAGACCAGATTATACTCTGAACTATAGACCAATCTATACTCTGAACTATAGACCAGCCCATACTCTGGTCTATAAACTGGTCTATAGAAGTATCTATACTCTGGTCTATAGACTTGACTATAGACCATTCAATACTCCGGTCTATAGATTTCACTATAGACCATTCCATGCCCTGGACTATACACCAGTCTATACTCTGGAGTATAGACCAGTCTATACTCAGAACTGTAGACCAGTCTATACTCTTAAGTGTAGGCCAGTCTACACTCTGAACTATAAACCATTCTTTACTCTGGTCTATAGCCTATAATCGAGGTTATTAACCAGACTATAAAGCAGATTATAGTTCGGTCTATATACTAGACCATACTCTGGACTGTAGACTAGACTATACTCAGGACTATAGACTAGATCATACTCTAGACTTAAGACCAGACTCAACTCTGGTCTATTGACTAAATCATAGACCAGTTTATACTCTGGTATGTAAACTGGCTTATAGACCAATCTATACTCTGGTCTATAAACTGGACTATATACCAGTCTATAGACTATAATCAGAGCTGAAAAGCAGACTTAACTCTTCAAGAAGTAGACTACAATTTGGGCTATAGACTCTGAACTATAGACTGTATTATACTGGGAATTATAGACCACTCCATATTCTGCACTATAGTCCAATCTACACTCTGGTCTATGGACTGGATTATAGATCAGTTCATGCTCTGGTCTATAAACCAGATTATAAACCAGTCTATAAACCAGACTATTGTCCAGTCTATACTCTGGTCTATAAACTGGACTATAGACCAGTCTATACTCTGGGTTATATACAAGTCTATACTCTGAAATATAGACCAGTCTGTATTCTGAACTAAAGACCAGTCTATACTCTAAACTATAGACCAGTCTATACTCTGAACTATAGACTAGTTTACACTCTGAACAATAGACTATAGTATATACTCTGGTCTATAAATTAAAACCAGACTTAACTCTGGGTTATAAAGCAGACTATAAACTAGACTATACTCTAGACTATAGACCAGACCATAACCTCTACTATGGTTAAAACTACATTCTTAACTACTAGACTAGACTATACTCTATATATAGCCCTGGACTATGAACCAGACTGTAATCTATATTCTAGACTTTGTAGACTATACTTTAGACTACAGAACTGTCTATATTCGAGACTATAAGTCATATTGTGATCTGTACTATAGACCAGATAGCACTTTGTATTATTGATCATATAGTACTCTGTATTATAGACTAGATTGTAATCTCGACTATAGACCATGCTACACTCTGGACTATAGACCAAACTAATTCGTCTACTATAGGTGAGACTACATTCTTAACTACTAGACTATACTCTAGACCATGGACCAGACTGTACTCTGGACTATGTGACCAGACCATATATCTACACTAAAGACGAAAATGTAATTTATATTCTAGAATTTGGACAAACTTGTACTCTACGTCTATAGACCAGACTATGTTCTGTACTACGATCTAGTTTATAGAAAAAACTTTTTTTTAGATTATTTTCCTGTGTAGTCTAAAGACTATTCTTTCGACTATTCTATAATTAAATATATTTCGAAGGATCATTGATTCGGTTTAAAAACAAAATTTGTTAGATTTAAACAAAATTTGTTGAAAAAAAAAACACAAATTGTTACAAAAACTTTGTGATAAGTGAGTTCGAAGGACCATTTTGAACGATTTCTTTGAAAACTAAAATTTATTCAAAAATTAAAAAAAAAACTTAATTAATTAAGTTTTATTATTTTAAAGAATGTTTCTGAATTTGTAAAAATTTAAGTTTTTTTTTCAAACTTATAAAAAAATAATTTTTCTTTTATATAAAACAAAAAAAATTAAATAAAAAATAATAAAAAAATAAACAAATTATGCATTTATTAGGTGACTTAACCACCATAGAGTTCATTATTTGCAAAATAATAATAATAATAATAATAAACCTAAAAAAATATCTAAAAATTAAAAAAAAAAACAAAATCATATTTATAACATTTAAACAAAAACAAAAATTCATGCTGTAAAAAAAATTAACATAAAAACAAACTTTAAAAAGTTAAAAAAAACTCTATACACTTGTAAAATATTAAATTGATTAGCAATCCGTATACAAAAATATTAATTATAATTAAAGAAAAAAAAAAACATAAAAAAATAATTAAAAAAAATATTAGAAATTTATAAAATTAAGTAATAAAAACAAATCATAGTTTATAAAGAAAATAAAATTAAATTAAACTTAAAATTAAACTAAATTAAAGAAAAAAACAAACAAAAATTAAATAAAAGAATGAATGATTGTTCAAATAAAAGTGTGTATGAGTGCGTGTGTGTGCGTTTGTAAAATAATTAAATATTTAATTATAAATTATTTAATATTAAACATAATAATTATAATATAATATTAGCATACTTTTTAGATAAAAATAAAAACAACAACAACAGTTAAGCATTAAAAAAAACAAAACAACACTCTTAATTATTAATTTTTTTTCCCCCACAAAAAAAAACTCACATTTATTTTTTTATAATTCCCTTAAAAAATTAACAAAACAAAATACGATAACAACAAAAAAAAAACTTTTCTTCTGGTTAAGAAAAACTTGAAACATTAATCGCAAGTTAAAAACAAAAACCCTTAACAAAAAGTAATAATTATTGAAAGTGAAAACAAAAGTAATAAAACAACAAAAATTATGTAAAACATTAAACATTTAGTTGTAGTCATAAATTATATTTAAACAAAAAACATTTAAAAAAGCAAAGAAATGAAACGGTAACAACATAAAAGATTAACTTGCAGAAATTTAACAAAAATATATATGCAACCAATAAGAAAGAACGATTTCTTTATCCCCTTCCCCCAAACCTAAAAAAGAATAAAACAAAAAAAATAAATTAATAAAAATTTAATAACGAAAAATTTTGTTTCAAAAAATGTTGATTTTGTTTCTTTTATTTTTTCTAAAGAAATTAAACTGTAGACCAGACTATAGACTAGACTTAAATCTAGACATGTAAACGGGATTTAATAAGGCTATTCTATAGCCTATTTTACAGGAGATTCTACAATCTACTCTATAGACAATTCTATAGTCTATTCAATAGATTATTCTATAGTCTGTTCTATAAACTATTCTATAGTCTATTCTATAGTCCATTCTATAGCCTATTCCAAAGACTATTCTATGGTCCATTCTATAGCCTATTCTACAGTCTATTCTATAGTCTCTTCTATAAACTATTCTATAGACTATTCCATAGTCTATTCTATAAACTATTCTATTGCATATTCTATAGAATATTCTACAGACGATTATATAGTCTATTCTATAGAATATTCTATAGACTATTCTATAGAATATTCTATAGCCTATTCTATAGAATATTCTATAGCCTATTCTATAGACTATTCTATAGTCTATTCCATAGACTATTCTATAGTATATAGACTGATCAATTATATATTTTATAGACTTTTCCATAGTCTATTCTATAGTTTATTGTATAAAGTATTCTATAGGATATCCTATAGACTCTTCTGTAGCATATCCTATAGACTATTCTATAGACTATTCTGTAGTCTATTTTATAGAATATTCTATAGTCTATTCTATAGAATATTCTATAGTATATTCTATAGTCTATTCTATAGACTATTCTGTAGACTATTCTATAGTATATCCTGTAGACTATTTTATAATATATTCTATAGACTATTCTATGTTCTACTCTATAGACTATTCTATAGTCTATTCTATAGACTATTCTATAGTCTATTCTATAGACTATTCTATAGTCTATTCTATAGACTATTCTATAGTCTATTCTATAGACTATTCTATAGTCTATTCTATAGACTATTCTATAGTCTATTCTATAGACTATTCTATAGTCTATTCTATAGACTATTCTATAGTCTATTCTATAGACTATTCTATAGTCTATTCTATAGACTATTCTATAGTCTATTCTATAGACTATTCTATAGTCTATTCTATAGACTATTCTATAGTCTATTCTATAGACTATTCTATAGTCTATTCTATAGCCTATTCTATAGACTATTCTATAGTCTATTTTATAGACTAATCTATAGTCTATTCTATAGACTATTCTATAGTCTATTCTATAGACTATTCTATAGTCTATTCTATAGACTATTCTATAGTCTATTCTATAGACTATTCTATAGTCTATTCTATAGACTATTCTATAGTCTATTCTATAGACTATTCTATAGTCTATTCTATAGACTATTCTATAGTCTATTCTATAGACTATTCTATAGTCTATCCTATAGACTATTCTATAGTCTATTCTATAGACTATTCTATAGTCTATTCTATAGACTATTCTATAGTCTATTCTATAGACTATTCTATAGTCTATTCTATAGACTATTCTATAGCCTATTCTATAGACTATTCTGTAGACTATTCTATAGACTATTCTATAGACTATTCTATAGCCTATTCTATAGACAATTCTATAGTCTATTCTATAGTCTATTCTATAGACTATTCTATAGTCTATTCTATAGTCTATTCTATAGACTATTCTATAGACTATTCTATATTCTATTCTATAGACTATTCTATAGTCTATTCTATGGATTATTCTATAGTCTATTCTATAGACTATTCTATAGTCTATTCTATAGACTATTCTATAGTCTATTCTATAGCCTATTCTATAGACTATTCTGTAGACTATTCTATAGACTATTCTATAGACTATTCTATAGTCTGTTCTATAGACAATTCTATAGTCTATTCTGTAGACAATTCTATAGTCTATTCTATAGACTATTCTATAGTCTATTCTATAGAGAATTCTATAGTCTATTCTGTAGACAATTCTATAGTCTATTCTATAGACTATTCTATAGTCTATTCTATACACTATTCCGTAGTCTATTCTGTATACTGTTCTATAGTCTACTTTATAGACTATTTTATAGTCTATTCTATAGACTATTCTATTGTCTATTTTATAGACTATTCTATGGTCTATTTTATAGACTATTCTATGGTCTATTCTATAGACTATTCTAAAGCCTATTCTGTAAACTACTCTATGGTCTACTATATCGTCTATTCTGTACACTATGCTATAGTCTAATCTATACACATTTCTATAGTCTATTCAATAGTATATTCTAGCACTATTGTATAGTCTATTCTATAGACTATTCTGCAGGCTATTCTATAGTCAATTCTATATGCTATTTTTTATTCTAGAGTCTAATATATAGACTTTTTTTGGAGTCCTCGTACTTTTTGTTAAATCGAACGATCTTAAACATTTAAATTTATTTACAATTTTCTTTTAAATTTTCTTCTTTTTTATATGAAATCAAAAATTTTGAATTTGTTTTTTTTTCTTAAGAGAACTTCAAATATTTCCCATCTAATTTATGATTTATTTACCGCAAATAAAAACACACATCCGAACAGTATTGAAGATATAAAACCAAAAATGAAAATTTACTTGAAACCTTAAAAAACTTAAAAACAAATATTAGAAGAAAAAACATCTAAAAGAAATATATTAAAACCCAAACAAAAACAAATATTTATTTACAAAAAGAACAAAAAAACCTAAAACATAATTAAGAAAAACAAAACTTTTGTTCATTAAAAAAAAAGAAAACAATTTTTTTATTTAATTTTTTTATAACAAAAAACAAAAAAAATTATTTTAATTTTTTTCTACCTATTGAATATAAAATATAAAAAAACAACGTAATTAAATAAAAGAAAAAATGTTATACAACTTTAAGCCATTTATTAAATAAGTAAACAAATAAAACAACAAAAAAAACACAATTTCATCTTAAAACAAACATAAAAAAGAAAAAACAACATAATATTAAACAAAAATAATAATTATAATAAAATTATTATTAAAAAAATATTTCATTTAATTTTAAGTTAATATTTCATAATTATTATTAAAATGCAACAACAACAAAAAAAAATAATAAAAAAATAACAACAAAACCCATAAATAATAATGATTATATGAAGGAAAAGAAAAATGAAAAGAATAAGCAAGAAAAACAAACAACAACAAAAAAACTTAATAAAAAATTTATGATATAATCAACCAAAAAATAAAAACAGGATCACGTTTTTCTTTTTTTTTGAAAAATTTAACATGTTGGAATAGTTGCTAGACTGTAGAATAGAATATAGACAAGACTTTAGTCTAGAATATAGACTCAACTATGGACTAGACTACATACTAGACTATATACTAGACTATAGACTAGACTATATACTAGACTACAGACTAGATTATAGACTATACTATAGAATAGACCATAAACTAGATTATAAACCAGACCAAAGTTTAGACTATAAACAAGTCTATAGACTAGACAATAGTTCAGACTATAAACTAGACTATAGACTAGACTATAGACTAGACTATAGTCTAGACTATAGACTAGACTATAGACTAGACTATAGACTAGACAATAGACTAGACTATAGACTAAACTATAGACTAGACTATAGACTAAACTATAGACTAGACTATAGACTAAACTATAGAGTACACTATAGATTAGACTAGACTATAGACTAGACTATAGACTAGACTATAGACTAGACTATAGACTAGACTATAGACTAGACTATAGACTAGACTATAGACTAGACTATAGACTAGACTATAGACTAGACTATAGACTAGACTATAGACTAGACTATAGACTAGACTATAGACTAGACTATAGACTAGACTATAGACTAGACTATCGACTAGACTATCGACTAGACTATAGACTAGACTATAGACTAGAGTATAGACTAGACTATAGACTAGACTATAGACTAGACTATAGACTAGACTATAGACTAGACTTTAGACTAGACTATAGACTAGAATATAGACTAGACTGTAGACTAGACTATAGACTCGACCATAGACTAGACTATAGCCTAGACTATGTACAAGACTATAGACTAGACGATAGACTAGACTATAGCCTAGACTATATACAAGACTATAGACTAGACTATAGACTAGACTATAGCCTAGACTATAGCCTAGGCTGTAGACTAGACTAAAGACTATACTATAGACTAGATTATAGACAAGGCAGTAGACTAGACAATAGACTAGACTATATAGTAGATTTAACCAAAGACAGTACTATAGGCTAGAGTATGTGTTAAAATATAGACTAGACGATAATCTATACTATAGATTGGACTATAAAGTACACTATAGTGTAGACTGTAAACTATACTGTAGACTATACCATAGACAAGACAATAGACTAGAGTATAGACTAGTCTTAACCAAAGACAATACTATTGACTAGACTGTGGGTTAAATTATATAAAAGAGTAAAGGTTATAGACTAGGATATAGACAAGACTATAGTCTAGACTATGAACTAGACTTAAGATTACACTAGTGTGTAGATCCCATTATAGGCTACACTTTGGACTAAACTATATAATATACTTAAGACTAGTTTTAAGACTAGAATGTGGGCAAGAAAAGACAATAAATTATTTACTAGCCTATAGTATATAATGTCGATTAAACTATAGTCTCTTTTAAAGCTCTTCTAAGATTTGTCAGACTCTCTAGTCCTTTTATTAAAAATCAAATAATTTACAAAAAAATCCGTTTTTTTTTTAAATCCAAAAATAATTTCTACTCTCATCTAAACAAAACTTTTTGTAATTTTTATAAAATTTTTTTAATTATCTAAAAGTATTTCTACCTCTTTCTTTTTCTCCCTGCATCCTTAGGCCTTTTAATGCATCCCTCAAGCCAACAGCCCAACAGTTTAAATAGTTTGGGTCAAGCAGCCTCTGCAAATCTAATGCGTTCATCACGTAGTGGTGGTGGTGGTGTTGGTGGACCACAAAATTTCGACCAAAACTCTATAATGATGAAATCCCTATATGAACAACAACAGCAGCAGCAACAGCTGCTGGCGGCTCAACAGTCATTGCAGGGTTTACTATCGCCCGGTTCGAATAGCAGTTGTAGCAGTACCACACAACAACAGCAACAGCAGCAGCAATCGAACAGTGTAAGTAGTAATAATTATCCCTTGGCCATGGATTGTGATCCACCTTTGGCCTCGCAACAAATGCCACCACCACCGCCACCCTTACAACTACATACAAATATGCGTTTTGGTGTTAATACCTCATCATCGTCTTTACAAGGTGGTGGAGTATCTTCCACTACATCGGGTGGTAGTACAGGCTCTTTAAATTCCTCACGCATACGACAAAATTCTGGCAGTTCAGGTGGTTTTAATCCTTTGCAGACCAACAAGCATCAGCCTTCAACAGCTGGTACAGCTGTGGCGCATCATCACAATTATGCACCCGCTTCGCTGCCAACAGATTTTGTTCATCATCCGCTGTCGGCGGCTGCCTCGCATCTAATGATGACCGATTCTAGCGTTATAACTGCCTCTGCAGCTGGCTCATCTACTGGACCTGCCTCGTATACATCCTGGCCCTCGGTGGCACCACCCAGCAATCATGTCTTTGGCCTGCCTCCACCACCACCGCCCTCACACATGTTAGCCGGCGTTAGTATGTCAAATGATATGATTAATGCTCCCGCACATTTACAGCAACAACATTTAATGCATCAACAGCAGCAGCAGCAACAACAGCAGCAGCATCAATTACAACATTCACAAAGGCGTGCCGTTGGCGGTGGTGGTGGTGGTGTTGGTTCGGATCGTCTACCTCCGGTCAATTCTAATAATAGTTCGAATTCTTCTGGTAATAATAGTGGTTCTGCCAGTGGAGATGCCTCTTCGACCATGGTAGGCGTTTGTGTTCAACAAAGTCCTGTAGTTATTCATTAAGTTTCTAATCCTTTCCCTCTGGTTTTCCTTACTTTACAAGAAAACACTTCTTCAACTCTCATTGCTTGACTTTTTCTTTTTGTTAAGAAAGACAGAGAAAGAGAGAGAGAGAGAAAGAGAGTTTTATTTGTAGGTAGTGTTTTATTCTATCTTGTACTACTTTTTTCTCTATATATTTTCTGCTCTATTACTGCTCTAAAATACTTTAAAAAAATTATTTTTTTTATATATATAAATATAAATTTTATTAATATAATTTAATACGAGATAAAACAAAAAAGAAACAAAAAATATATATTTGTATTTAATTTTTATTATTATCTTATATATATTTTATTGTCTTAATTTTTTTTTTGCTTTTTTCGTATAAAAAACAAAACAATTTAATTATTAATAATAACTATTTTAGACATTATATACATATACCTAAACTTATAACATTATAATATAAAAAAACTAAATAATAATTATTCAAAAACAAAACATATATATTTTAGTATATATGTTTATGCTACGATTTAATTTACAAAATTTTTAAAAATTTTTGTTCTTTTTAGGGAGAATAATAAAACAAGCTGCTTAAGAAAACAACAACAAAAAATAGTTAAAAGTAAAAATGTTTAGTTGCAAGTTAAAGCAACTAAATTTGTCTAAAAGAGAACATTAAGTCTACTCTCTAGTACAGCCTAAACATTACTCCATAGTTTAGATAATAGACTATTCTAAAGTCTAACAAATAGAAGCATCTCTAGTTCTATAGTCTAGTCTAAAGACAGTTTTATACTTCAGTCTATTGACTATTATACAGTCAATAGACTAAAGTATTTTATAGTCTAGTCTATAGACTATTCTATAGTCTAGTCTAAAGAGAAGTCTAAAGACTATTCTAAAGTATATTCTAAATACTATTCTACAGTCTAGTCTATAGACTATTCTATAGTTCAGTCTAAAGATTATTCTATAGCGTAGTCTAAAGGCTATTCTATAGTCCAGACTAAAAGCTATTGTATAGTCTAGTCTAAAAACTATTCTATTCTATAGTCTAATCTAAAAACTTTTCTATAGTCTAGCCTAAAGACTATTCTATAGTCTAGTCTATAGACTTTTCTGTAGTCTAGTCTATAGACTTTTCTGTAGTCTAGTCTATAGACTATTCTATAGTCTAGTCTATAGACTATTCTATAGTCTAGTCTATAGACTATTCTATAGTCTAGTCTATATACTATTCTATAGTCTAGCCTATATACTATTCTATAGTCTAGTCTATAGACTATTCTACAATCTAGTCTATAGACTAATCTATAGTCTAGCCTTAAGACTATTCTATAGTATAGTCTAAAGACTATTTTATAGTCTAGCCTAAAAACTATTCTATAGTCTAGCCTAAAGACTATTCTATAGACTATTCTATTGTGCAGTCTAAAGACAATTCTATAGTTTAGTCTAAAGACTAGTCTATAGTCTAGTCCAAAGACTATTCTATAGTCTAGTCTAATGACTATTCTATAGTCTAGTCTAATGACTATTCTCTAGTCTAGTCTAAAGACTATTCTATTGTCTAGTCTGAAGACTATTCTATTGTCTAGTCTAAAGACTATTCTATAGTCTAGTATAAATACTATTCTATAGTCTAATCTAAAGACTCTTCTATAGTCTAATCTATAGGTTACTCTATAGTCTAGTCTATAGACTAGCCTATAGTCTAGTATATAGACTGTTGTATAGTCTGGTCTGTAGACTATTATGTAGTCTAGTTTTTAGACTGTTCTATAGTCCAGTCTGTAGACTATTCTGTAGTCTAGTTTATAGACTATTCTATAATCTAGGCTATAGGCTGTTCTATGGTGGAGGCTATCAACTGTTCTATAGTCTAGGCTATAGACTTTTCAATAGTGTAGTCTATAGACTATTCTATAGTTTAGTCTGTGGACTATTCTATAGTTTTTCTTATAGACAGTCTAGTCTATAGATTATTCTGTAGTCTGGTCTATAGACTATTTTATAGTCTTGTCTATCGACTATCATATAGTCTCGTGCATATACAAATCTTTAGTCTGAGCAATATACCTTTCTATTGTCTAGTATATAGACTGTTCTATAGACTAGTTTATAAACTACTCTACAGCCTGACTATAGACTATTCTATAGTTTAGTCCATAGACTATTCTATAGTCTAGTTTATGGCTTATTCTATAGTATAGTCCATAGACTATTCTATAGTCTAGTTCATAGACTATTCTATGGTCTAGTCCATAGACTATTCTATAGTCTAGACCATAGACTATTCTATAGTCTAGTGCATAGACTATTCTATAGTCTAGTCCATAGACTATTCTTTAGTCTAGTCCATAGACTATTCTATAGTTTAGTCCATAGACTATTCTATAGTCAAGTTTATAGGCTGTTCTATAGTCTAGTCTATAGACCATTTTATTGTATAGTCTATACACTATTCCATAGTTTAGTCTATAGTCTAATCTATAGACTATTCTATAGTCTAGTCTATGGACTATTCTATAGTCTAGTCTATAGACTATTCTATAGTCAATAAGGCAAACCAAACATATTTATAATTTAGACAAATTTTGTTGTTAAGCTAATAAAAAAATTACTTAAACAGCCTATATTCTGCTATAAAACTAAACATATTTTACATTTCTTTCTTGTTATATTTTTGTTTAAATCCACTTATAATAACAACGGTTTTACGAATCCGTCCATAGTTTATTAAAGAAATCAACAACAATAAAGAAATACAAAAGGTGTTAACAGTTTCTGTAAGATTTAGTAATTGACAAAATCTTGACGACAAAGTGAAAAAGAGAGTTTTGAAACTAGTGGAATGCCTTTAATAAAACATTTCTCTTACAGCCAACCTTAGAAAATTGTCTATAGAAATAACAATTTTTCTAACAAAACTAACAAATGACCAATAAAACAGCAGCTTAAAAAAATATATAATTTAAACTATAAAAACTCTAAATAAAAGTTAGTTGTAGTAATTATATAAAAAAACAAATAAAGTGCTACTTTTAAATTAATGTTAAAGGCTACAAAAAAAAAAAAAAGAAATATATTGAAAAATAAAACTATAACATTATTTTTAAGTTTAATTTAATATAAATAACATTAAAAAAAGAAATATTTAACTATATTAAAACAATATGACTCAATAGTTTTTATATATAAATAAACTATATATTTCGATAATTTTAACAAAAAACAAAATAAAATATGCAACACAAAACAATAGCAAAATTTATATATTTTTTTCTTAATTTATTTAATTTTTTTTAGTTAAATTTTTTTTATATACACACACACTTTTTTCCTCGCCTTGTTTATAATATAAAATAATTTTTAATGCCAGCAATTAAACAAAAAGTAAATTGTACATTTATTTAAAAAAACAAAAAAAAACAATCATCAAATGTAAATTACATCTGCCGTTTTTTATATACAAACATACATATATATAAAAAAATCTAAAAGATTTCAAACCATCCTCTACATTTTTTTATTATTATTATTATTATTATTTTATTTAACTTTACAACAAAATGTATTTTTTTCTTTATTAGAAATAAAAAATAAAAATAAAACAAATTATATTTAAATTTAAAACAAACAACCAGAAAATACACAAGTAATTAAGTTTTAAAAATTTGCTAGTTATAAATTTGACTCTTACAATAAAATAAATCTAAATTTTATTAAAAAAAAAAATTGCAAAAAAAATGAAAAAAATTTAGTTTTATTTAAAAAAGATTCTATAAGTAGACTATAGAATAGTCTATAGAGTGGACTATAGAGTAGACTACTATTCTAGTCTGTAAAGTAGACTATAGAGTAGTCTAGAGTTGACTATAGAATAGTCTATAGAATAGACTATAGAACAGTATATAGACTAGACTGTAGCATAGTCTATAGAGTAGACTATAAATTAGTCTATAGAGTAGACTACAGAATAGTCTATAGAGTATAGAATAGTGTATAGAGTCGGCTATAAAATAGTCTATATAATAGACTACAGAATAGTCTATAGAGTAGACTATAGCATAGTCTGTAGAGTCTACTATAGGAAAATATATAGAGTAGACTATGAAATAGTCTCTAGACTATAAATAGAATAGTCCCTAGAGTAGACTATAGAATAGTCTATAGATAAGACTACTATTCTAGTCTATAAAGTAGACTATAGAATAGTCTAGAGTTGACTATAGAATAGTCTATAGAATAGTCTATAGCATAGACTATAAAATAGTCTACAAAGTAGACTATAGAATAGTCTATAGAGTAGACTATATAATAGTCTATAGGGTAGACTCTAGAATAGTCTATAGAGTAGACTATAGAATAGTCTATAGAGTAGACTATAGAATAGTATATAGAGTAGACTATAGAATAGTCTATAGAGTTGACTATAGAATAGTCTATAGAGTAGACTATAGAATAGTCTATAGAGTAGACTATAAAATACTCTATAGAGTAGACTATGTAATAGTCTATAGAGTAGACTATACAATAGTCTATTGGGTAGACTATAGAATAGTATATAGAGTAGACTATAGAATAGTCTATAGAGTAGAATATATAATAGTCTATAGAGTAGACAATAGAATGGTCTATAGCGTAGACTATAGAATAGTCTATAGAGAAGACTATAGAATAGTCTATAGAGTAGACTATATAATAGTCTATAGAGTAGACTATAGAATAGTCTATAGAGTAGACTATAGAATAGTCTATAGAGTAGACTATAGAATAGTCTATAGAGTAGACTATAGAATAGTCTATAGAGTAGACTATAGAATAGTCTATAGAGTAAACTATAGAATAGTCTATAGAGTAGACTACAGAATAGTATATAGAGTAGACTATAGAATAGTCTATAGAGTAGACTATAGAATACTCTATAGAGTAGACTATGTAATAGTCTATAGAGTAGACTATACAATAGTCTATTGAGTAGACTATAGAATAGTCTATAGAGTAGACTATACAATTGTCTATAGAGTAGACTATAGAATAGTCTATAGAGTAGACTATAAATTAGTCTATAGAGTAGACTATAAAATGGTCTATATAATAGACTATAGAATAGTCCATAGAGTGGAGTATAGAATAGTTTATAGAGTAGACTGTAGCATAGTCTATAGAGTCGACTATAGCATAGTATATAGAGAATAGTCTATAGAGTAGACTATAGAATACTCTATAGAGTTGACTATAGAATAGTCTATAGAGTAGACTATGTAATAGTCTATGGAGTAGACTATACAATATTCTATTGAGTAGACTATAGAATAGTCTATAGAGTAGACTATACAATTGTCTATAGAGTAGACTATAAAATGTTCTATATAATAGACTATAGAATAGTTCATAGAGTAGACTATAGAATAGTTTATAGAGTAGACTGTAGCATAGTCTATAGAGTCGACTATAGCATAGTATATAAAGTAGACTATGGAATAGTCTATAGAGTAGACTATAGAACAGTCCATAGAGTAGACTATAGAATAGTCTTAGAGTAGACTATAGAATAGTCTATAGAATAGTCTATAGAATAGACTATAGAATAGTCTATAGAATAGACTATAGAATAGTCTATAGAATAGACTATAGAATAGTCTATAGAATAGACTATAGAATAGTCTATAGAATAGACTATAGAATAGTCTATAGAATAGACTATAGAATAGTCTATAGAATAGACTATAGAATAGTCTATAGAATAGACTATAGAATAGTCTATAGAATAGACCATAGAATAGTCTATAGAATAGACTATAACATAGTCTATAGAATAGACTATAGAATAGTCTATAGAATAGACTATAGAATTGTCTATAAAATAGAATAGAGAATAGTCTATAGAATTGACTATAGAATAGTCTATAGAATAGACTATAGAATAGTCTCTAGAGTAGACTAGAATAGTTCTTAGAGTTAACTGTAGAATAGTCCCTTGTGTATACTATGAATTAGTGTATAGAGTAGACTATAGAATACTCTATAGAGTAGACTATAAAATAGTCTATAGAGAAGGCTAGAATAGTCCCTAAAGTTGACTATAGAATAGTCAAAAGAGTAGACTATAAAATAATCTACAGAGTAGACTATAGAATAGTTGTTAGAGTAGGCTATATAATAGTCTTTATATTCGACACTGGACCTCTTTATTAAGAACAAATTAAGATTGCCTTTTATGTTTATTATTGCATTATATTTTCGCACTAATACACACTTTTAAACATCTTGCACTTTTTTTCATTTATCAAATTTTTTGATATTTTACTTTTATCAATTTTAAATTTCCTTAACTAAAATAACCTTTCACTTGCAATAATTTTTCTATAACATGCCTTCCAGCTTAGAACATAACTTGAGCACGATAATGATGTTGCAATTTATTGGCACGACAACCCAATTTCATTTGCCATTTAGCTTGGACACGCTTCATAACATGTATATCACGAGCTTTTCGAGCAGCAGCATTTTGATCACTTGTTGTCCAGCCCAAAGAGCGATAAGTACTCAAGAGATGATGTAATTTACGATCGGATTTTTTAGGTACCACAGCACGATTGGGATTCAAACGTTGTTTGTAGTAACGCAGTAATGAACGATGACCAATTACGGCGCCAGAGGGTAAAACCAATTGATATTCATCACCATCCAGGAGATCGGGTACAACTTCTTCATCCACATCCATACCTTCTTGCTAAAATTGAGAAAGAGAATTGAGAAACATATCAATATTTTGTTTTATTTTCAAAAACTTACATGATCTGGATAACTGGAACTGTAATCATAATAATCAGCATATTCTGCCAAAGCCAAACCTTCATGCAACATTTGACAATGACCCTTATCCAACATATGTTTCCTTACAGCATCCAAAGTATAGAAAGTCTTACCGCGGTCATTGCACAACAAACAGATAAAGTAAACAGCCACCTTTTCACCCAAATAATTAAGAAGACCCTCCAAATCCGTACAGTACTCCAGGTCGGGTATGAAAAAGGAATGTGTTTCGGACATGTGTTTCAAATTATCCATAATATCTTCGGCTTTGTGAACACAAAACAAACAATCTTTATCTGTTAAAGGATTTTCAGCCAATTCATCATCTAATTCATCGGAATCTACCACTTCTTCCTCAACATCCTCGTAGTCATCATCATCGTCATCGGCCTCCATTTCTTCCGCCTGGGCCACTTGCTGTAGGGCAAATTTACCTTTACCTTGAGCAGCAGCAGCTATGGCAGGATGTGGTCTGGGTTGTATGACAGATTTAGTAGTTATTTCTACTTCTGCTCCTTGATTTTCTCTCTCAAATTTGGCCAAATTATCCTTGTGTTTTTTGCTATTCAAATGATTGTCGTGGGCCTTCTGGTTACCGAACTGTTTGCGACACGCGTTACAGTACAAACTCATTTGTTTCTCCTCATTAGCGGTGGCCTCAGCATTGCGCATTTGTATGACACGCGACTGGAATTCCTCCGCAGTGACTGGTGGCAATTCAGCCACTCGACGTTTGAGATTGTAACGATGCCAATCTGTTTTGTAATGTTCACGTTGTATATCTGCCGAGGCGAATTTAACGCTGCAATTAATGCAAGTAAAATTGGACATTTTTAATAAAAATTTCACAACTAATTTCTTTTTTAATCACTAAAATCTGCTTTTCAACTAATGAATGCAAAATCTAAACACGTTCTTGTTGTTTCTCTGTCAATTATAAAATGAGTGATTTGGGGGAGAGCAAAATGTCAAAATGTAAACATCTAAGAAATACAGAGGCAATGAAAACAAAAATCAACGGCGTTAAAGTATCTTTAAAGCTGCCAGATGATGAGAAATGTAAAAAATATAATATTTTAACAAGAAAATCAAGAAAACAAGAAAAATCTACAATATTAATAAAATTTTTAATGAAAATCATTCAAATCAGTGAAAATATCTTTGTTTTTTATAAGATATGGCAGAAAAAAATTTATAATATGAAAACACAAAAAAGTTATAATGACTTGAAATTTGACTTTAGCACTCAATAAATAAATGTTACAAGTTAAACTTTATTAATAAATCAAAAATTACTTTGAAGACGTATCCATTGATATCTATATCGACTATATATATCAATTAAAAGTCGAGATATATCTCATTAAAAATCAAAACTTTAAAGGCTTATAACTCCAAAAACTTAATAGAGTAAAGTTATATATGTCTATTTTTGTACTAATAAGAAGCAAGACTTTCAAGTAGAATAATATTTTTCTTAAAAAAAAGCCTAATTTTAAATACCTTTTTTACAACTTTATTTGCCATATCTTATTGGCATCTCTATGTTTAATTTATAACAAATCTGGCAGCTCTTTATTGATATGGCGTCAGCTGTTGAATTAGTCCCGCCGGTTGCTTAGTAAAATAACGGAAGTGTAAACAAAAATTCTTATTAGTTTTTTTATAAATTTAGTGCAAAAAAATTAGAAAAAATCGTCATGGAAGGCAAGGATAATCGATCGAAAGAGTAAGTATTTGCCATTCATTTGTTACTACTCAAAAGGACCACAGCAAACTGAAAATTTTCTCCATCCCAGTAAGCGTCACAAAATGAAGTCTCACTATCGCAATAAAAGCAAATATTGTAACACTTCTTCGTCCTCGGGTCAAGTGGAAACGGTACGCGGTTATGTTGATGTGGTAGATTCAAGTGATGAACGTTTTATAGATAGAAATGAATGGATAAGAGGTGGCCAAAAGGTGAAAACCGCTAAGAGCTATCCCTTGGAATTGGATGACTTCCCTGCCGGCGAGGAAGAGAATGAACAAATGCGTGCGGGAGATTTCAATTCCATGTCTCAATTACCCGCCGGCATGGGTGGTCATTTTAAATTCGCCTCTGAAAAGCAATGGGAACAAGCGGAAATGGAAGAATTCCTAGACAATACCGAAGCCAGTGAATATTTCACTTTAAATTTAAAACTCTTAAATGTGGGTCTACAAACTATACCCTTTTACAAACGTATGGATTACTCATCCTCTATGTTTAGCAAGGAACAATTGCAAAACATGGAAAAAGAAGCGGAGGCTGCTGAGAAAACCTATCAAAATGTTTTAAAAGAACATATAGAAAATCCCCGTATTAAAATTAATTCCGCCAGTCGTAAGACCAATTCAGCTAAAAGTCAAAAATCCACTAAAGCTAAAACTTCAGAAGCTGCCGATGAATTAGATGAGTTATTAAATATGACCTCAGATCAAATGTCAAAGGTTAGTGTTAAATCTGGTGCTAATACTCCAGCATTGAAACCAGCCTCACCGGATAATAAAACTGCTGATGGGGTTAGTTCAACGGTTGCAGATAATAAAGATGATATACAACAGTGGTTGGATAATGTACTCGATGAATAAAAACAAAGGTAATTATGGAAAAACTAATTTACTTAGTAGAATTTGAAATTTGTTAAAATAAAGTAGAAGTTGGAATTCGATAACTTTTTGGGAAACACCATAGAAATGAAAAAAGCTATCAGAATACAAGATTTATTATATTCATTTTGAATTTATCTAAAGCTCACAAGTGAAATTAGTTGAACTTTATAAAGTCATAGCCGTGGAATTTTTTAACATTTAGACATTTTGAGGGGCTACCAACTTGAAGAATATTGGCTACAAAACAAGATTTTAATAGTTTTTTACGAAATTACTTTTAAATTTACTAAAAAATGTTTTAAGTTACAAATTGGTTTTAGTTACAAATTTCGTGCTGAAAACGTCCCTTCATAACGTAATGAAGAATTTCAAATAATAGCATTTAGCACGCATATTGTATGAAGTAATTGTAAAACAAAAACTTAAACATGCTAATCCCTTATTAGTAAATTATGCACATTTTAAAAGTTTTCAAGAGTTCTTTGATGAGAGTACGTAGTTAGTGACAAAGCGGTTTGAAAGATTTCTTAAAGCCGTAATACACGATTGTCAGATCTTACAACGTTGTCAGTAAAATATTCTGAAAATTTCTAACAATCGTCCGAAATTACAATTTTTCTTTTGCAACGTTGTCAGAAGAAGCATTACCGAAAATATTGCAACACAAAATTTGTCAGTTGACAATATTATTAGACATTTTCTGCACATTTTACTGCCAACGTTGTAAGATCTAACAACCGTGTATACATAGCATTAGGATGAGCATCAAGTTTTCTAATAGTAAATTAGAGTTCTAATGATTTATGTTTAAAAGTGCAGTTTTTAATTAAAAAAAATATACTGCCTTATTCATAAACATTTAGCAAAGGTTTATAGGACAAATTTTTTTTTATGAAAATTTGATTTATAAACCTTTAATAAAAGTTTATGAATAAAACCCTAATACTTTAGTGTTACGTTAGAAATTTTTAAGTGAAACAAAGTGTTGTTAAAGTGATATTCCGTATATGAATATTTCTTTATGAAAAAGTAAAGAAATTTTGTGATTATACAGCAGGTGTTGGTTAGAAAAGCCACACCAATCATCAATACTATATGTGTCAATTCATTCTTGTACTCAATAAAGGAAATTTATAAATATTTACATATAGTAAAATCTGTATAAATCTTCTGTTATCAAAAATAGCAAAGAGTTTAAAATTCTCAGCTTTTCACGATAACTAAGACGTTTTTTTTTTATAGAAAATCTTTAGCTTTTCACGATTGCGAAGAATTTTTACAGTAAAACTTTAGTTGTTAACGATAGCGAAGAATTTTCTAAAAAAATATTCAGCTAATAACAAGAGCGCAAGAGATTTTCTATAGAAAATGTTAAGCTTTCCACGAATGCTAATTATTTTCTATAGAAAATAGTTAGCTTTCTATGATAGCAAAAGATTTTCTTAAGCCATCCATGATAGCAAGGATTTTCTCTTCAAAATCTTTGGCCATACATGATATCAAGCATAATAATCTCTACATTTCTAATCTAAACTTACTTTACATATAATTTCTAAATGACCTGAATTTCTTAAGTTACACAAAACCTTTTACCAATTAAAATAAACAAAATTCTTATAAAGTGTCATCATCACCTTTACCCCACCAAACTGGAAGCTCTAATATGGCGCTTACTTGAGCATTTCATTTATATTTATGCATTTTTTTTTCTTTTTTTAGTTCTGTTGCTATTCTATTTTGAAAATAAAATAACCCTCCCAGTAGTAATTAAAAAATAAAATGCACAACTTATGATACTTATGACAAACCAAATACGAAAGTTGATAATCTTTTCATGTGCATGAATAATTAAAATTTATTAAAAAGTTTTCAGCGCATTTTTTTGTATTCTTTCTACTGAATTGTGTTCTTTTGGTTCCAAAGCAAAGTTACAGTGAAAAAAAGTGCAACTAAGAAATACTAAAACAACTTTTTTTTTTGTAAGAAAAGATGCAGGACAAAAAATGTGTAAAAAACAGCAGTTATTTAAATGCATATAAAAAGTGTAATGGGAAACAGGGTATAGTATTAAAGATATGTATTTTTAAGACTATTGAGAACTAGACAGGATTAAAAACTTGATTGTAGTCAAGTCTATAGACAAGATCATAAACTATACCATAGACTATACTATAGATTTGACTATACTATAGATTTGACTAGACTATAGACTAGACTATAGACTAGACTGTGGACTAGACTATAGACTAGACTATAGACTAGACTATAGACTAGACTATAGACTAGACTATAGACTAGACTATACTATAGACTAGACTATAGACTAGACTATACTATAGACTAGACTATAGACTAGACTATAGACTAGACTATAGACTAGACTATAGACTAGACTATAGACTAGACTATAGACTAGACTATAGACTAGACTATAGACTAAACTATAGACTAGACTATAGACTAGACTATAGACTAGACTATATACTAGACTATAGACTAGACTATAGACTAGACTATAGACTAGACTATAGACTAGACTAAAGACTAGACTATAGACTAGACTATAGACTAGACTATAGACTAGACTATAGACTAGACTATAAACTAGACTATAGACTAGACTATAGACTTGACTATAGACTAGACTATAGACCAGACTATATGCTAGACTATAGACTAGACTACAGGTAAGACTTTAAATTAGTTATCTAGTCTATACTAGACTAGACTATAGGCTAGACTATAGACTATAGGCTAGACTATAGACTAGACTATAAACTAGACTATAGACTAGACTATAGACTAGACTATAGACTAGACTACAAACTAGACTATAGACTAGACTATATACTAGACTATAGACCAGACTATATGCTAGACTGGACTACAGGTAAGACTTTAAATTAGTTTTTTAGACTAGACTATTGGCTAGATTAGACTATTGGCTAGATTAGACTATTGTCTAGACTAGACTATAGACTAGACCAAAGACTGGGCTATTGACTAGACTGTAGGCTAGACTAGACTATAGACTAGACTACAGTTAAGACTTTAGACTATACTATAGACTAGACTATAGACTAGACTATAGACTAGACTATAGACTAGACTATAGACTAGACTATAGGCTAGACTATAGACTAGACTATAGACTAGACTATAGACTAGACTATAAACTAGACTATAAACTAGACTATAGACTAGACTATAAACTAGACCATAGACTAGACTATAGACTATAGTTTTGACTATAGACTAGATTATAGACTAGACTAAAGACTAGACTATAGACTAGACTATAGACTAGACTATAGACTAGACTATAGATTAGACTATAGACTACATTATAGACTAAACTATAGACAATAAATAAAAGGCTATATAGTAGACTAGACTACAGACTATAATATAAACTAAACTATAGTCTATATATATATATATATATAATATATATATATATATATATATATATAATATATATATAAATATATATATATATATATATATATATATATGACAGATTATAGACTAAACCATTTGCTGGACTATAGACAAAACTATATAAAGAATGTGAATTCCTTCATGATCTTCTTGTCGAGTGTATGCGATAGACTTAACTGAAAAATACTTTCCCAATTACCATTTTACTCTCACATTAACATTAACCGCTCTTTTCATTATAACCTATAAATACTTCAATAAATAATTTAAATCCTTCCCACTCCCTACAAAAAAAAAAAAAAAAAAATTATGTATATTTTAGCTCGTTAGTGTAAAAATCTGTTTTTGCTCACTTTTTTGTGTTTGCCTTCTTCTATTTTACTTCTAATGAATACAAAAGGTAGCACGCAAAATCTTGCATAGATTTGCATAAACATGTTTGTTTTTTAATAGAGTAGAAAAAAATTAAATAAACAAAAAATAATGGCAAAATATGAATAAATAATGAGAATAATTTTTTCATGTTAAGAAATGCATTTGTAAATAAAATAACTTGAGAGTATGGGACACAAAATGTTAGAAAATATTTAAAATAAATTCATATTAATTATAACTTAGTTTCTTTTAAAGAAAAAAAATGATGTATAACTTTTGTAGTCATCTCATCCCTAGGAAAGAGGTGAAGTCATGGGAATTTTGAAAAAATATTTCATAATATTTTTAATATGATTTTTTCATGCCTTATGTTAAGAGTTCTATTAAAAAACTTGTAAAGAACATAATAATTTATGTCAAACATTTGACATCTTGAAAAAAGTTCCCATTAAAGTAATGACACTATTAGTATTAGTTAAGGTTTGTTCTGCAAACATCAACTATGAAACCGTAAGGAGCATGTAAGTTAATAACATTTTGGGATAAGTTCATTGCTGAAACAATAGGACTCACTCACAGCAGTCCCTTTAGGGCTAAATGTCGGAAATGAGTTGGGGCAAGCGCAGCTCTACGCATACCCAAATGTTTCATTAAAGATTTAGATGATATGACGAACGACGATGGATGTAAGTTATTTTCTTCTTCGATAAAACTCCCTTTCATTGTCAAGGTATGTTTCGGCGATTACTCTTTGCATATCAGAACTATTGCGCTCGTTCCCCACCAGGGTGGCATGTTACCTTCATCAAATCTTCATCTTGGTGTTATTGAAATCCAACCAATAGTCCGATGGATCTATAAACTGGTAACGATCAAATATTATGATTTGATATGGAGTGTAACCAGACCTCCAGACAATATAGTACTACGGGTGACCAATTGTCCGAAGAACTATGTTCTCACTGGTCAGCTGGTAGAGTTTCCTTCATTATCTGCGTAGTGACTGTGGTTTATAACCAAGTTAGCGCGGGAAAGAATGTTGGTTTAGAGACTAATATGTAAGGAATATGTCTGAATTCGCTCTACGATGCTGTTGCCATCTCAACAGATGTCACTGGGTGATGTGACAATGCAATTTAAGCTGAATTTCTAAATCTGTTAAGTATGTTTTTCTCTTCATATAGAAGTAATGCGCCAGTATAGGTTGGGTAATTTCGGTAGTTTTCTGTCATTCCGTGCATCGTTCTTTATGATCTGCAAATGTTGAAATTGATTAAATTTTACCTAAAATCTTCTTCGCTCGCCATCTCAACAGGATGCATATTGATTAACGCTGTTCAGGTAATGGTTAGGTCATGGGCCGTCACTCGGCAGTTAGTGTTTTCGTTTGGATATTCCTACTTAGTCACATAGTCTTAAGTCCATCCAGTGAATAAAAAAGCTCAGGGTGAAATAAAGTTGGTGTTTACGTAAAGCTCTTAAACATTGGTACCGCCGCCGTTGCTACGTAATTCGTGTGCTGTTGCCCAAAACAAAGTCCTGCAGTGGCATTAAAGCCCCTTTGCAAGACACATAAAGGCTTTGTTGATTTTTATCTAGTTTACTGTAAGTTTAGGTCACACAAGAAAGGCTCTCCCGTTAATAAATATAGAAAACTAACGAACATTGGATTAGTGTGACTAACAATAATGATGGCTTTTTGTTGAAGATTAGACTGTAGACTAGACTACAGGTAAGACTATAGACTAGACTATATGCTAGATTAGACTATAGACTGGACTACAGGTAACTCTTTAAACTAGTTTTTTAGACTATTGGCTATAGACTAGGCTATAAACTAGATTATAGACTGTACTATAGATATATAGTCTATATAGATTATATAGACTAGACTATAGAATAGATTATAGACTAGACTATAAACTAAACTATAGTCTAGACTATAAACTAGAGTATAGACAAGATTATAGACTAGACTATGGACTAGACTATAGACTAGAAAATAGACTAGACTATAAACTAGACTAATCTAGAGTATATAAGCTCGGTTGAAGTTATATACACAAAAGAAAGACTCCTCCGTTAATAAATTTGGAAAACTAACGAACATTGGATTAGTGTGTCTAACAACGATGATGGCTTTTTGTTGAAGATCGCGATTCGGTCAGCAATATACATTTCCATGCATTGATTTCGCAACAATAGTGGTGCTCATCCCAGCAGCGTAGTTAAGTCTTTTATCAAGTAATGTTTCAGACATATCTGAAGATTTCCTGATATTCCAGCGGGTCTGCAATGATTAGAGATTAGACAGCTGGAGTTACTTGTACATGAATGAGAGTCAGCATTGTACAAATATTGATACCTGCATGTTTTTTTCAAGACACAAAGGGACATTGATGTATGGTCTCTAATAAGAGACCATACATCGTCTTGCGTAATACGTTACCATGTCCTAGTTCAGCTACAAAAGAGGTCATCATTCCAACAGCGTGGTTATATCTTTTATCGAGTAATGTTTCAGACATGTCTGAAGATTGCCTGATATTCCTGAGTGGGACAGCAATGGTTAAAGATTAGACAACTGGAGTACTTGTACAAAGGAACGTTGATGTATGGCCTCTAGTAAGAAACGATGACTTGTTTCAGACATGTCTCAAGATTGCCTGATATTCCTTAGCGGGACTGCAATGGTTAGAGATTAAACAGCTGAAAAATGCTGAATCCGTTTAATGTATAAGTAAATACATTAAGCGGATTCAGCATATTGATACCTGTATGTTCTTTTCAAGACACAAAGGGCAGTTGTTGTGTGGTCTCTAGCTTGATCAGTGATACAATATAAGCTTAGCCGACAAGGCAGGCACTTATGTAAAACACTCAATGTGTCCCATGTAGTGAATATTGCAGAACGGGAAGAAGTTATGGACAGTCCACGCAGACTTCACCAAATATATGGCCCCGCAAGAGAGAAAAAGGGGAAAACAAGCCCGAACAGAAAAAAAGCTAAAAAAAATCCATCTGCAGAAGCTTCGGATAAGACTCCGAAATGTTCTCAACAAACACCAAAGGAGAGTGTACCAAAGCGATTTCAATCTGTAAAAGCTACTGGTAGCAGTTCAGATTTGGATAAGGAAGGAACAAGTTGGACGGTGATAAAAAGCAAATGTATCCTACACCACTTAAGTCGAGGTCAGATACGTTGATAATATTAGATGTCAAGGCATTTGGTCTACGAAATACGCTTCAACAATAAAGAGTGTAGCGCCTCTTAGAGTTATTTTATATTCCCTATGATTCTGCTTAAGTTTTGAACAACATATACATTTGCCTTTTATGTGAATCTTTAAAAAGTTGTAATTAAAATTAATGACAATATAAATACAAAAGATATCATAAGTTTATGTAGCTAAGTTGTCAAGCCGTTTCCAACGAGAAAAAAACTAAACATACACTTGTTCAAAGATAACATCATCTCAAATACTTAACATTTACAATATAATTATTCCAGTTTTAATATAAAAACTTGAAAGTTAAATATAATAGAAATAAGGATTTTTTGTTCATCCAATGCAAAACTAACCTCATTATTTTAAGAACATAACCTCAAATAACAATAAATATGAAAATATATACATTAATCGTTATCTGTTTGTTATGCAAATAATAACAACAATTCATAGTTAATTAACCATTAAATTTTGCGTTTGTTGATAAAATTTTCAATTTGATACAACAAGTGCCTTGTTATTATCTATAAACCACCTTCTTAAACACACACCCCACATTAGTACTCTGGGATTTTGTATAGGAAAATGTTAGAAATATGCAAAATTCTCAAACAAACAATCAATGTAAATTTATTTTTTTTTTGTCAAACATTTTAATTTTAACTTATCTCAACTACCCACCCTCTAATTTTCGGTTATTCTTTTGCTTTGAATCTATATTGTATTTAGTGTTTATTGAAGTTTATTAAAAACTTTATTGTGTGGCTTAACAAGGGTGTTTTTCTTGTGTGTTTAGCTCTTAAGGCGTAAAGTTAACAATTTCCCCCTTTTTGACACTTATAACTTTTAATGACAGTAAATGACAGCAGTAATATTTAAAGGACAAAAACAAGTGTTTGTCATATTGTTATTGTTGCTGTTCTTATGTCACAATTTAAATAATTTATGGTTTTGTTGTAACAGTAGCATTATTACAAATTAGTTATATGTAGTAACCACCCCTTTTCTACCCTGACCTTTATTTGTTTATTTGTACAATATCATTTCGAATATTTGACATTGTAATTACAGATTTATATTCATATATACAACAATAATGTATAAATTACAGATAAATATCATGAGAAGAACTGTAAATCAAAGCTATAGATTAAATAGCAGAAGTGTGTTTTAATCAGAGTTTATTAATAAGATTTGTATGGCCAATTAACTTCAAACAAAAGTCTTTCTCTGTTCTAAACCATCTATTCAGGTTCTAGTGATTACCCTTAATGCTAAAGAACCTTAATCGAACTTCTATCAATAACCAAAAGTTAGTTGTTTTAAGTTTCAAAATTAACGATATTGACTTGCCCTATGTTATGTACTACTACGAGGTCAAAAGTAAGATACATAGATAGATATCTATATATAGATAGATAGATAGATAGATAGATAGATAGATAGATAGATATCTATATATAGATAGATATCTATATATAGATAGATGGATGGGTGGATGGATGGATGTACTGAACTAGAACTGAACTAGAACTGAACTAGAACTGAACTAGAACTGAACTAGAACTGAACTAGAACTGAACTAGAACTGAACTAGAACTGAACTAGAACTGAACTAAAACTGAACTAGAACTGAACTAGAACTGAACTAGAACTGAACTAGAACTGAACTAGAACTGAACTAGAACTGAACTAGAACTGAACTAGAACTGAACTAGAACTGAACTAGAACTGAACTAGAACTGAACTAGAACTGAACTAGAACTGAACTAGAACTGAACTAGAACTGAACTAGAACTGAACTAGAACTGAACTAGAACTGAACTAGAACTGAACTAGAACTGAACTAGAACTGAACTAGAACTGAACTAGAACTGAACTAGAACTGAACTAGAACTGAACTAGAACAGAACTAGAACAGAACTAGAACAGAACTAGAGCAGAACTAGAACAGAACTAGAACAGAACTAGAACAGAACTAGAACAGAACTAGAACAGAACTAGAACAGAACTAGAACAGAACTAGAACAGAACTAGAACAGAACTAGAACAGAACTTGGACAGAACTAGGACAGAACTAGGACAGAACTAGGACAGAACTAGAACAGAACTAGAACAGAACTAGAACAGAACTAGAACAGAACTAGAACAGAACTAGAACTGAACTAGAACTGAACTAGAACAGAACTAGAACTGAACTAGAACTAGAACTGAACTAGAACTGAACTGGAACTGAACTAGAACTGAACTAGATAGATAGATAGATAGATAGATAGATAGATAGATAGATAGATAGATAGATAGATAGATAGATAGATAGATAGATAGATAGATAGATAGATATATAGATATATGGATAAATAGATAGATAGATATATAGATAGATAGATAGATAGATAGATAGATAGATAGATAGATAGATAGATAGATAGATAGATAGATAGATAGATAGATAGATAGATAGATAGATAGATAGATAGATATATGGATAGATAGATAGATAGATAGATAGATAGATAGATAGATAGATAGATAGATAGATAGATAGATAGATAGATAGATAGATAGATAGATAGATAGATAGATAGATAAATAGATAGATAGATAGATAGATAGATAGATAGATAGAAAGATCGATAAATAGATAGATAGATAGATAGATAGATAGATAGATAGATAGATAGATAGATAGATAGATAAATAGATAGATAGATGCAGTTGTGGCTATTATTAAATCCCTTAAACTCCCCCATCTGAAAAATAACTCCTGCTTAAGGAAGTAAAAACAATATAGAGATAAACCACTTCAAAAGTCATCAATTATAATTGATTCCACTTTAATCTACACACACACTAACCTCTTTAAAATCAACATGATCAACATCATCATCATCATTTTTGCAACCAACGTTCATAAATGTATTTTTAGTGGTTTGTGGGCAAAAAAAAAAAACAAAACATATTTTAGTGGTTCTTTTTATTATTGTTTCACTAAAGAGCCCTTAAAACTTTGATTCCTTATGCAGTAACTGTCTCGCTCACAATACATTTTGTTATTGTCCTTTACATTACATTCTCGTTTAACCCCCCGCCTAAAGGCAGAGAACAAAAAATAAAACTTTCAATTATTAATAACAATGACGATTATCTGCTCATTAGTGTTATACAAGCTTTTGACTTCCTTCCGTTCTAAGGCAGAAGTATAACAGTTGTTAGTTGTTGGTTATTACTTTTTTTATATAGAAATTTGTTATTTAACATTTTGAAATTGTTTTTTCCTTTCCAATTTATGGTTGGTTTTTCAAATGAATGGTGGTAAAACAAAAACCAACAAAAAAAAAAAAAACTTTGCATATTTTCAGACGTTATAATTGTTTTAAAAACCCAAACAACAGGATAATGGTTTGTGTTGCCACTTGCCATAAAAAACATAAAAATACAAGGACTTGATTTCATTTTTGTTCTCTTCTCTCAAGTGCTTGATGGTTGCATGGAAAAAATTTCCATGTGAATGAGACGAACAAAAAGGGCGGGCGTTTATTATTTGTAACAAAGAATGTAAAATGAAAAAAACAAGAAATATATGTATTTATATTCACATACAAACATATATATTCTTTTTGTTATTATTCCGTTTGGAAAAATGTTATAAATTGTATTTATGCTTTGGGGCATAAATGAACTTGTGACAGTATGATGACGATAAAGATGTTGATGATGTTGTGATTGCTGCTGCCGCTGTTGACAGTTATCTCTTTTTATGTGTTTTTGTGTTAATAAATTGACGTTTAGAATTCTACTTGTTTTAGCATTTATTTTCGTAATGGAACATACTTAAACTTTTTTCTATTTTTTATTTGTCTATTTATATCAATTAAAAACATTTTACTTTTACAAATGTATCATAAATAAAAGAGTCCTTTATTTATTTATTTATTGAATACAAATCAATATATTAGATTTCAGATACGAGGTTAGTTATTCAAACTGAGTAACTTTCTTAGTCTCCGCTTGCTAAATGGTAAAATCTAATACTAATCAATGCAAATATGCTAGAAATCTATTCTGATAATAATCCTGAAATATGCTTAGAGTTCTACATGTATGAACTGAACTAGAACTGAACTAGAAATGAACTAGAACTGAACTAGAACTGAACTAGAACTGAACTAGAACTGAACTAGAACTGAACTAGAACTGAACTAGAACTGAATAGAACTGAACTAGAACTGAACTAGAACTGAACTAGAACTGAACTAGAACTGAACTAGAACTGAACTAGAACTGAACTAGAACTGAACTAGAACTGAACTAGAACTGAACTAGAACTGAACTAGAACTGAACTAGAACTGAACTAGAACTGAACTAGAACTGAACTAGAACTGAACTAGAACTGAACTAGAACTGAACTAGAACTGAACTAGAACTGAACTAGAACTGAACTAGAACTGAACTAGAACTGAACTAGAACTGAACTAGAACTGAACTAGAACTGAACTAGAACTGAACTAGAACTGAACTAGAACTGAACTAGAACTGAACTAGAACTGAACTAGAACTGAACTAGAACTGAACTAGAACTGAACTAGAACTGAACTAGAACTGAACTAGAACTGAACTAGAACTGAACTAGAACTGAACTAGAACTGAACTAGAACTGAACTAGAACTGAACTAGAACTGAACTAGAACTGAACTAGAACTGAACTAGAACTGAACTAGAACTGAACTAGAACTGAACTAGAACTGAACTAGAACTGAACTAGAACTGAACTAGAACTGAACTAGAACTGAACTAGAACTGAACTAGAACTGAACTAGAACTGAACTAGAACTGAACTAGAACTGAACTAGAACTGAACTAGAACTGAACTAGAACTGAACTAGAACTGAACTAGAACTGAACTAGAACTGAACTAGAACTGAACTAGAACTGAACTAGAACTGAACTAGAACTGAACTAGAACTGAACTAGAACTGAACTAGAACTGAACTAGAAAAGAACTAGAAAATAACTAGAAAAGAACTAGAACTAGAACAGAACTAGAACAGTACTAGAACATTACTAGAAAAGAACTAGAAAAGAACTAGGACTAGAACAGAACTAGAACAGTACTAGAACAGAACTAGAACAGAACTAGAACAAAACTAGAACAGAACTAGAACAGAACTAGAACAGAACTAGAACAGAACTAGAACAGAACTAGAACAGAACTAGAACAGAACTAGAACAGAACTAGAACAGAATAGAAACAGAACTAGAACAGAACTAGAACAGAACTAGAACAGAACTAGAACAGAACTAGAACAGAACTAGAACAGAACTAGAACAGAACTAGAACAGAACTAGAACAGAACTAGAACAGAACTAGAACAGAACTAGAACAGAACTAGAACAGAACTAGAACAGAACTAGAACAGAACTAGAACAGAACTAGAACAGAACTAGAACAGAACTAGAACAGAACTAGAACAGAACTAGAACAGAACTAGAACAGAACTAGAACAGAACTAGAACAGAACTAGAACAGAACTAGAACAGAACTAGAACAGAACTAGAACAGAACTAGAACAGAACTAGAACAGAACTAGAACAGAACTAGAACAGAACTAGAACAGAACTAGAACTAGAACAGAACTAGAACAGAACAGAACTAGAACAGAACTAGAACAGAACTAGAACAGAACTAGAACAGAACTAACACAGAACTAACACAGAACTAGAACAGGACTAGAACAGAACTAGAACAGAACTAGAACAGAACTAGAACAGAACTAGAACAGAACTAGAACAGAACTAGAACAGAACTAGAACAGAACTAGAACAGAACTAGAACAGAACTAGAACAGAACTAGAACAGACTAGAACAGAACTAGAACAGAACTAGAACAGAACTAGAACAGAACTAGAACAGAACTAGAACAGAACTAGAACAGAACTAGAACAGAACTAGAACAGAACTAGAACAGAACTAGAACAGAACTAGAACAGAACTAGAACAGAACTAGAACAGAACTAGAACAGAACTAGAACAGAACTAGAACAGAACTAGAACAGAACTAGAACAGAACTAGAACAGAACTAGAACAGAACTAGAACAGAACTAGAACAGAACTAGAACAGAACTAGAACAGAACTAGAACAGAACTAGAACAGAACTAGAACAGAACTAGAACAGAACTAGAACAGAACTAGAACAGAACTAGAACAGAACTAGAACAGAACTAGAACAGAACTAGAACAGAACTAGAACAGAACTAGAACAGAACTAAAACAGAACTAGAACAGAACTAGAACAGAACTAGATCAGAACTAGAACAGAACTAGAACAGAACTAGAACAGAACTAGAACAGAACTAGAACAGAACTAGAACAGAACTAGAACAGAACTAGAACAGAACTAGAACAGAACTAGAACAGTACTAAAACAGAACTAGAACAAAACTAGAACAGAACTAGAACAGAACTAGAACAGAACTAAACACTGTGAAATCTATACTTTTTCCCCCTTTAACTGTTCCAATTATCTTACAATAAACACCTACCAATTTACTATTTTTTTCTTTAGTTTTTCATATTCCCTTTCACTAAAAGTTTCTCAACTGTCCTCGTATTTAATTGAAAGAGTTTTTCAATTTAGTTTCTTTTATTTGCCTACTTTTAAGTATTTTTTCCCTTTTTATACATATTTATTATCTTAATGTTGCTGTGTACTACAATTTTTGCAATTTCATGCTAAATTTTATGCTTGTTAATTTTTATTTATTTCTATAATATAAATTTATTTTTTCTAAATTTCTTTTATCCTCTCCTATACTCTTTCAGCATTATCGTATGCATCCTTTTTTTCAATCTTATAATTTTCATAATTTTTCTCCTTTTTATTAATTTTTTTTTCGTATTTATTCAAGTCTTTTTTGTTGAAGTATTCATTAATTAGCGTTGTATACTTGTTAAATAGAAAGTTATTCATGATTTCATTTTATATAGGATTATACAGTTTTTATTTGTAGACCGTAGCAATGAGTTTTTGTAAATAATTTCATTGCTTATTCATTGCATTTTATATTAAACGCTTAAATGAGAAAATTTTGTATCCACTTAAACCAACAACGGCATTTTATTATTGTGAGATTTATATTTTTAATAAAAATGGAGGGAAACGTAGCTATAATTTGGTAACTTTACTACAACTAGCGTATTATTAGAGTTTTAATCGTGGGGAAAATACCGCCCACAACATAGTAGTTTATATAAAGGTGGGTAGTGAGTAAAGGATGCCAGATGTTGTGGGTTTCAAGAATACGAACTGAATCATATAACTAGAACCGAACTAGAACAGAACTAGAATTGAAGAAAGGAAAAGAATAGAACAGAAGTAGAATAGAACTAGAACAGAACTAAAACTTGAACAGAACTAGAATAGAAGTAGAACAGAACTAGAATAGAAGTAGAACAGAACTAGAACAGAACTAGAACAGAACTAGAACAGAACTAGAACAGAACTAGAACAGAACTAGAACAGAACTAGAACAGAACTAGAACAGAACTAGAACAGAACTAGAACAGAACTAGAACAGAACTAGAACAGAACTAGAACTAGAACAGAACTAGAACAGAACTAGAACAGAACTAGAACAGAACTAGAACAGAACTAGAACAGAACTAGAACAGAACTAGAACAGAACTAGAACAGAACTAGAACAGAACTAGAACCGAACAGAACTAGAACCGAACAGAACTAGAACAGAACTAGAACAGAACTAGAACAGAACTAGAACAGAACTAGAACAGAACTAGAACAGAACTAGAACAGAACTAGAACAGAACTAGAACAGAACTAGAAAAGAACTAGAACAGAACTAGAAAAGAAGTAGAACAGAACTAGAACAGAACTAGAACAGAACTAGAACAGAACTAGAACAGAACTAGAACAGAACTAGAACAGAACTAGAACAGAACTAGAACAGAACTAGAACAGAACTAGAACAGAACTAGAACAGAACTAGAACAGAACTAGAACAGAACTAGAACAGAACTAGAACAGAACTAGAACAGAACTAGAACAGAACTAGAACAGAACTAGAACAGAACTAGAACAGAACTAGAACAGAACTAGAACAGAACTAGAACAGAACTAGAACAGAACTAGAACAGAACTAGAACAGAACTAGAACAGAACTAGAACAGAACTAGAACAGAACTAGAACAAGAACAGAACTAGAACTAGAAGACTATAGACTAGACTATAGACTAGACTATAGACTAGACTATAGACTAGACTATAGACTAGTATATAGACTAGACTATAGACTAGACTATAGACTAGACTATAGACTAGACTATAGACTAGACTATAGACTAGACTATAGACTAGACTATAGGCTAGACTATAGACTAGACTATAGACTAGACTATAGAATAGACTATAGACTAGACTATAGACTAGACTATAGAATAGACTATAGACTAGACTATAGACTAGACTATAGACTAGACTATAGAATAGACTATAGACTAGACTATAGACTAGACTATAGACTAGACCATAGACTAGACTATAGACTAGACTATAGACTAGACTATAGACTAGACTATAGACTAGACTATAGACTAGACTATAGACTAGACTATAGACTAGACTATAGACTAGACTATAGACTAGACTATAGACTAGACTATAGACTGACTATAGACTAGACTATAGACTAGACTATAGACTAGACTATAGACTAGACTATAGACTAGACTATAGACTAGACTATAGACTAGACTATAGACTAGACTATAGACTAGACTATAGACTAGACTATAGACTAGACTATAGACTAGACTATAGACTAGACTATAGACTAGACTATAGACTAGACTATAGACTAGACTATAGACTAGACTATAGACTAGACTATAGACTAGACTATAGACTAGACTATAGACTAGACTATAGACAAGACTACAGACTAGACTATAGACTAGACTATAGACTAGACTATAGACTAGACTATAGACTAGACAATAGACTAGACTATAGACTAGACTATAGACTAGACAATAGATTAGACTATAGACTAGACTATAGACTAGACTATAGACTAGACTATAGACTAGACTATAGACTAGACTATAGACTAGACTATAGACTAGATTATAGACTAGACTATAGACTAGACTATAGACTATAGCCTAGACTTTAGACTAGACTATATAATGGACTATAGGCTTGACTATAGACTGGACTATAGACTGGACTATAGACTAGACTATAGACTAGACTATAGACTAGTCTATAGACAGGACTATAGATAAGACTGTAAACTATAGTATAGTCTATATACTAGACCATAGACGAGAACGTAAATTAGACTATATACTAGACTACAATATAGACAAGATATAGATTAGACAATGGATTGGACTATAGACTATACTACAGACAGTATAGTCCAGACTGTAAAAGAGACTATAATCCATATTATAGACAAGTGGATAGATTTTACTTTAGTCAAATTTTTTATATTATTATTATTATTATTATTATTATATGATTTAGGAAATGTTAAAATTATTATCAGAAACTTTTTGAGAGATACATTTACATCTGGCATATCTTTTTTCTCTTTCCTCAACGCAACTTAAATCTTCACTACCTCTATTACCATCAGACCCTTTCTTCTAACATTAGTTACAATTTGTTGCTTGTTTTTCAGTTGGTTAAATTTATTTTCGACTTCCATTTTGTTATGATCCCTTACTACGTTTAACATGTACTTGAGTTCGCTTAGTCCCCCCACTAGCCCAACTTAATACTACTAATGCGAGATTTCTGTGTACAATGAAATACATCCAAATACACAAAATTATTTGCAATTATATTCCCCTGTACTAGTACTGATTTTTGAAGTACTTTTGTGCAAATTGTATAGAGTTTCAGTTTTCAATTTTATTTAATATTTTTTTTTTTTGTTAGTCTACTCCTTTTACATTCTGATAAGTGCGTAGCTAAAAATATGAATGGCTGCAGCACAGAAAATTTATTTTTGTTAACGGATGAAATAATTTTTTAATCGTAATATAACTTAAGTGGTGAGATTGTTATTTTGTGGTTAAAGAAAATATATGTTGCATGAAAACTCATTAAGAGTTTAAAAAAAACATTCTAAATAAATGAAATTTTAAAAGTTAGCCTACAAGGTTTTGCTGAAATAAAGTTTTGAAATCTCACCAATACAGTTTTAACTACTTACTACCCAAGTCCTTGACTTTTTTTAAGAAAAACTATTAAAATATTAAATTTTTTTAATTGCATTTCATTTTAATTTCCTTAATTATTATATATTACATTTATTTATTTTCTTAAATTTAAAACTAAAAATTATTATTAATTTTAATAAATATTGCACAGTTTTGGTGTTTGAATTCACCTACAAAAAATACAATGAAATAATTTTTTTTTTTCTATTTACAAAATCCTATTTATTTTAAAAAATATTCAACAAATTTAATTAATTACGAACGTTCTTAAGTTAAATTATAAAACATAACTTGAACTTCTTTTACAACGGACAACCGTGCACATAACCGACATTGCGAAATATGGCCGCAGCTGCTGCTGATGTTAGAAAATTACAGGGATTAGTGGCGTTGAATGATGTTAAGCCGGGCGGACAACATCCCAAAGGGTTTCCTGAACCATTTTCCGCTACATATTCCTTTTCCATTGAGGCCTGATGGCGTAATTGTTCTAGGCGCAGTTGATTTTGTCGTTTCCATTTGGTTCTAGACAGAGAAAATGGAAAAAATAGTTAAAAATTTAGTATTCAAGAGGCAAAGTTAGGGCCTAGAATATGAATATAATATTCATGACTAAAATATAGTTCAGAACTGAAATATAACTGAACTAGAACTGAAATAGAACTGAACTAGAACTGAACTAGAACTGAACTAGAACTGAACTAGAACTGAACTAGAACTGAACTAGAACTGAACTAGAACTGAACTAGAACTGAACTAGAACTGAACTAGAACTGAACTAGAACTGAACTAGAACTGAACTAGAACTGAACTAGAACTGAACTAGAACTGAACTAGAACTGAACTAGAACTGAACTAGAACTGAACTAGAACTGAACTAGAACTGAACTAGAACTGAACTAGAACTGAACTAGAACTTAACTAGAACTGAACTAGAACTGAACTAGAACTGAACTAGAACTGAACTAGAACTGAACTAGAACTGAACTAGAACTGGACTAGAACTGAACTAGAACTGAACTAGAACTGAACTAGAACTGAACTAGAACTGAACTAGAACTGAACTAGAACTTACCTTCGATTTTGATACCATGTTTTCACTTGTGTCTCCGACAAATTTAAAGTTTCCGCCACATCGCTTCTATCCGCCACACTCAAATACTTTTGACAACGAAATTTTCTCTCCAAATATGCCAATTGTGCATGTGTAAAGGCTGTCCTCCGACGTCTAGGTTTTCGACCACTTTTCGGCAGACCCATTTTATGTTCTCCCAAAAATCCACCCCCATGAGTTTGTGGCATTTGGCTGCTTACAGAATGTTCATTATCATTAATATAGTGGGAAGAGTCAAGACTAGATTCATTATTGCTAAATAATAAATGACCATTCGATAACGTTTGACCATTGTAATGACAATTTAAAGCTTCTGAATCGGGAGAGGAACGATCTTCTATGTCAATATCGGAATTGTTGTCGGAAATGTCGGAGTCTGTAAGAAAAGTAAAATTTGAAGTTAAAAAAAATTCCAAGTATTTGTAGTTGAAAGCCTTAAGTACCTCACGTGTCAACGCTTTACCTCCTACAAAGATATGATAACCAAATTTATTTTTTAAATTAATGTAGTTTAGTGAAAAGATTTGCATTTAACAACCCCTGTTAATATAATTATTTCCCTCATTACCAGACAATATCCATCATAAAACCATTAATGTTTTAATGTTTTTTCCCTACATTTCAAGTGGGCGTTCGTCTCTGCAATAACTTTTCATTCTTCTTCAAATATGAACTCATCTTCGTCAACATGCTTATCATTTCATTTTTAACCCTCTTCAGATACATTTAACCGTTAAGGCTTGTGGGTTTAAAAAACACACACGATTCCAATTTCCTTGTAAAAAAAAGCACCACATGCTTAAAATGGCGTCTAAAAATAGTATTGGAATTGTAGCTTTAATTGTTTTATTTTTATCCTGTTCTTATATCCTGTCTATTTTATTTTTGGCGAATAATTTTTTTTGTGTAAAACTGCTTGTGTTCTTTTTGCAGACTTTTATTTGACGACCACAAAGGTCGGTTTTTTGTGGCTACAGAAGTCACAGCGTGAACGATTAAGTTCACGTGTTTTAGCAAAATAATTTTTAGTTTTAAATATTTAGAGCGTAACGAAGAGAAAGGGGATTTTCTTATTTTCCCTAAGTTATTGGTAGATTACAAACTATTTGGATTCTATAGAGCTACACAAAGACCAGGCTATAAACTACACTATTTACGAGACTATAGACTAGATAATTACATTATAGGCTAGACTATAGACTAGGTAATTGACTACATTATAGACTAGACTATAGATTAAATAATATACTAGATTATTGACTAGACTACAGACTATACTATAGACTAGACTATAGACTATACTATAGACTAGACTATAGAATAGACTATAGACTGGACTAAAGACTAGACTATAGACTAGACTATAGACTAGACTATGGACTAGACTATAAACTAGACTATAGACTAGACTAAAGACTAGACTATAAACTAGACTATAGACTAGACTAAAGACTAGACTATAGACTAGACTATAAACTAGACTATAGACTAGACTATAGACTACACTATAAACTAGACTATAGACTACACTATAAACTAGACTATAGACTAGACTATAGACTAGACTATAGACTAGACTATAGACTAGACTATAGACTAGACTATAGACTAGACTATAG